>NC_041352.1:3103588-3439838 GCF_004354835.1 Perca flavescens
TCTTCTTCTTCTTTGGGTTTAAATGGTGGTCGGGTGTAGATCATACCAACATTGAGATGCACACCGCCACCTGTCGTACCGGCATATGTAGCACACTATCTAGTTTACATCAGTCTATAAAAAAAAACAACTTTATAGTCCCTCACCACCTTCCAGTTCGCCTCAAGACCCATCTCTTCACCCTGCTTATCCCTAGCCGCACGCCCCTCTCCTTTTCATCTGGGCCTGAATCTTGTTTTGTTTGTTTGTCTTTATTATCTATACCTACCCTGTAAAGCGACTTTGTGAAAAGCGATATATAAATTCAATGTATTATTATTATTAAAGTGCTCATATGTTTTCTTGGCTTTTTCCCTTTCCTTTACTGTGTTATATATCTTTTTTTGTGCACGTTATAGGTTTACAAAGTGAAAAAGCCCAAAGTCCCCCCCAAAGGGACTTACCATCTCCATCAGAAAACACTGTTCACAAACTGCTCCAAACAGCTCTATTGTAGTCCAGCCTTTACTTCAGAGACAAACGTAATACGTAATGCTCGCCTAGCTGCTAGCATGGCACGCCCTCATATACTGCTTTTGACTGGCTAGTAGCCTAGTCCTTACCTAGGTACTGTCAGGGTACACCCTCATACTCTGTTTCTGACTGGCTAGTAGTCCTTACCTTAGAGATTTTAGCTGTGCATTTACATGAAAGGTTTACAGTGTGTAATTCCTGATATTCAACATTACATTAGGCTGTTGTTCCTTTTATTAATGCAGAACAAAGATTTTGAATAATTGTGATAGCCTATAGAGCAAAACTTTTAGCTATTAAAATCATACTTAAATATAAAATTAAAAAAAAAATATACACTACCGGTCAAAAGTTTGGGGTCACTTAGAAATTTCCATTCCACTCCATTCCAGACACAATACCTGCTGAGATCAGTTGTATTGTTTTTTTTAACCAGGGCAGCAGTTTTCAGATTACATTATGTGCTTACATAATTGCAAAAGGGTTCTCGACTGTTGTAGAAAGAAGTGGCTGAAGAAATGCTTGAAATTCATGCTTTTTGGTCTAAATGTCATACCCAAATTAAAAGTGGTACAGCTCCCATATACTTTGACACTCAGGGGTGTGCCTGATATCATTGGAAAGGAAACATTCTCAAGTTTTTGTTACAAGTGTCAGGGCGATTCTAGGCCTTACTGACACAGAGTTACAGAGGCTAGAATGGAGATTTTTTATTTCTGTCCAAGTTATAAATCTGTAAAATTATTAAAATACACTGCTGTAAACACATTTGACAGGTGACAGACAACACAGCATTAGCCACGTCTAGGTTTACTACAGAAAAAAATTCAGAAGCTAAAAGACTCAAAAATGGATTTTATATGAATTCTTTTCTACAAATATGTCTGCGTTTTTTTATGTCTATTTGAAAAGTGCAAATAAAAAAGCCAAAAAACTACAAAATACAACACTTCTCAAATACACAAACAAACCCACATCAATCACCTTTCCAATGATATCAGGCACAACCCTGAGTGTCAAAGTATATGGGAGCTGTACCACTTTTAATTTGGGTATGTCGTTTAGACCAAAAAGCATGAATTTCAAGTGTTTCTTCAGCCACTTCTTTCTACAACAGTCGAGAACCCTTTTGCAATTATGTAAGCAAATAATGTAATCTGAAAACTGCTGCCCTGGTTAAAAAAAACAATACAACTGATCTCAGCAGGTATTGTGTCTGGAATGGAGTGGAATGGAAATTTCTAAGTGACCCCAAACTTTTGACCGGTAGTGTATATATATATATATATATATATATTTTTTTTATATTTTATATATATACCACAGACGCGTCATTTCCAGATGAAAGCTGCTGTCTCCGATCTTCCACACGGGACCTAAACGCAGCATGTGCTCAGACGACGGAGAGGTTGAACAGCATCAGACACAGCAGCAGCATCAGTATGGGCAACTAGCAGCTGGTCTGCGTCTCCGCGCTAACAGGGAAAGCTCAATGACAGGTTGGTAACATGCCATCACACTCATACAGTGTATGTAGTTTCACTGTGGACGCTTATCTGTGCATGTGTCAGTGTGTGTGCGTGTTGTCATGAGCTTGTTGTGTGTATTATGCGGCTCCATGGTAGAGCAGCAGTGGCGGTGTTGCAACGCTACAGGTGCACACACATGCACACGCACGCACGCACGCACGGCCTTGTCCTTCACACGAGCACTGTCTCTGCAGACGGAAGGGCAAGACTCGGGACAGATGTCCTCTGATAGGCTTTCACCGAGCTGCTTCGGCAGATGATGATAGCTAGGACACCAAACCCGCCTGTTTTTCAAAATGTGTTCTTATTGATGTCATATAACTGTCTAGTTTGAAGGTTGACTCTTCTTCAGAGATTAGATAGATTAGAAGTCCAATGCACTGTCCATTGCGCCACAGAGCCTCTGTTAATAATATACAATTGTCACAAAAAATAAGCATGAAGGTATTAATTCAACATGTAATACTTTTAATGTTCACTGCTTTCTTAGTTCAGCTCTAAGGTTTAAAGGACCAATATGTAATATATTTACTGTAGGCTAGTAAATCAAAAAAATGACCCAATATGTCATCACATATTAAGGAAACATGATTAATTGAAATAGACCTAAGCAACATCATTTTGTGATAAATTGCAATATGTAAAGGTTGACTCTGGTGGGACTCAAACCCACAACCTTTGAATCACTTCTTCAGAGATTAGCTAGAACTAGAAGTCCAATGCACTGTCCATTGTGCCACAGAACCTCCTTTAACAATATACAATTGTCACAAAAAACAAAGCATGCAGGTATTAATTCAACATGTAATTCTTTTAATTTTCACTGCTTTCTTAGTTCAGCTCTAAGGTGTAAAGGACCAATATGTAATATATTTACTGTAGGCTATTAAATAAAAAAATGACCCAATATGTCATCAGATATTAAGGAAACATGATTAATTGAAATAGACCTAAGCAGCGTCATTTTGTGATAAATTGCAATATGTAAAGGTTGACTCTGGTGGGACTTGAACCCACAACCTTTGAATCACTTCTTCAGAGATTAGCTAGAACTAGAAGTCCAATGCGCTGTCCATTGCGCCACAGAGCCTCTGTTAATAATATACAATTGTCACAAAAAACAAAGCATGAAGGTATTAATTCAACATGTAATACTTTTAATGTTCACTGCTTTCTTAGTTCAGCTCTAAGGTTTAAAGGACCAATATGTAATATATTTACTGTAGGCTAGTAAATAAAAAAAATGACCCAATATGTCATCAGATATTAAGGAAACATGATTAATTGAAATAGACCTAAGCAGCATCATTTTGTGATAAATTGCAATATGTAAAGGTTGACTCTGGTGGGACTTGAACCCACAACCTTTGAATCACTTCTTCAGAGATTAGCTAGAACTAGAAGTCCAATGCGCTGTCCATTGTGCCACAGAGCCTCTGTTAATAATATACAATTGTCACAAAAAAAAAGCATGAAGGTATTAATTCAACATGTAATACTTTTAATGTTCACTGCTTTCTTAGTTCAACTCTAAGGTTTAAAGGACCAATATGTAATATATTTACTGTAGGCTAGTAAATAAAAAAATGACCCAATATGTCATCAGATATTAAGGAAACATATTTGAAAAATGATTAATTAATTGTCATCAGATATTAAGAAATAGACCTAAGCAGTGTCATTTTGTGATCATTTGCAATATTGTAAAGGTTGACTCTGGTGGGACTCAAACCAACAACCTTTGAATCACTTCTTCAGAGATTAGCTAGAACTAGAAGTCCAATGCGCTGTCCATTGCGCCACAGAGCCTCTGTTAATAATATACAATTGTCACAAAAAACAAAGCATGAAGGTATTAATTCAACATGTAATACTTTTAATGTTCACTGCTTTCTTAGTTCAGCTCTAAGGTTTAAAGGACCAATATGTAATATATTTACTGTAGGCTAGTAAATCAAAAAAATGACCCAATATGTCATCAGATATTAAGGAAACATGATTAATTGAAATAGACCTAAGCAGTGTCATTTTGTGATAAATTGCAATATTGTAGTTTGACTCTGGTGGGACTTGAACCCACAACCTTTGAATCACTTCTTCAGAGATTAGCTAGAACTAGAAGTCCAATGCGCTGTCCATTGCGCCACAGAGCCTCTGTTAATAATATACAATTGTCACAAAAAACAAAGCATGCAGGTATTAATTCAACATGTAATTCTTTTAATTTTCACTGCTTTCTTAGTTCAGCTCTAAGGTGTAAAGGACCAATATGTAATATATTTACTGTAGGCTAGTAAATCAAAAAAATGACCCAATATGTCATCAGATATTAAGGAAACATGATTAATTGAAATAGACCTAAGCAGTGTCATTTTGTGATCATTTGCAATATTGTAAGGTTGACTCTGGTGGGACTTGAACCCACAACCTTTGAATCACTTCTTCAGAGATTAGCTAGAACTAGAAGTCCAATGCGCTGTCCATTGCGCCACAGAGCCTCTGTTAATAGTATACAATTGTCACAAAAAACAAAGCATGAAGGTATTAATTCAACATGTAATACTTTTAATGTTCACTGCTTTCTTAGTTCAGCTCTAAGGTTTAAAGGACCAATATGTAATATATTTACTGTAGGCTAGTAAATCAAAAAAATGACCCAATGTCATCAGATATTAAGGAAACATGATTAATTGAAATAGACCTAAGCAGCGTCATTTTGTGATAAATTGCAATATGTAAAGGTTGACTCTGGTGGGACTTGAACCCACAACCTTTGAATCACTTCTTCAGAGATTAGCTAGAACTAGAAGTCCAATGCGCTGTCCATTGCGCCACAGAGCCTCTGTTAATAGTATACAATTGTCACAAAAAACAAAGCATGAAGGTATTAATTCAACATGTAATACTTTTAATGTTCACTGCTTTCTTAGTTCAGCTCTAAGGTTTAAAGGACCAATATGTAATATATTTACTGTAGGCTAGTAAATCAAAAAAATGACCCAATATGTCATCAGATATTAAGGAAACATGATTAATTGAAATAGACCTAAGCAGCATCATTTTGTGATAAATTGCAATATTGTAAGGTTGACTCTGGTGGGACTTGAACCCACAACCTTTGAATCACTTCTTCAGAGATTAGCTAGAACTAGAAGTCCAATTGCTGTCCATTGCGCCAAAATAATATACAATTGTCACAAAAAAAAAAGCATGAAGGTATAATTCAACATGCGCTGTCCATTGCGCCACAGAGCCTTTTTTTAATAATATACAATTGTCACAAAAAAAAAGCATGAAGGTATTAATTCAACATGTAAAGCATGAAGGTATTAATTCAACATGTAATTTTGTGATCATTTAATGTTCACTGCTTTCTTAGTTCAACTCTAAGGTTTAAAGGACCAATATGTAATATATTTACTGTAGGCTATTAAATAAAAAAAAAAAAATGACCCAATATGTCATCAGATATTAAGGAAACATGATTAATTGAAATAGACCTAAGCAGTGTCATTTTGTGATCATTTGCAATATTGTAAGGTTGACTCTGGTGGGACTTGAACCCACAACCTTTGAATCACTTCTTCAGAGATTAGCTAGATCTAGAAGTCCAATGCGCTGTCCATTGCGCCACAGAGCCTCTGTTAATAGTATACAATTGTCACAAAAAAAAAGCATGAAGGTATTAATTCAACATGTAATACTTTTTAATGTTCACTGCTTTCTTAGTTCAGCTCTAAGGTTAAAGGACCAATATGTAATATATTTACTGTAGGCTAGTAAATCAAAAAAAAATGACCCAATATGTCATCAGATATTAAGGAAACATGATTAATTGAAATAGACCTAAGCAGCGTCATTTTGTGATAAATTGCAATATGTAAAGGTTGACTCTGGTGGGACTTGAACCCACAACCTTTGAATCACTTCTTCAGAGATTAGCTAGAACTAGAAGTCCAATGCGCTGTCCATTGCGCCACAGAACCTCTGTTAATAATATACAATTGTCACAAAAAACAAAGCATGCAGGTATTAATTCAACATGTAATTCTTTTAATTTTCACTGCTTTCTTAGTTCAGCTCTAAGGTTTAAAGGACCAATATGTAATATATTTACTGTAGGCTAGTAAATCAAAAAAAAAAATGACCCAATATGTCATCAGATATTAAGGAAACATGATTAATTGAAATAGACCTAAGCAGTGTCATTTTGTGATAAATTGCAATATGTAAAGGTTGACTCTGGTGGGACTTGAACCCACAACCTTTGAATCACTTCTTCAGAGATTAGCTAGAACTAGAAGTCCAATGCGCTGTCCATTGCGCCACAGAGCCTCAGTTAATTATATACAATTGTCACAAAAAAATAAGCATGAAGGTATTAATTCAACATGTAATACTTTTAATGTTCACTGCTTTCTTAGTTCAACTCTAAGGTTTAAAGGACCAATATGTAATATATTTACTGTAGGCTAGTAAATCAAAAAAAATGACCCAATATGTCATCAGATATTAAGGAAACATGATTAATTGAAAGACCTAAGCAGATTTTGTGATCATTGAATATTGTAAGTTTGACTCTGGGAGACCCAAACCTTGTCATTTTCAGAGATTAGTAGATCTAGAAGTCCAATGCCCTTCCATTGCAAGAGCCTCTGTTAATAATATACAATTGTCACAAAAAACAAAGCATGAAGGTATTAATTCAACATGTAATACTTTTAATGTTCACTGCTTTCTTAGTTCAACTCTAAGGTTTAAAGGGACCAATATGTAATATATTTACTGTAGGCTAGTAAATCAAAAAATGAAATATGTCCCTAAGCATAAATTTGCAATTTGAATCAACCTTTGAATCACTTCTTCAGAGATTAGCTAGAACTGGAAGTCCAATGAAGTCCAATGCAATTGTCTGTCCATTGCGCCACAGAGCCTCTGTTAATAGTATACAATTGTCACAAAAAACAAAGCATGAAGGTATTAATTCAACATGTAATACTTTTAATGTTCACTGCTTTCTTAGTTCAACTCTAAGGTTTAAAGGACCAATATGTAATATATTTACTGTAGGCTAGTAAATCAAAAAAAATGACCCAATATGTCATCAGATATTAAGGAAACATGATTAATTGAAGTAGACCTAAGCAGTGTCATTTTGTGATCATTTGCAATATTGCTAGTTTGACTCTGGTGGGACTTGAACCCACAACCTTTGAATCACTTCTTCAGAGATTAGCTAGAACTAGAAGTCCAATGCGCTGTCCATTGCGCCACAGAGCCTCTGTTAATAATATACAATTGTCACAAAAAAATAAGCATGAAGGTATTAATTCAACATGTAATACTTTTAATGTTCACTGCTTTCTTAGTTCAGCTCTAAGGTTTAAAGGACCAATATGTAATATATTTACTGTAGGCTAGTAAATCAAAAAAATGACCCAATATGTCATCAGATATTAAGGAAACATGATTAATTGAAATAGACCTAAGCAGCATCATTTTGTGATAAATTGCAATATTGTAAGGTTGACTCTGGTGGGACTTGAACCCACAACCTTTGAATCACTTCTTCAGAGATTAGCTAGAACTAGAAGTCCAATGCGCTGTCCATTGCGCCACAGAGCCTCTTTTAATAATATACAATTGTCACAAAAAACAAAGCATGCAGGTATTAATTCAACATGTAATTCTTTTAATTTTCACTGCTTTCTTAGTTCAGCTCTAAGGTGTAAAGGACCAATATGTAATATATTTACTGTAGGCTAGTAAATCAAAAAATGACCCAATATGTCATCAGATATTAAGGAAACATGATTAATTGAAGTAGACCTAAGCAGTGTCATTTTGTGATCATTTGCAATATTGACTCTGGTGGGACTTGAACCCACAACCTTTGAATCACTTCTTCAGAGATTAGCTAGAACTAGAAGTCCAATGCGCTGTCCATTGCGCCACAGAGCCTCTGTTAATAATATACAATTGTCACAAAAAAATAAGCATGAAGGTATTAATTCAACATGTAATACTTTTAATGTTCACTGCTTTCTTAGTTCAGCTCTAAGGTTTAAAGGACCAATATGTAATATATTTACTGTAGGCTAGTAAATCAAAAAAAAAATGACCCAATATGTCATCAGATATTAAGGAAACATGATTAATTGAAATAGACCTAAGCAGTGTCATTTTGTGATAAATTGCAATATGTAAAGGTTGACTCTGGTGGGACTTGAACCCACAACCTTTGAATCACTTCTTCAGAGATTAGCTAGAACTAGAAGTCCAATGCGCTGTCCATTGCGCCACAGAGCCTCTGTTAATAATATACAATTGTCACAAAAAACAAAGCATGAAGGTATTAATTCAACATGTAATACTTTTAATGTTCACTGCTTTCTTAGTTCAACTCTAAGGTTTAAAGGACCAATATGTAATATATTTACTGTAGGCTAGTAAATCAAAAAAATGACCCAATATGTCATCAGATATTAAGGAAACATGATTAATTGAAATAGACCTAAGCAGTGTCATTTTGTGATAAATTGCAATATGTAAAGTTTGACTCTGGTGGGACTTGAACCCACAACCTTTGAATCACTTCTTCAGAGATTAGCTAGAACTAGAAGTCCAATGCGCTGTCCATTGCGCCACAGAGCCTCTGTTAATAATATACAATTGTCACAAAAAAAAAAAGCATGAAGGTATTAATTCAACATGTAATACTTTTAATGTTCACTGCTTTCTTAGTTCAACTCTAAGGTTTAAAGGACCAATATGTAATATATTTACTGTAGGCTAGTAAATCAAAAAAAATGACCCAATATGTCATCACATATTAAGGAAACATGATTAATTGAAGTAGACCTAAGCAGTGTCATTTTGTGATCATTTGCAATATTGTTAGTTTGACTCTGGTGGGACTCGAACCCACAACCTTTGAATCACTTCTTCAGAGATTAGCTAGAACTAGAAGTCCAATGCGCTGTCCATTGCGCCACAGAGCCTCAGTTAATTATATACAATTGTCACAAAAAAATAAGCATGAAGGTATTAATTCAACATGTAATACTTTTAATGTTCACTGCTTTCTTAGTTCAACTCTAAGGTGTAAAGGACCAATATGTAATATATTTACTGTAGGCTAGTAAATCAAAAAAATGACCCAATATGTCATCAGATATTAAGGAAACATGATTAATTGAAGTAGACTTAAGCAGTGTCATTTTGTGATCATTTGCAATATTGACTCTGGTGGGACTTGAACCCACAACCTTTGAATCACTTCTTCAGAGATTAGCTAGATCTAGAAGTCCAATGCGCTGTCCATTGCGCCACAGAGCCTCTGTTAATAGTATACAATTGTCACAAAAAACAAAGCATGAAGGTATTAATTCAACATGTAATACTTTTAATGTTCACTGCTTTCTTAGTTCAGCTCTAAGGTTTAAAGGACCAATATGTAATATATTTACTGTAGGCTAGTAAATCAAAAAAATGACCCAATATGTCATCAGATATTAAGGAAACATGATTAATTGAAATAGACCTAAGCAGTGTCATTTTGTGATAAATTGCAATATGTAAAGGTTGACTCTGGTGGGACTTGAACCCACAACCTTTGAATCACTTCTTCAGAGATTAGCTAGAACTAGAAGTCCAATGCGCTGTCCATTGCGCCACAGACCCTCTTTTAATAATATACAATTGTCACAAAAAAACAAAGCATGCAGGTATTAATTCAACATGTAATTCTTTTAATTTTCACTGCTTTCTTAGTTCAGCTCTAAGGTTTAAAGGACCAATATGTAATATATTTACTGTAGGCTAGTAAATCAAAAAAATGACCCAATATGTCATCAGATATTAAGGAAACATGATTAATTGAAATAGACCTAAGCAGTGTCATTTTGTGATAATTTGCAATATTGCTAGTTTGACTCTGGTGGGACTTGAACCCACAACCTTTGAATCACTTCTTCAGAGATTAGCTAGAACTAGAAGTCCAATGCGCTGTCCATTGCGCCACAGAGCCTCAGTTAATTATATACAATTGTCACAAAAAAATAAGCATGAAGGTATTAATTCAACATGTAATACTTTTAATGTTCACTGCTTTCTTAGTTCAACTCTAAGGTTTAAAGGACCAATATGTAATATATTTACTGTAGGCTAGTAAATCAAAAAAAAGACCCAATATGTCATCAGATATTAAGGAAACATGATTAATTGAAGTAGACCTAAGCAGTGTCATTTTGTGATCATTTGCAATATTGCTAGTTTGACTCTGGTGGGACTTGAACCCACAACCTTTGAATCACTTCTTCAGAGATTAGCTAGAACTAGAAGTCCAATGCGCTGTCCATTGCGCCACAGAGCCTCTGTTAATAGTATACAATTGTCACAAAAAACAAAGCATGAAGGTATTAATTCAACATGTAATACTTTTAATGTTCACTGCTTTCTTAGTTCAACTCTAAGGTTTAAAGGACCAATATGTAATATATTTACTGTAGGCTAGTAAATCAAAAAAAAATGACCCAATATGTCATCAGATATTAAGGAAACATGATTAATTGAAATAGACCTAAGCAGCATCATTTTGTGATAAATTGCAATATTGTAAGGTTGACTCTGGTGGGACTTGAACCCACAACCTTTGAATCACTTCTTCAGAGATTAGCTAGAACTAGAAGTCCAATGCGCTGTCCATTGCGCCACAGAGCCTCTGTTAATAATATACAATTGTCACAAAAAACAAAGCATGCAGGTATTAATTCAACATGTAATTCTTTTAATTTTCACTGCTTTCTTAGTTCAGCTCTAAGGTGTAAAGGACCAATATGTAATATATTTATTTATGTAGGCTAGTAAATCAAAAAAAAAATGACCCAATATGTCATCAGATATTAAGGAAACATGATTAATTGAAATAGACCTAAGCAGTGTCATTTTGTGATCATTTGCAATATTGTAAGGTTGACTCTGGTGGGACTTGAACCCACAACCTTTGAATCACTTCTTCAGAGATTAGCTAGATCTAGAAGTCCAATGCGCTGTCCATTGCGCCACAGAGCCTCTGTTAATAGTATACAATTGTCACAAAAAACAAAGCATGAAGGTATTAATTCAACATGTAATACTTTTAATGTTCACTGCTTTCTTAGTTCAGCTCTAAGGTTTAAAGGACCAATATGTAATATATTTACTGTAGGCTAGTAAATCAAAAAAATGACCCAATATGTCATCACATATTAAGGAAACATGATTAATTGAAATAGACCTAAGCAGCATCATTTTGTGATAAATTGCAATATGTAAAGGTCAACTCTGCTGAGACTCAAACCCACAACCTTTGAATCACTTCTTCAGAGATTAGCTAGAACTAGAAGTCCAATGCCCTGTCCATTGCGCCACAGAACCTCCGTTAATAATATACAATTATCACAAAAAACAAAGCATGCAGGTATTAATTCAACATGTAATTCTTTTAATTTTCACTGCTTTCTTAGTTCAGCTCTGAGGTTTAAAGGACCAATATGTAATATATTTACTGTAGGCTAGTAAATCAAAGAAATGACCCAATATGTCATCACATATTAAGGAAACATGATTAATTGAAATAGACCTAAGCAGTGTCATTTTGTGATAAATTGCAATATGTAAAGGTTGACTCTGGTGGGACTTGAACCCACAACCTTTGAATCACTTCTTCAGAGATTAGCTATAACTAGAAGTCCAATGCGCTGTCCATTGCGCCACAGAGCCTCTGTTAATAATATACAATTGTCACAAAAAAATAAGCATGAAGGTATTAATTCAACATGTAACACTTTTAATGTTCACTGCTTTCTTAGTTCAACTCTAAGGTTTAAAGGACCAATATTACTGTAGGCTAGTAAATCAAAAAAATGACCCAATATGTCATCAGATATTAAGGAAACATGATTAATTGAAGTAGACCTAAGCAGTGTCATTTTGTGATCATTTGCAATATTGTAAGGTTGACTCTGGTGGGACTTGAACCCACAACCTTTGAATCACTTCTTCAGAGATTAGCTAGATCTAGAAGTCCAATGCCCTGTCCATTGCGCCACAGAGCCTCTGTTAATAGTATACAATTGTCACAAAAAACAAAGCATGAAGGTATTAATTCAACATGTAATACTTTTAATGTTCACTGCTTTCTTAGTTCAGCTCTAAGGTTTAAAGGACCAATATGTAATATATTTACTGTAGGCTAGTAAATCAAAAAAAGGACCCAATATGTCATCAGATTTTAAGGAAACATGATTAATTGAAATAGACCTAAGCAGCGTCATTTTGTGATCATTTGCAATATCTTAAGGTTGACTCTGGTGGGACTTGAACCCACATCCTTTGAATCACTTCTTCAGAGATTAACTAGATCTAGAAGTCCAATTCGCTGTCCATTGTGCCACAGAGCCTCTTTTAATAATATACAATTGTCACAAAAAACAAAGCATGAAGGTATTAATTCAACATGTAATACTTTTAATGTTCACTGCTTTCTTAGTTCAACTCTAAGGTTTAAAGGACCAATATTACTGTAGGCTAGTAAATCAAAAAAATGACACAATATGTCATCAGATATTAAGGAAACATGATTAATTGAAGTAGACCTAAGCAGTGTCATTTTGTGATCATTTGCAATATTGTAAGGTTTGACTCTGGTGGGACTTGAACCCACAACCTTTGAATCACTTCTTCAGAGATTAGCTAGATCTAGAAGTCCAATGCCCTGTCCATTGCGCCACAGAGCCTCTGTTAATAGTATACAATTGTCACAAAAAACAAAGCATGAAGGTATTAATTCAACATGTAATACTTTTAATGTTCATTCAACATGTAATACTTTTTAATGTTCACTGCTTTCTTAGTTCAGCTCTAAGGTTTAAAGGACCAATATGTAATATATTTACTGTAGGCTAGTAAATCAAAAAAATGACCCAATATGTCATCACATATTAAGGAAACATGATTAATTGAAATAGACCTAAGCAGTATCATTTTGTGATAAATTGCAATATGTAAATATTAAGGTTAATTGAAATAGACCTAAGCAGTGTTTTGACTCTGGTGGGACTTGAACCCACAACCTTTGAATCACTTCTTCAGAGATTAGCTAGAACTAGAAGTCCAATGCGCTGTCCATTGCGCCACAGAGCCTCTTTTAATAATATACAATTGTCACAAAAAACAAAGCATGCAGGTATTAATTCAACATGTAATTCTTTTAATTTTCACTGCTTTCTTAGTTCAGCTCTAAGGTGTAAAGGACCAATATGTAATATATTTACTGTAGGCTAGTAAATCAAAAAAATGACCCAATATGTCATCAGATATTAAGGAAACATGATTAATTGAAGTAGACCTAAGCAGTGTCATTTTGTGATCATTTGCAATATTGTAAGGTTGACTCTGGTGGGACTTGAACCCACAACCTTGGAATCCCTTCTTCAGAGATTAGATAGATCTAGAAGTCCAATGCCCTGTCCATTGCGCCACAGAGCCTCTGTTAATAGTATACAATTGTCACAAAAAACAAAGCATGAAGGTATTAATTCAACATGTAATACTTTTAATGTTCACTGCTTTCTTAGTTCAGCTCTAAGGTTTAAAGGACCAATATGTAATATATTTACTGTAGGCTAGTAAATCAAAAAAATGACCCAATATGTCATCACATATTAAGGAAACATGATTAATTGAAATAGACCTAAGCAACATCATTTTGTGATAAATTGCAATATGTAAAGGTTGACTCTGGTGGGACTCAAACCAACAACCTTTGAATCACTTCTTCAGAGATTAGCTAGAACTAGAAATCCAATGCGCTGTCCATTGCGCCACAGACCCTCTTTTAATAATATACAATTGTCACAAAAAACAAAGCATGCAGGTATTAATTCAACATGTAATTCTTTTAATTTTCACTGCTTTCTTAGTTCAGCTCTAAGGTGTAAAGGACCAATATGTAATATATTTACTGTAGGCTATTAAATAAAAAAATGACCCAATATGTCATCAGATATTAAGGAAACATAATTAATTGAAATAGACCTAATCAGCGTCATTTTGTGATAAATTGCAATATGTAAAGGTTGACTCTGGTGGGACTCGAACCCACAACCTTTGAATCACTTCTTCAGAGATTAGCTAGAACTAGAAGTCCAATGCGCTGTCCATTGCGCCACAGAGCCTCAGTTAATTATATACAATTGTCACAAAAAAATAAGCATGAAGGTATTAATTCAACATGTAATACTTTTAATGTTCACTGCTTTCTTAGTTCAGCTCTAAGGTTTAAAGGACCAATATGTAATATATTTACTGTAGGCTATTAAATAAAAAAATGACCCAATATGTCATCAGATATTAAGGAAACATGATTAATTGAAATAGACCTAAGCAGCGTCATTTTGTGATAAATTGCAATATGTAAAGTTTGACTCTGGTGGGACTCGAACCCACAACCTTTGAATCACTTCTTCAGAGATTAGCTAGAACTAGAAGTCCAATGCGCTGTCCATTGCGCCACAGAGCCTCAGTTAATTATATACAATTGTCACAAAAAAATAAGCATGAAGGTATTAATTCAACATGTAATACTTTTAATGTTCACTGCTTTCTTAGTTCAGCTCTAAGGTTTAAAGGACCAATATGTAATATATTTACTGTAGGCTAGTAAATCAAAAAAAATGACCCAATATGTCATCAGATATTAAGGAAACATGATTAATTGAAATAGACCTAAGCAGCATCATTTTGTGATAAATTGCAATATGTAAAAGTAGACTCTGGTGGGACTTGAACCCACAACCTTTGAATCACTTCTTCAGAGATTAGCTAGAACTAGAAGTCCAATGCGCTGTCCATTGCGCCACAGAGCCTCTGTTAATAATATACAATTGTCACAAAAAAACAAAGCATGAAGGTATTAATTCAACATGTAATTCTTTTAATTTTCACTGCTTTCTTAGTTCAACTCTAAGGTTTAAAGGACCAATATGTAATATATTTACTGTAGGCTAGTAAATCAAAAAAAATGACCCAATATGTCATCAGATATTAAGGAAACATGATTAATTGAAGTAGACCTAAGCAGTGTCATTTTGTGATCATTTGCAATATTGCTAGTTTGACTCTGGTGGGACTTGAACCCACAACCTTTGAATCACTTCTTCAGAGATTAGCTAGAACTAGAAGTCCAATGCCCTGTCCATTGCGCCACAGAGCCTCTGTTAATAGTATACAATTGTCACAAAAAACAAAGCATGAAGGTATTAATTCAACATGTAATACTTTTAATGTTCACTGCTTTCTTAGTTCAGCTCTAAGGTTTAAAGGACCAATATGTAATATATTTACTGTAGGCTAGTAAATCAAAAAAATGACCCAATATGTCATCAGATATTAAGGAAACATGATTAATTGAAATAGACCTAAGCAGCATCATTTTGTGATAAATTGCAATATGTAAAGGTTGACTCTGGTGGGACTCGAACCCACAACCTTTGAATCACTTCTTCAGAGATTAGCTAGAACTAGAAGTCCAATTGCGCTGTCCATTGCGCCACAGACTAGCCTCTGTTAATAATATACAATTGTCACAAAAAAGGGTCCACTAAAAAAGCATGAAGAAAATTGTCCTGTTGTTGGTCTGCCAAAGAAGTCCCATTCTAGCCTGACAAGCCAGACCCACATCCAGATGTAGGGTCTGGGAACTCACCATTGACGGAGCTCGATCCGAGGGTTCGGGATAAACGGTTGTCTTTCAAACTCCTTCTGCACGTAATAGGATAGCGCTACAACCAGGCAGAGCAACAAAGAAGGTAGCGGAGCCAGTTGATAGTTTAAACTTTTGCCGTATCCGGTCGGCAAAACTCCGAACACATCTTCCTTTTTTAAGAATGATTTCCGTGCTGTTCTTTGTTCTTTTATCAAAGAAAAGCTTAACTCCAAGTTTTCCAGAAGTCAGCTGTTCCCAGCAGCAGCAGCGATAAGCCCCGCCCACCGACTCTATACACGATGTGATTGGCTTGACCAAAATTTGGTTTTTGCAGCTTGAAAGTCAACGGAGAGTGCCTAGACCCCCCCTGGCTGCCAAATAAATTTGCTGCCACTAGGGGGAGTCTAGATTTCTAGGTTAGTCCCATTCACCTTGTTCTGAATGTGAGAGATAGCCACGCCCCCTGATTTGCATATAAGAACTGGAAATAAATACAGAGGGAAATAAATAAATGTGGCATTAGGAAAATAAAAGTCTCTTGAAATAAATAAATAAGGCATTAGGAAAATAAAAGTCTCTTGAAATAAATAAATATGGACTTATGAAATAAAAGTACCATGAAATAATTATTTATTTAATTATTTATGTATTTATTGCCTCATTTATTTATTTCATGATGTATTTATTTATTTATGTATTTATTTATGTATTTATTCATTTATTTAATTGTGAATAAAACGGCATTCCATAAGAACCAAGCAGAGCTGCCTTTTTCAACGGTCCTAATTTTCTTCAAGACTTGTCATTTTCAGCTTGTACTATTTGTTTTTTTCAAGAACGGCAACGCACGGAGAGCGAAAGGTGAGGGGCAATGGCTTTATCCTAGAACTGTCAATCATTGAAAGGTCCTTTATTTATGCCCATCTTTTCCTTTCCCTCTTACCTCCCTTAGACCCACTGAAATCCTCCTAAGCAGAAACCAGGGGGAAGAAGAAGTGACAGGGAGGAAGGATGGACTCCATCTCTATGCTGGGCGGCAGCAGGAGCCCTGTGTTCCTCACACCCCCGTCCTCCCACCACCTCCGACACGCGCAGGCCTGTTTCCTGCCCAACGGCGCCAAGAGCGGAGTTGGAGACACAGGAACTGCCTGTCTGCGCGCCCGGCCCGCAGTTGCCATCCTGGGCTCAGGTGACTTCTCCAAGTGCTTGACCACACGCCTTCTGCGCTGTGGCTTCCACGTGGTGGTCGGCAGCCGCCATCCCAAACTGGCAGCCCAGTCGTTTCCTCATGTGGTGGATGTGACACATCATGAAGACGCTGTGGGGAAAGCCAGCGTTGTGTTCCTGGCGATCCGCCGTGAGCACTACTCTGTCCTGTGGGACCTCAAGCATCTACTGGAAGGTAGCTAACAACACACACACACACACACACACACACACAGACTGAGAACCAAGGGCGTAGGTTGAGTTTCAACATTTGTGGGGTACATTGGGGTCCTCCACCTAAAGAAATGTGAGCGTCAAACACTTGATTTCCTGCTTTCTTGTGAATTTTTATGCAACAATTTATTATTATTATTTATTTATGTAAAGGATATTATTATTATTATTATTATTATTATTATTATTATTATTATTATTATTAGGTTAGAGAATGAGACCTTGTTAATGCCAGAAGCTATCTTTATTTGTTATACTTCTATTGTGTTCTTTAACCCCCCGATGTTGCAAAGTAGACAGTTCCTGTTTTCCTCACGTTTTGAGCCCCCTGAACCGTTATTTTGTTGTCTTTTATTATATATATATATATATATATATATATATATATATATATATATATATATATATATATATCACAAGGAACAGGACTATCTCAACCCTTCCCCTTCACTTTTATACTGGTTTACAAGTGATGACTCAAATGCATTGCATAAGTCTGAGTCTTTTCAAAGGAAGACACAATGTAGTCCAACAGGCTAGTAGGCTGGTGAGCTCCTTGATAACACTGAACCATGGCCTACACTTATAATGAGTTAGCTCTATATTACAGGAAAGGTTCTGATCTTTTAAAATCTATCTTAACAGTAATACCCACATGCCATATGTACATTAAAAGGCCACTGTAATCATTCCTCCTGTCCACGTTGGCTATGAAGTAATCCCTTTTCAGTAGAATACAATGTAAGAAATGAGGGACGAAATCCACAGTCCATGTTCTACAAAAATAAATAAAGTTGCTTCTTTATGGTTCCCCAGATAGTGTTTTGTAGCTGAGCTGCCGTAGAGGCAGTCCTTCCAGAAAAATTAGGAGTTTTTTTGTGATTGTTGCGGGCAAAAATCCTTGATTATGCGGCACATTTTCTTAAAAAATGGAATATGCAGGATATTTATGCAATTTTATGCGATGAAATTGCGGGAACTTGCAAAAATTGCGGGAACTTGCAAAAACTGCGGTTTGATGAAAAAGAGAAAAAAAAGTAATTCCCCCAACACCCTGCTTTTCGATGATGTTCACGTTGCGTAATGACGTCACTTCATAACATTCCCATGACAACAGGGGAAAATGGCTGCTCTTGTGTGAAGTAAACGCAACATTTTTCAACTTTCTGCTAAGATATATGTGACTTTTTTTGCAACAAAAATGTAAGGATTATGAAATCATGCAAGCTCTGCATATTTTGCGCGGAAATCGGCAATTTATGCGGCAAAAGTGCGGTGTATTTGAAAAAATGCGGCTCCCGCATACATATGCGGACTTTGGCTGATTATGTATTGAATTATGTGATCACATTATCGCGTTTTTCTGGAGGGACTGTAGAGGGATAGTTACACTAAAAGGGAGTAACGCAAACAGACTAACTCTGGAGGATAACCATTTAATTTATCTATCTCAGACATTCATATGAGCTTCAGCTTTACTTTCAGATGCATTTCACACAGAGCGACAGCTCTAAATTCAATCCCCTTAACTACGGAAATGAATGTGTTTTGGGGGTTTATCTTGTTGACCTGCAGGCAAGATCCTGGTGGATGTGAGTAACAACAGGAGGGTGAACCAGTACCCAGAGTCTAACGCCGAGTATCTGGCTTCACTGCTGCCAGACTCTATCGCGGTCAAAGGCTTCAACGTCATCTCAGCCTGGGCCATGCAGCAGAGCTGCCCCAAAGACGCCAGCACACAGGTACAATCTGACATATTCTGTGCTTTGAAATAAAACCCCACAAACTTTACTCAAGGTCAACTTACATGTAGCGATGGCCACATGAAGCTTCATGAAGCGTTGTCTTTATTTTCTGAGCCCACTAGGTGTCTCTCTCTGTTCAACAAAGCACGCTGAAATGCCATTCCTTGAGCCTTTTTCCGTAACCCAAGAGCACCATCTAGTGGCCCCAACCAATACAACTAATGGTTCATGAAGCTTCATTTTGGACATCACATACTTAGAAGCTTTTTCTGGAGATTTCCATTTTAACAATATTTAACAAGAAATGTCACTGTCAAATGTCAGTTGTCACGTACTGAACAAAGCCACGCAATTACAGTAGCGCAAACTGTATGCGTCACATTGCATTTCTTTGCCACGGGAATTTGCATTCAGTTGGTGATGGAGAGAATCTGAGACTGTACTATTCGCAAGGCTGTTTTGATCTCACTGAACTACTGATTGTGATCCATGTAGCTCAGCAGGAACTTGCAAGGTGGAGTCTCTGAAGTGCTGGGCACCTTGGCGGATCGCACATCCAACACCCATGCTTCCCTCTAGGGGCTCGGACCCCTAGATACCTGGGGGAAATAGCCAGGCCAACACATTCTCACTCCCATCGCGTCAAAAAGCGACGCTAGGTCAGGTGCCTTTGGCATTTTTTTATTGAGGCAAAAAGTCTCCTTTAGCGTCATATCTAAACACGCTTTTGGTCAGGACTCTTGGCGTCACTTTTTGACAGCTCTGGGTCGGGACGTACGTTTAACTGGTGGCACGCAATCGGTCCATTTTAGAGTCAAACGACGCACCAAATTTTTATGACAACACACAAGAGCCTGATAAAGAAAACCTTGGTTAATGAAGAACGTTGATAACCACAGTCAAGATAACTATTATCTCTGATTGGGGTCTTAGGTTTTGACGAGCAAGCTAACGCTAAAAAAACTTGTGTCAAACTTGCTTATATTACACCCCTTTGGGTTATGCATTTTGTTTCCGTAAGTTGAAACAAATCAGTATGCATTGGCAAGAAGTGGAACAACCTAAGTCAATTTGATGGCTATAAGACATCATGATTTGTTAGGATCTGTCTTTTCTTATAGTATGAAATGGCAGCCAGTCACTGCAACTGGGCTGCTTGCTCTCTGAAACATTAATCCTGTTATAATTAAGGCACGGATTATAAAAAAAAAAAAAAAAAAAAAAAAGCCTTCACATCCAAAGCAAATGAAATCCTATACAATGGAGCTCCTGAAATAATCCCCCAGCCAGCCATCTGTCCTTATCAGTGGTTTGGATTATAAAACTGCAACGTCAGTTCTGCCATTACGAAGCTTCTTAAAGCTAAAATGAAATGCATGAGTTTCATGGAGGACTCGTGCTATCAGGAATATAAAGGAATCTTATTACATAAAAGTTCAAATAAGTTCAGATGGCTGGAAAGAAAATGCATCATTGACAATCTGGCAACCGACTAGGGTAAAGGGGCCGGTAAATGTTAGAAGCACCTAGAAGCATGGTTTGATATTAAGCATATAAACAGGATGTAATTTGTGAAAAAAAAGCAGAGGTGGGGGGGGGGGGGGGAGGGGTGTTTTGATCATGCATGAGAAAACATGCAAGAACTAAATCCCCCTTCCAATACCACCATGGACATAGTGCCACTCGGCTAGCCATGCCGAAACACTTATTTATGAACTTCAATATTCAGTGGAACATAATCTCAAAATGAAATAGCACAACGTGGTGTCAACATAAAGCACAGCGCTTTCATGCCAGAGAGTGGCGTTCTTCTCTCGTGAGTGTTTTAAAGGTCCCATGGCATAAAAATTTCACTTTATGAAGTTTTTTTAACATTAATATGAGTTTCCCCAGCCTGCCTATGGTCCCCCAGTGGCTACAAATGGTGATAGGTGTAAACCGAGCCCTGGGTATCCTGCTCTGCCTCTGAGAAAATGAAAGCTCAGATGGACCGATCTGGAATCTCCTCCTTATGAGGTCATAAGGGGAAAGGTTACCTCCCCTTTCTCTGCTTTGCCCGCCCATGAGAAAGAGAGAGACATCATTGGGGACCACTAAGGTCTATACAAAAGAGACTTCAGATACAGTATTAAGGGACCACTAAGGTCTATATAAAAGAGACTTCAGATACAGTATTAGGGGACCACTAAGGTCTATATAAAAGAGACTTCAGATACAGTATTAGGGGACCACTAAGGTCTATATAAAAGAGACTTCAGATACAGTATTAGGGGACCACTAAGGTCTATATAAAAGAGACTTCAGATACAGTATTAATTCAATTAAATTTTCAATTCAATTTTATTTATAGTATCAAATCATAACATAGGTTATCTCGAGACACTTTACAGATAGAGTAGGTCTAGACCACACTCTATAATTTACAAATCCACAACAATTCCAACAATTACAGTAATTCCCTCAAGAGCAAGCAGTGCAACAGTGGCGAGGAAAAACTCCCTCTTGGGAAGAAACCTCGGACAGACCCAGGCTCTTGGTAGGCGGTGTCTGAGGGGCCGGTTGGGCGTGTGATGAACAGTGGCGATAATAGTCATATTAATAATGGAACAGTGACTGGATGTAGCGGGAAGCTGCATGACATTGCAGGGCACCGCTGAGCTCAGCAGGGAGTGCAGCAGGACCACGGCGACAGCTGGAACCAGGATCTTGGTGCCAACGTTCTCCAAGGAAATACGCTGGGGGAAAAAACATAAGGACTCTGGGGAGTTTACTCCCCGGAGTCCTTATGTTTTTTCCCCCAGCTAGGATTAGTAACAAGCATTTCTGGGACGGGATACACACAAATAGTAATAATAATAGAAAGGGAGAGGAGAGAGCAGCTCAGTGTGTCAAAGGAAGGAAGGAAGTCCCCCGGCAGTCTAGAACTATAACAGCGTAACTATAACAGCGTAACTAAGAGAGAGACAGGTCATATTAGGGGACCACTAAGGGACCACTAGGGGACCATAAAAGAGACTTTAGATACAGTATTAGGGGACCACTAAGGCCTATATAAAAGAGACTTCAGATACAGTATTAGGGGACCACTAAGGTCTATATAAAAGAGACTTCAGATACAGTATTAGGGGACCACTAAGGTCTATATAAAAGAGACTTCAGATACAGTATTAGGGGACCACTAAGGTCTATATAAAAGAGACTTCAGATACAGTATTAGGGGACCACTAAGGTCTATATAAAAGAGACTTCAGATACAGTATTAGGGGACCACTAAGGTCTATATAAAAGAGACTTCAGATACAGTATTAGGGGACCACTAAGGTCTTTAAAAAAGAGACTTCAGATACAGTATTAGGGGACCACTAAGGTCTATATAAAATCATGCCCGCCCAGAGAATTTGGCCCATCCATGAGAAAGAGAGAGACATCATTGCTTGCAAACAAGCAAGGTGGCAGTTGGTCAAGGCCACACCCCCACCCTCCACCTTGCCCCGGCCCGTCCTAAGGAAAGCTCATTGTGGGACTGGCTCGTAGTGGCTGTAATTCTGCACCAAGGCTGAAAGAGACTTCAGATACAGTATTAGGGGACCACTAATGTCTATATAAAAGAGACTTCAGATACAGTATTAGGGGACCACTAAGGCCTATATAAAAGAGACTTCAGATACAGTATTAGGGACCACTAAGGTCTATATAAAAGAGACTTCAGATACAGTATTAGGGACCACTAAGGTCTATATAAAGAGACTTCAGATACAGTATTAGGGACCACTAAGGTCTATATAAAAGAGACTTCAGATACAGTATTAGGGACCACTAAGGTCTATATAAAAGAGACTTCAGATACAGTATTAGGGGACCACTAAGGTCTATATAAAAGAGACTTCAGATACAGTATTAGGGGACCACTAAGGTCTATATAAAATCAACCAAAAAGCAGCATATCATAGCTGCATGATGCTCACTTTTGCTGTCTAAACTCCACTACCACGGCCCCTGAAAGCACCGTCATCTGGAGGTGCCTGTAGCCGGCTCACAGTCACCTGTTGGCGGCTGAACAAATTGCCACTGTTAGCTGGCTAAATACAACCAGCAACTGCCGCTCAGAATTTATCGTTCTATGGCATTATATGACAGCGCTTTACTTAGTTTAGAATACTTTTATTTTAGGTATATAATATATGGTCTATTGGTGAAGTAGCATTGATCACTTTGAGGGCGGGGTACATTTAGTCTCCACCAAGGACAAAAATAATTCAACAGAGGCAGGGATATGTAGACCAGAAAGGGGGAACTCCCACGCATCCTCCTCGGACTGGACTGTTACACAGAATTTTACCACTAGGTGTTGCAGCTTGGTTGTCTTCACTGTACGTCTAACCAATCTTCCTCTCTGTAATCCTGGCTCTGTGTAGGTGTACATCTGCAGTGACTCGGTGGAGGCTCGACAGCAGATTATGGAATTAGCCCGCCAGCTCAACTTCCAGCCGGTGGATATGGGCACCCTGTCCTCTTCGCGGGATATTGAGAACATTCCCATACGGTTATTTCCTGGCTGGAAGGGCCCCGTCCTTGCTGCTGTGGCCCTCTCCATCTTCTTTTTTGCTTACTCTTTTGTACGAGATATCATCCACCCATATGTGAAATATAAGCAGAGTGACTTCTACAAGATCCCCATAGAGATTGTGAACAGGACACTGCCCACTGTTGCCATCACTCTCCTGGCCCTAGTGTACCTGGCAGGCCAGCTGGCAGCCGCCCACCAGCTCTACTTTGGTACCAAGTACAGGCATTTCCCACACTGGCTGGAGGGCTGGCTGCAGAGCCGCAAACAGCTGGGCCTCCTCAGCTTCTTCCTGGCTGCTGTGCATGTTCTCTACAGCCTCTGTCTGCCCATGAGGAGGTCTGAGAGGTATCTGCTGCTCAACACCGCCTACCAGCAGGTTAGTGCCATGTCCATGTCAATACCCTGGTTTCTCAAACGTCATGTGATACCTTACCCCGGCTAAAATCTGAGTTCTCATACCCTGGTTAAGAGACCAAGATAACTCCTTTTGCAGTCTATATCAACAACATTTCATTTCGGGGATTGTTCAGGTTCCACCAGAAATTCCGTGGGATGTCCCTCATTCTCGCCCGGATGTCGGTCACCTTCTGCTTTCTTTGTGTTGGCGTTCTAAACTCTGGTGGATTTCTGAGGACTATGGTTAACTGCTCCTCAGATCTCTGCAGGGTAAATCCAGACAGCTAGCTAGACTATCTGTCCAGTCTGAGTTTTCTGTTGCACGACTAAAAGTACTTTTGAACGTACACACGTTCAACCAAAACAAGTTCCTTCCTGAGGCTATTTAGCAGAGGCACTGTTGCTCCATCTGGCGCTTAGCACCACCCAAGACGATTGTGATTGGTCTAACGAAATGCCAATAAACCTCATTGTATTAATTAGCTTTGTAGCAACTCATTTGGCAATGGCTTGAATGTAATGGACGGTCATTAATTAATACTTGCCGCTTTGATTGATTTAAAGAACTGATTTTATTATCCTGGTTACACGTCTGTGCATGCTCAATATGTTTATGACTGCCCCTCCACACTCTGCTGCAGTGTTTTTTTTTTTTTGTTCTGATTGTTCTCATCTCAGCCGAGACAAAATAGACATGCCATTTCAAACATCTTTCATTTATTGTCAGAAATATCATGTTTTCAAAAGCATCACTTTCATCAAATTGTATGTAACATATTTAGACTGCAAGCAGGCACATCCGGACAAACAAGCAGGCTTTATGTTCCAGGGCTGAGCCCCGGAGAGCCCCGGCGCAATTTAACCACTGCATACAGGGTACAAATGCGTTTGTTTCTCTACACGCAAAGCTCTGATGACCGGGGCCTTTATTTGAGGCAGGCTTGTTTTAGAAAACATGCCTTTACTTCTAATTCCTTTGATTAATACATTTGGTCAAATTTTTGTATTAAACTTCTTTCTTCTCCGTCTCCTCCCATTTGTCCTGGTACATGTTTGTTACAGCATTATGCTGTTATTTCTCAACCCTCAGTGCTTCCCACACACTCATTTATTTGTGGCGACCCGCCACAATATTACCAATGACTGCCCCATTTTGATTGTCCTTTTTTTTTTTTATTTAAATTGGTTAAATTTTAGAGCATCAGGCAACACATATATTTACTCAGTCCCTCACTGCCCTGCTCTCTCTCTCTCTCTCTCTCTCTCTCTCTCTGCTTCCTGTATCTGTTTCAAATGTCTGTCTGTAGACAGATTCAGGCTTTTATTATGAAACAGTAGCAGAAACTTGTGTAAAATGTAATGACTTGTCTCATACCGTACTTCAAATGTAGCTACTGCCATCCTGTGGCATTTCTCTGGTACTACAAATTACAGTTGGGCTGGGGCATTAACACCCGACTGGAAAAAGGACAATGACTCTTTAAATCAGTAATCCAGAACAACAAATTGTTGACAGTTGGGCCACAATTTAGCACACTGACCCCAGTGGCTTCGACAAGAGTTTGATAGGCAGGTGGTTCATCCAATCACGCGCCAAGTATTTTTATTTTTTAAAGTGCCTTTCCTTTACCGAACAGTTTCCAATTACAGCTTCTCACATGAATTTGTCAGCTGTTTGGGCGGAGTTAGCAACTCCTTCAGCTGCACTACTTCCGGGAAGTCAGCTCTCATGTATCCTCGCCTATAGCTCCTCGATGATCCCTCCTCGATGCTCGCTGCTCGGGGCAGAAGTAAGCGCTTTAAAATAAGGGTTATGAGATGCAGCCCTTGTGAACTGCAACTCCAGCCCTTAAGTAGGAAGAGAAGGGCAATCAGGAAGAGTGGACTCAGGTGTGGCTCATCTTCCTGCCTCACCCGTGACATGGATACGCTTTTTGGTGCAAACGCACATGTTCTGCATCATTTTGGCCGATTGTCCAAACGAATCCTGTAAACGCACTGCCTGAAGACACACTTTTTTGAAACCTGGACCCAGGTACGTGTGGACGTGGCTTCAGGCTGCCTCCTCACACAGCTCACAGGGGAAATGGCAGGAGCCACCCACAGAGTGGGAGGGTCATCCCACCACACATAAAACAACAAGTGAAAGATGATGATTGTGATGAATTGCATCTTGTGTTGGCAGGTCCATGCTAATGTGGAGAATGCGTGGAATGAGGAGGAGGTGTGGAGGGTGGAGATGTACGTTTCCTTTGGGATCATGAGTCTTGGGCTCCTGTCGCTGATGGCCATCACATCTATTCCCTCGGTCCACAGCACGCTCAACTGGAGGGAGTTCAGCTTCATACAGGTACAAACATATTACCATGGGCGCAGGAAGCAAAAAACAATGTGGGTGGTTGGTGGAAAGTCCGATTGGGAGGTAACTTTAAACATCTGCGAGCCATGTTGGCTGCTGAGCAAAGAGGTCATTTAAAGCCCTGCCTATGTTACAGTATGTAACTTAAAAACAGAAACCTCAGACCGTGTTTGCCTCTTTTTTGGCGTCAGTAGTGAAAATGAGTCATCCTCAACATTTTGCTGCATTCTGGTTTCAGAATGAACAGTTGGAGAACAATTAGATATAAAACAGGATACAGGCTCTACAGGATTGTTTTCTTTGGCAACTATCATGTGTTCCCAAATATGCAAAAAATTTTAGGATTCGTATTATCTCAAATGGCTTTATAGCTGCCGTAAATGGAGCATGCTGCCTGACGCCCCCCTCCCCCTGTTTGGATCGTTTCCAGTTTCTAAAATGTGCAGACTGATCTCATGAAGTGGCGTATGTATGACACGCCAATTCGTATGCCATTATTGCCGTGTTATCAAGACGCATACTCGTTTTTTAGTGTTGATCAATGCCGTTTGGCCTCCATTGACTAACATTACTTTGCGATTGCGTGTGAATTGACACTGTAGCGAGTAGTATGAAAAACCCGTGAAAAACCGCAGGAGGTTGGTCTGGGTGGAGGATGGATAAAACACAGGACTTTCACCCAGGAGACCGGGGATCGTGTCCCACGTGTCATGTTTCCTTCTTGTCCCGCGTGTCACGTTTCCTAAACTCAACCATCACGTTCTTCTTTTACTAAACCCAATCGGTTCTATTTTTCCTAAACCCAACCTGTCTGCTGTATACAGTGCTCAAAATGCGTGCAGATAACACGCCACTTGGCTTTAGAAAGTGCCGTGTATGTTTACGTCTGCTGTATACAGCGTAGACATACACGCGGATAGCTAAGAAATGCATACAGATCACACGCCACTTGGCTTAAGAAAGTGGCCGTGTATGTTTACGCAAAGTCATGATATCACGTTGAAATGTGAGAGATTATTCCGCATTGGGTACTTTTACTTTAAGTACATTTTTCCTGATATTATTTACATACAACATTTTAACTGCAGGGCTTCTTCTTGCAACAGAGTATGTTTACAGTGTGGTATTAGTACTTTTACTTAAATAAAGGATCTGAATACTTCTGCCACCACTGCTGACATGGCTCAGCAGTTCTATTACTGTATGTACCATTATGAGTCTTCCTGTCTCTGCTCCAGTCCACTCTGGGCTACATCGCTCTGCTCATCGCCACCCTCCACGGCCTGCTGTTTGGCTGGAAGAGAGCCTTCGAGGAGGAAGCCTATCGTTTCTACCTACCCCCCAGCTTTGTGGTGGCCCTGGCCCTGCCCGTTTGTGTCATCCTGGGGAAGGTGCTAATGCTGCTCCCCTGTGTGGCCCACAAGCTGCACCAGATCCGCCGGGGCGTGGACAGCAGTCACTCCCGGTGCCAGCGCCTGGAGCCAGTGGGCTCGGCTGCCCACGTTTCGCCAGAAAGAGTCACCATCATGTAATCGCTGCAGCACAAAGCTGCCATATACTGCCATTAACAGTTTTATTGAAGCAAACGTGTGAATTGGGTACTTATTAGCTGTTACCAAAACTAGTGACCTTGTATGCCTATTATGTTACAGTTTGTGCACCTCAATTGTAAAATGGAATATTATCTTTCCTTCCTAAGCTCCGGAGGCAGCGCAGGGCTCAGCAGAGGAAGGAACTTGTTTTGGTGGAACATTTGCACCCCGCAAAAGAAAACTCCACATACAATATTAGATCAAGTTAACTGTTGACACAATACGGTAACGTGAACTATTTAAATTAGCTGATACATGGTTAAACCTCATTAGCTCTTACCAGTGTATCTCCGTGTGTACTTTGTCCACAGCAATCCCACCAATCGGTCCCAAAACGTCCCAGTTAGAAAGGAAATGCCGTAAACATTTTCTTTGTAAATCTTTACAATCATTCCCCAAAAGAACCAAGCAGGCCTGCCTTGTTGCACGGCCCAAATTATCTTCAAAACTTGACATTTTCAGCGTATAGCTTGCTAGTTTGATGGGATTTTGAGAACGGCAACACACACAGAGATCGGAAGCAGAGGGGCTTCAGGGGATCCAGACTTAATATTTTACCAATACTTTGTTCCCGTCTTTGTGTTCTGATGTCAAGGAGGATGGAGACTCTAGAGACCCCAGAGCCCATCCTATCCCCACCGGGGGTGAAGGTTTCCTCCTCGTCAATTATTTCGTCTCCTAGCAAACAACAGAAAAATGCCTAAAAGCTGCTCTCTGGTGATATTCACTACCAACAAGGTAAAGAATTCATAATTTAAGTTTCTATAAGCTGTCTGCCCGAAAAACTGAGCTTTTATTAATACAAAAGTGGATACAGACCTGAGGAATCAGCAAAGAGAATGGAGAGACTGTGGGATTCTGACTCTAAAGCTAACGTTATGTCCGACGTTACGGGTGTTAGCTTAACTTACAGACATATAGTTAGCCTAAAACTGACATTTGGATATTTTACGTTCTAACAAAATGCTTGCTGCAAACGTAATGTGGGACATAACGTTAGTTTAGTGGTTTAAAAGATCTATTTATATTCAAAAAGTGAAGAATTTATGCCATTGAGTTCTATCCATCCAACTCCTTAACGCTTGTGTTTTCTTCCCTTCGACCATGAACTTGTTGCCCATCCAGGTCAAAAGTGAAATTGAACTTTTGGTGCCTTTTTTCAGCATTTTTGGCTCTTTTTTTATGCTTTTGACACTTTTTAATACGTTTTTGTCACTTTTTTTCAACGATGTTTTAAATTCATGGTCAATAAACCTAATAAATTGACATTATACCTCACTTTTGAGTTAAAAAGGCAGAAATTATTAATTATTTTGACTAATAGTTAAGATCAAAGGATGTTGAGTGGATCACAGCTTATGTCAAAGTTTAGTGAGGATATACCGTTTTAAAACCGTTTAAACATGTTGAATAAAACACCCAAAATGAAAATGAAAGTAATCATTAACTTTATTGAAAGTAATCATTAACTTTACATGGATCTGCAAAGAATGCAGATCCTTGCATCCATGTTACATTTGGGCATTTTGGTTCAAAGCAACCCATATTGCTGATGTAAAAAAACTTTGAAAACAGGTCAAATTTGACCCGAGGACCACACAAGGGTTAAGTCAAAGTTGCTTTTCTTTTCTTTATACTGCCTTTTTTTCAACACTAATAGCAAATCTGCATTGGAAAAAAGTGCTAAAACATTAGCCTGTCTGTAGACGGTCTTGTATTATGTGATACTTTAAAACTAAACATGAGAATAAATGAATAGTTTTACCTGTAGCGGTGTTGAGTAAGAATGCCATTTCAATAAAGACTTTCTGTATTTTTGCAATTATTTGAATGGAGTGCTGTGCAGTTAGTGAAGTTGTCAAGTCAACTACTACTTCAGAGGACCTGGTCCTTTTCAGTGTATTTAATGTACTGTATGTGTACCATTCCATTAGCATAACTCTGTTTTGTGTGCCATAGTGTGCTGATGTGACTCTTTTGCCCTGTTGTCGTGTTCACAGTATGTCACATAAATGCAGCTGTTTCTTACAGCAGGAAGACGATCGGTGAATACATTCACTCATGTGACTCTCACAAAAACTTTGAAATCTTTCCGTCCCTTCACTTGCATTACAATGCTGCAGTGATGTACAGTAACTGTTACAGGAAATAAAACTAAAGTGTGATGGATCCTTTATCTCAGGCGTGTCTAGTCTCTACTGGTTGGTTTTCAGACTAGTGAAATGCAGCAAAATATTTTAGACAGTCTTGTTTGTGTTTTCTGCTCTATATCTTTCCAGTTAATTCACCCAAATGTAGAGTTTTATTCACATTTAATCTCTTCTGGACTTTGATAAAAACACAGCTTCAATATTTTTCAGAGTCAGAGACCTGTTTATGAATGTTTAGGCATGGCCACGCAAGCTTAAACCTTTATACAGGAAACCTCATTGGGACACACAGTGGACAGTTTCACAAAAGCAGAACTTATAAATGCAGGATAACCAATAAAGCAAGGCTTGACCTAGACTAATCTGTGCAGCCTGAGGAGGAGAGACTAAGTCGAGTCGGGCTGAGGAGGAGAGACTAGGTCGAGCCGGGCTTAAGTAATTTGGATAGATGCACGTTCATGGCTTTCTGTAACAGAACGCAAGGTCTGCATTGTATTTTAATGCAGGCTAATAATAATAATAATAATAATAATAATAAGGTAAAACCACTGCTGAGTGAACAGAAAAGGCCCCAGGGTTAATAAATATTGGCTGTTAGCCTGGTCAGGAGCAGGCTAGCTGTCAGCCTGGCTGTTAGCATGGTCAGGAGCAGGCTAGCTGTTAGCCTGGCTGTTAGCCTGGTCAGGAGCAGACTAGCTGTCAGCCTGGCTGTTAGCCTGGTCAGGAGCAGGCTAGCTGTTAGCCTGGCTGTTAGCCTGGTCAGGAGCAGGCTAGCCGTTAGTCTGGCTGTTAGCCTAGTCAGGAGCAGACTAGCCGTTAGTCTGGCTGTTAGCCTGGTCAGGAGCAGGCTAGCTGTTAGCCTGGCTGTTAGCCTGGTCAGGAGCAGACTAGCTGTACAGAATAAATCTCCCTGGTAACTTAGGTACCTGGTCTCATTCTCAAGAGAGACCTGTTTGGGACAAAACACAACATCAGTTACAGACAGAAACAGATTACAACAGTATATACAGTACGATTGTAAGATTTACCAAATAGTATATACAATATTTAAATTAAAGTGCCAAGTAGACTTAAAACACTAAAATACTGGGGCGACCTCTAGCTCACCAAAGCGTGTGCCTCATGTAGGCTGAGTCCTTTGCAACGGCCTGGGTTCGAGTCCGACCTGCGGCCCTTTGCTGCGTGTCATCCCCCATCTCTCTCCCACCTTCCCTGTCTATCCACTGTCACTATCAAATAAAGGGGAAAAAGCCCCCCCAAAATAATCTAAAACACTAAAAACAAGAGCCCACAGATTTTTCCCCCCAGTGCCCTTAAAAAGATCCCCTAGCTGGTGGCCAGGTTAACTCAGTTGGTGGAGCGGGCGCACGTGTAGGGGTGTGTACCTCGATGCAGCTGGTCCAGAGTTAGAGTCCGACCTGTGGCGATTTGCTGCATGTCATCCCCCTCTCTCTCTCCCCTTTCATATCTAGTTGTTCTTTCCATTAAAAGGCAGAAATGCCCCAAAAAAAGATTTAAAAAAAAAAAAAAAAAAAAAATCCCCTAGTGGGATCAAGCTGGAAACCGACGGGATGATGAAGGCATAGGCGTAGATTTCGGGGGTTGCAGGGGATATGTCCCCCCCCAATATTTAGAAGACATGATTTAGGGGGCTCAAAACGGGGTAAAGAACACAACAGGACGGTGACAAATTTGTGATTTGTTGTGATTTGAAATGCCTTCTATGTAGATTTAAACTTAGGAGCTATTGGCTTTAACAAGGTCTCGTTCTCCAATAGATAAGTTGTTGACTGTTGAGATGTACAGTACATGATTCCTCAAAAACATCCCAAATCACGTGGTGATGTTCTGAATGTGCAGAAAGTGGGTTACCCCCCCCCAATGTTTTGAAACATGACCCTTGTATCTACTGTATATCTATGTTCTAGATTAGACAGGGCTCTTAGGTTTTCTCGCCAAAGTTGTTTGAAATAGCTCTGTAAAAACTGCTTCTTGGAACAGGCCCCAAGCACAAAGAGGCCATCTAAACGCGAGACGGCCCTGGGTTTGAACACACCTAACCAGCTGTGTTTTTGCCGAGTGGAATTCTCAAGTCTGAATGCACTTCAGGTAAGAAACTCCGAAATAAAGGGGCGCTGCGTTTGTCTGTCTGACCTGTACACGCTGACCTGCAAAAACACGACGACAAGAAGAGCTGAGACGCCAAATACATTGTATAAAAATAATTTTAATGAACCTATCACACTTAAATCTCACATTACAATCTCATCGTGGCAAATAAAAACTTGATTCACAACACATTTGATTCCATAGCTTAAGAAAAATGGCTAAAACAAAGTCGGTTAGAACTCTGACAGTAAATGTGGATGGTTTTTGAGTTGTCAAATGAAACGACAATGATGGATCATCAGTGCAGGAGTAAAACTTTAAAAAATGGTTTTTATGTAGATGGACCTGTAATATAGTGTGATGGCAACGTGACTATTTTAACCAACAGTAGGGGGGTAAAAGATCTTCTGACATTGAGTTGAAATAACTACATCTATCCATCCAACTCCTTAAGTCAGAGTTTGTTTTCTTCATACTAAGGAGTATCTGACTTTTTTTCAACACTAATAGCAAATCTGCATTGGAAAAAATGTGCAAATACATTAGCCTGTCTGTAGACTGTCTTGTTTTAATTTTAAGTGATACTTTAAAACTAAAAGTGAGAATACATGAATAGTTTTACCTGTAGCGGTGCAGAGACTTTGTACCAAATTCCACTCAAATATAGGACATTTTTAAAGACGCCTTTCTTTCCTACACAATTACATCATACTGCTAAGAAAACAACTGTACAGTGTCTATTCTTCATCATTATGAGCCACTTCAATTAGGCACACAATAACCAATGCTGGTGCACAATACATTTTACTTGAGACTAGTATGCAACCAAAATGCATGAACCCAGAAGGAGTGAGGGTTGGACAACTCTTTCAAAGCTGTTTTCTATTACAACAAGTGTTTTGTCGTGGGTTCTGCATGTGCCGAACTGAACCATTATATCATCTTACGGTGGTCGGGATTAGAATTATGAGTTACATTCTATTTTCGCCATAAAATAAGAAGGCACTTAATGGTTTGCTTTTTTAAACCAGGTTCGGCATTAGCCTATGGTGACCATAGGAAAATGGATAGTCCACGCTTCCTCCTGTAGGCTACTGACACATGCCTTCTAAAATGTTTCTAAAACATGACCCCTTTTTTTATGAAACGCACATCTGTGCACCAGTTATATAAAAAATAAAGTCATACGTCGGAGCGCAGCTGCTCCAGGCGAGGCAGCAGCTCCTGGGCGCTGGGTCTGCAGCGGCCGTCTCCGCTCCAGCACCGGCCCAGCAGAGTCCTACACAGCCGCCCCCGCTCGGTCCCAAACACCGGTTGGTCCTGGACGGACGGCCGCAGGTTGTGCGCCACCACCGCGTAGAGCACGTGCTGTCTGTCGCCGGTGTACGGCTGCTCCCTGGTGATCAGCTGCCACCAGGTGATCCCGAAAGAGAAGATGTCCGCTTTGGGAGACAGCCCCTCGCCTTTCAGCAGCTCCGGGGCTCTGTGCGTGTACGTGCCGCCTACGTGGCTCACGTGGGGGCTGATAGCGCTCTCCTCGCACCCGTGGTCCAGCTTCACGGAACAGCCGAAATCGCAGATTTTGCACACGTCTTCGCTGGACACCAACACGTTGGCTGGCTTTATATCCAGATGCACAACGCTGTGGGAGTGCAGAAAGCGCAAACCGCGTGCAATGTCTGCGGAGTACCTGAGCCACCGGTCCTCCCCCAGCGGCTCGGCGCATCCGTAAATGATGTGCTGCAGATTTCTGTTCCCCACGAACTCCATCAGTATCGTCCCGATGCTGCTTTCATCTCCAAAACCCACCGGCACGCAGGTGGTCGCCGCGATGACGCGCACAATGTTGCCCTGGCGCAGGTGTGCCGCGTTCAGCTCGGCCCAGAAGCTCTGCCGGGACGCCAGCTTGTTCTTGGTGCACTTCTTGACCCTCTTCAGCGCGACGGTGTCCCCGAGGTACTCCGCCTTGTAGACGGAGCCGAAGCCTCCGGAGCCCACAGGCTCCACGGAGCGCAGCTCCTTCCAGTGGATCACGGTGGACCAGAGCCGGCTGGCAACCTTGCCGTGGGGCCGCTGAGCGGGGACTTGTAAGGTGTTGCCAAAGGCGTATTTGGCCAGCGGGCTGCTACAGGTCCCGAGGTCCAGGGACTGGTTAGGCAGCAGGCGGGTTATGGGGATCGGAGAAGGCATCGTGCTTGGTTGGAGACTGTGTTTCTGTTTGTGTGTGTGTGTGCGTGCGCGCAGCCTGGAGTCTGCTGCGGACTGATTGGCAGCTCTGCAGTCTCAAAGCTTTTCAACACACACACACACCATCCAGCCACACCGCCACTTAGTGTTGAGGAGTATGTAATGCTTTCTGTTTGGGTTCAACAAGTTCATCCCGATGGTTCAACTCAGTTTACACTTTCTGCAGGAGGGGAGGGCGTTGTAAAACGAGACCCCCTTTTTTTTTTTTTTTTTTTAACATTCTGTGATAGTAAAGCACACTAATATTTAGCCTATGTGTGTCAAAAGTAACTACCACACGTGTGCGTGCCACATGGCTGCCTAATTAACAACTAGACTAGACTATCTATCGATAGTTGGAAATAAAACATGCAGGCTTTTTAATATTCAACCTATCAGACAACTTTGTGCATTTACACAGTTTAAGAAGTGTAAATGGACAAGTTGGACTTAGCATGAGGCTGGGGGGAAGGAGGAGGAGGGAGCACCACTGAGAAACATGTAACCCAGCTCAGAGCTTGTGTTTGTCCTGTTCAGTCGTTTTCACTGAGACTTTTTTTTTTTTTCCCCCAGCATGCAAGGAACAGATGATCACATTCTTAAACCCAACTTCAGTGTAAGATGGGGATGATAGCATCATCTGTCAGTCTGTCTCTGGTGGAAGAAGTATTCAGATCCTTTACTTAAGTAAAAGTACTAATACCACACGAAAAAAAATACTCTGTTACAAGTAAAAGTCCTGCATTGAAAACGCTACTCAAGTAAAAGTATGTAAGTATCATCAGGAAAATGTACTTAAAGTAGTAAAAGTACTTAAAGCAGAAATCTCCTCCAATTGTAGTGTGTGTAAAGGATCCAACCAGTTGTGTGTTTAATGGTCTCATCATCTCAGCTGGACTTGTAGGCTGTTATATTGTTGGCTAGTTTACTTTAGAATCAAACATCAGATTTTATAAACTACATGGGTTTAGTGTGCAGGAATCTTAATGTGTAAAGTAACTAGTAACTAAAGCTGTAAAAGATGAATGTAGTGGAGTAAAAAGTACAATATTTCTCTCTGAAATGTAGAGGAATAGAAGTAGAAAGTGGCATGAAAAGACTGACTGATATAGATATAACACTGAACTTGTTTCTATAACTGTAGAGTGAACATCGGCTAAGTAAAAGAGGATTTACTTGTTATACATTATGCATTCTCTTTAATCCCACGTAGTTTGACACGTATCTTTCTCTCCTTAGCAGTACTGCACTAAATATCTCTTTTTTTATCTTATTTTGGCACTTCCTTTCCTCACCTACCTCACTTCCTTTCCTCTCCTTTCTTCACCACTGATTGGTTCCTGTTTCCACCCTGACAGCCCTATTTACCTGATTGAGTTCACCTAGACGCTCCTCATTTGAGACCGCATCCCTCTCGTGCTGGGTCCTCAATCACTCCCAACTCACTATACAGTTTGCCATTTTGTAGCGCTGTCCAAATGTATAGTGAGAAATATTATACCCTGTATGGTGGGCTCAACGTATCCCACAATGCATTGAAGTGGACATCGATGGTCACTCAACCAAGCCCTATATGCCATCATGCATTGCGCTGGAGGAAAAAAAACGGACGAGAGGATAGAAAGCAGCGTGACTGCAACCTGGTGTAAACATGTAAGTAAAAAGTTAGTTTTACCAGTTTATGTAGCCTCATAAAATGTGAATGTAATGTGTTACGCCATTACGGCACAAATCAGGGAAATACATGGGGTGGCATTTCCAAAGAGGTATAAAAGCTGTTCATTAAGACTTTTATTAAAGCTTTAGCGCGTAACTTTTTGATATTAATGAACGTCCGTTCCATTCAAGCCATCGCCAAACGAGTTGCTACAAAGCTAATGAAGACTATCAGCTCCACACAACTCTCTCTGGATTTCTCAGTAGGACTATGTTCAGAAGATTGTGGCGTCTGGCGACATTCCCGCGCAGAAACTCGAGTGAAGATAATGACATCATGTTTTTTTAATCCTCCCTGTCCTCCTTGGCTACTAGCAGCTTTGTGGACCGTGGGAGGGGGCGGTGCACGATCGCAGAAGGCTTGTATCGCTTGGACGCGCCAACAGTTTTATTGTCATTACTTAGAATTCCTCATGGGGGAGACAGGAACTACGCACTATAGCTTTAATTCTTGATAACATGTTGATCCATGTTGATAACGTGTCCGGGACCCCTAGGGGGTCCTCAGAGTTGCTACAGGGGGGCCAGCGTATTATTGTTTGATGATTGGGAAAAAAAAAAAGATGTCTGACAATATACATTTACATGAATCCAACAGATTACCTCCATGTGTGCCAGAGCCTTCAGCCAAATCAACAAGAGTTATCTCCCCCAAGAGCAAACATTTAGTGAGGAAATCTTCCTTTTAAAAACCTTGGGTGGTGAGAGAAACTCCCTTTTAAGGAGAAACCTGGGAAAGACCCAGGCTCTTGGTAGGCGGTGTCTGACGGTGCCTGTTGGTTGGTGCGATGAACAGTGACAATAATAGTCAGAATAAAGATAATGGAACAGTGACCAGAAATAGTAGTTGTAGTAGTTCATGTCATAGCAGGACACTGCAGGGTGTTACAGATTGTAGCAGGGCACATCAGAGCATAGCAGGACGTAGCAGGGCACATCAGAGCATAGCAGGACGTAGCAGGGCATAGCAGAGCGTAGCAGAGCATAGCAGGGCACAGCAGAGCGTAGCAGGGCACAGCAGAGCGTAGCAGGGCGTAGCAGGGCATAGCAGAGCGCAGCAGAGCGTAGCAGGGCACAGCAGAGCGTAGCAGAGCATAGCAGGGCACAGCAGAGCTTAGCAGGGCAGAGCATAGCAGAGCATAGCAGGGCGTAGCAGGACGTAGCAGGATGTAGCAGGGCACAGCAGAGCATAGCAGGACGTAGCAGGGCATAGCAGAGCGTAGCAGGGCATAGCAGAGCGTAGCAGAGCATAGCAGGGCACAGCAGAGCGTAGCAGGGTACAGCAGAGCGTAGCAGGGCGTAGTATGACGTAGCAGGGCGTAGCATGACGTAGCAGGATGTAGCAGGGCACAGCAGAGCATAGCAGGGTATAGCAGGGCGTAGCAGGACGTAGCAGGATGTAGCAGGGTACAGCAGAGCATAGCAGGGCGTAGCAGGACGTAGCAGGGCATAGCAGGGCGCGGAGCAGGACCACGGCGACAGCTGGAACCATGATTTAGGGGCCACCCTAATCCAAGGAAACATGCTGGGTGAAAAAAACAAAAAAACATTTCTGGGACAAGGATGTACACAGATGGAAAGAGAGAGGAGAGAGGAGCTCAGTGTATCAAAGGAAGTTTATTTTAATAGCTTATTATTGTATGCATCATAACAATTTATGTATGTCTCTCTTTCAGCTAAGGGTTCCTTGGCCAAAAAACGTCGAAGACCCCTGGCTTAGACATTATGGCTGATAATCAAAATCCTCATGGAGAACATGAACAGGATTTTTACATCCGGAACCACACTGTTGACACTATTTCTGCTTCCTGGCGTCTGCGTTGTGGTCGCCCTACGACTAGATGACGGCCAAACCAGGCCCCTCGCACATTTTGATCTGGCCCGCGTATCAATTTAGGTTCACAATAAATTTTGGGCCTCCTAGTTGCGCGCCAAACCAATAGGACGGTAACTGTTTTCAAGCTGTAATTACGCGACACTCAAAGCAGAATTTGGCAGATTTGCTGACTTTGAGAGTCAGAAATTCCCCCAGAAGCAGAGAGTTTGTATATTCAGGCTGTGAGTCGGCTATGTGGCAGCCTGCTTTTAAAAATGTAATCTTTGTTTTGCTGGATTTGCTAAACTCTACGATCGCGAAGGAAGTGTTCTGCAGACGTTTTTGGGGGCTTTGTCGGCCAAACTGTAAGTGAGAAGACTATATGAAACCTGTAATAAATCATGCAGTCTAAGATATTGGACTTTTTCCAAATAAAAGCATTTTATTAAACTAAACATGTCTGGCTCTTGATGGGATTTTCATTTTCCAATGTGGCCCTTAGTGAAATTGAGTTAGATGTTCTGTTAATGGAAGACACTAACAGTTTCCTGTTCATCATTAGTTCTGCTGGCGATCTCCCACACTCTAGCGCACGTGTCAAACCCAAGGCCCGCGGGCCAAATCCAGACCCTTGCAGATTTAGATCTGGCCCGTATATCAATTTAGGTTATAGATTTTGGCCTGCCTAGTTGTGCGCCAAACCAAAAACACGGGAAAGTGTTTTTTAAACTGCAATTACATGACATTCGAAACAGAATTTGGCAGATTTGTAGACTTTGAGAATCAGAAATTCCCCCAGAAGCAGAGAGTTTGTATATTCAGGCTGTGAGTCGGTTTGTGGCAGCCTGCTTTTAAAAATGTAATCTTTGTTTTGCTGGATTTGCTAAACTCTACGATCGCGACTTTGAGACTCAGAAATTCCCACAGAAGCAGAGAGTTTTCATATTCTGGCTGTGAAAAAGCAATGTCATCATTGTTTTTGCTTGATTTGCTAAATTCTATGATGGCAAAGGAACTTTTTAGCAGACTTTTGTAGGACTTTATTTCGACAAAAAGCGTCAAATTTCTCAAAAAGCCACACAAAGTTGGAAGAAACATCAGAAATGAGGAAAAGCTACAATAAAAAATTATGATATGATACAAAAGCATGTTAATAAACGTGATGTGATTCTCTTTTTCCAGTGTAGTGTGGGCTCGATGTGTGTAAATCAGAATTTCCTGGAAAACAAACAATATTCTTCAGTCAAATGTTTAGCCATTACAGTATTGGATACCTCTGTCTCGGAAATCCCACGTCTGGAGATGATTGATTTTAAGGCCCGGACACAGAGCCAACGGCCAAATATCGGCAGAAAAGCCAGTCGGGCTGATCAGTCTCCCCAAGTTGGTCAAAAAAGTACCGCAAAACACACCAAAGAGACGAGACGTAATACGTCTCTATAACAGCAGGCGGCTCTAATCTGTATTGTAGCCCAAAAATGAAAACCGGCAGCTGATTGGACGAACGCGTCACGTGGGTTTGGTTTATCCGGAAATTCAAAGCCAGACTGTCATGGCTGCTTGTTCAGAATACAATCTCATATTGTACTAAAATAGTTCACCGAAACGTGTTTCTGAAAACATTTTAAGAGAGAAATAGGCAGTGAAGTTGCTGAATCTGTCTTCATTTCAGATCAACAAAGGTCAGTTTAAAAGATTTTCGTCAGCTTTTGAGAGACTCTAGTCAAGCTCATTCTGCTCCCCGTTTCCTGGGTTAGCTCTCCACCAATCAGATGGGTCATTTGAGTCCGACTGGCGGCAGTGCCCGCCCCGCTGATTATACATGTCAACTCGGCCCAAATGAAGGCCGACAGCCCCTCGGACGGCCGACGGCACGGAACACACCGAACAGACTCGAGTCACCGACCACGCCAGACTGTCCAACGGCCGATTATCGGCTCTGTGTGTATACGCTTGACCACCTGCTTTGCCGTGAGGTCTGAAAGAAGAGTTAACTCTTGCTTGAGTGGTGATCTACCACAAATAGATAGTCTTTGCCACGTAGGTGGAATATGTCTGTTCCCACCTTTCTCCATTGGCTCTCTGTCCTGCTATGTGGTAAAAGTGGTTCTTTCCTCAGTTTATATCTGCTTTTTCTGAAGTTTTTGTTCCCTTTTTATTGTTTCCTTTTTATTTTTGTCACCTTTTTTTTGGAATGTTACCACCGCGTCCTAACAATGCTTAACTGATAACAGAATCTCTGCTGTGGCTCAAAAACTGATCTTGACTTTTTTGTTTGTTTTTGTTTTAAATTATATTTTAGGGGTGCCGGGACAAAGTTTAAGGGTGCTTCAGCACCCCTAAAAACGGACTAAAATCACCCTTGCTGCACATCGTGTTCACTGGAACTCAGTCCTGTGTCAGTCAGGGGGTGGGGCAAGAAGGGGGGCACGGGGTGGCACCGGCCCCCTCTGAAATATGATTGGCACCCCTGGTGCTCCCCCACAATTCATTGGGCTAGACAGCTGTCAATCTGACAATTGTGATTTCCAATATTTCAATATTCCTATATTTCTAAGCAGATTGTCTATGATGTATTCTGATTTTCAGTGATCTAGCTAACTATGTGGCCCATAAAAAGTGTAAAATAGTCATGAACCTTGAAGTGATTTTCCAAAAGCTTTGGGTATTGCAATTTCATTCAGCTTATGTGTGTTATGTAAATAAATGTAAGCGAAGTGATGCAAATAGCTCTTGGCCACTTTTTTAAAAGTAGCCCTTAGATAAAGAGAAGTTGGGGACATTGCTAGCATTAGCTGGTAACTTTAAAGGAAAGTCTGCAGATGTTCTGTTCTGCCGTACATGCAGATGAATGTCTCCAGTCCCCAGAGGTCTGTGTTTATCTGCCGGTTAAACTTCCGTAGGATGACACTCTTCAGAAGGGTTGAAAATCGGCAACTTTCACTCTTTAGCCTTTAGCTTAGCGCAGCGCCAAATCAACCATAAACAACACTGGCTCTAGCTGTTTGCTACTTCCTGTTTGTGGCTGGAGGGAGCCCACCCATTGGTTGTTGACAATGTCCACGTGATTTAACTTCACTACCAAGACTTGAAACTTAGGATAATATCAAATATGTTTTGATTTTGTCTGAATGTCCAGACGGGAGAAAGACTGGGACTGAGTTTTATGACCTTACGCCAAACGATGGAGACAACGGGAGCGCCCCGACTCTAGCGAGACTCTCAGCGTTTCATTCTGAAATCGGGAAATTAGTCTGGGAGAGTGGAATAGCTCGAAAAGTGGTTTGGTGTAAGGTCGGCATTACACAGAAGCAGACAGAATCGTAGTGAATGACCCGTTTCTAGGAATGACCAGACAGACCTGCAGTTGGATCCTTCTTCTTATGTTTATTAAACTTTCATTACATTGTGTAAAAAAAACACTGGAGTTGACGACTGCAGCTCTTCTCTCTCATAGCAGCAAGGTATGTAAATCAAATCAGGTTATTCTGCCAGACAATAAATAATCTGCCTCTTTGGATGATGTCAATGTTTAAAAAAACAATAGATAAAAGCTGCAGCATTCATTTTTATTTCACACAACCTGTAAACATATATATATATATATATATATATATATATATATATATATATATATATATATATATATATACACATATATGTTTATGTGAATAACTTTGCCCTATATTTATCAAAAATACAACAGTAGTTTGTAAAATAGATTTGAAGTAAAATATTAAGAATTAGCAAAGTCCATCATTGTCACATGGATGGCATCGTTGAAATGCAACAGGTAACGAAACCAACACGGCTGGACTGTGCCCCCTTTTTTTTTCGGGACTTCCTCAGCTCACGTGGAGTCGCGTTTTTCTCAGCGTCAGCACCGATGTCTTCATCTCTGCCGAGTAACTTTCACTCAGAGCAATGACTCCGTTTTCCCATTATATCACAACACACTGGTGTGTGTGTGTATGTGTGTGTGTGTTGGAGGGGGGGGGGCATTGTGATATTACAGGCAAGTCTGTAAAAAGACTACAAATGTCACAGTACAATAAAAAATATATGTAGCTATATATATATAGTACAACCAGGCACACGCTCCCAACTGTTCAGCTAAACTGGATACTTTTGTATTTACAAATGATACATTTTAAGAACTAGAAAAGAGGTCTGTAGCACCTTTTTTTAGGAGCTTTAGAAGTATGTTAGCAGCTTGATCCAATACCAAAAATATATTGCAGTATTGCAGTGTTTTCTTTTACATACACATTCAATAAACGTTCACTGGTACCACTGAAGCTTATCAAGAAGTTTGACATAAATTGCTAAAGGTCTGGGCCTCACTGAAGAGCATCTCCTGTCTCCATGGGAACCTGTGGGAGACATCCCCCCACAGTTTAGCTTAGCTTTAGAATGATGAACTTAATCTGATTGAGTGCGTTCCATTGGTACTCTGAAGACCTATAGGTCAAAGTCCGTAACATGCCCTCCCACCGAGGACAGTTTAGTTTAGCTTTAGAATGATGAACTTAACCTGATTGAGTGCGTTCCATTGGTACTCGGAAGACCTATAGGTCAAAGTCGGAACCCCCCCCCCCCGAACTCTGATTTCCGAGCTTGGAAGTCTGACAACCTCCAAGTGCCCCGGCTCAAAATCGAACATGGCTGCCCCTTGCATCAACAGTTGTGAAAGCTGTGCTAAACGTCTAGCAGATTAGTTACCAGCCAGTCGTATTTTCCACCAGCCACGTTTGTTTGTTTGTTTTCTCCGTAACTAACTGTACTTTACGGTTCGTCTTCTCCGTTTCAGCGCAGCTCGTAGTCGATACCGCACGCTAGGCGCGTAGCCGACAGTTGTACGGCACGTCACAGCGTAAGTGTTCATGGGGAAATGTAGGATTAGAACTACAAGCAGCGTTGCCAGCTAAAGATTATGTTTCCAAGCCAAACGCACACAACACCGCCTACATTTTTTGGCGCAAAACGGACTAATCCTGCAACCTGACACATGGTTTCTGCAGCCGGCCGATTCAAACAGACGCAGTGTTGTTTGCTTCATTCATCAACGGCCAAATTGGCCAGTAACTTTACAATGTTACCCGCCAAAGTTAATTTTCACCCACATTTGGCGTGTTGGCGGGTGTCAATTTAAAGCTGTGGTAGTAACATTAAGTTATTAGCACTTCCTTCTTATTTGTCGTACACACAGTCCTGTCCATATTCTATCAGTGGACGTATTGTTACGCTTGTTTGTATGCACAAAAAACGGCGTAATGGATTGTTATCAACTGGTATTGCTAACAATGGCTAACCTGGCTAGAGCTAACCCCACAATGAAAAATGCGACTTGTAAATGGAACATCTTCAACTCAGGTGTGACGTCATTCCCAGCTCCGGCTTCCGAGTTAAATGGAACGCACTAAGATACCAGACTCCAAATCTGGATCTGCTTTCTCCAATGTGTAGAGATTTTTTTTTTTCTTTCAACTTTTTGATCCACAGTTTTTATCTTTTTCTTTTATTCTCCCCAGATCAAATCCCTAAATTATTTCATACAATCCATACAGTATGAGTTATACATTGAGTTCAGACTGCAGTTCGCTGATTGGAAAAAAGAAACTGGTTTTCATCCAACAGCTTTTCAGGCAGAAACCACTAAGAAATCAAGTAATATGTTTTTCATATAATGTCACACTGAGGTCAAAGGATGATAGAGGACGACAAAAACCACCCTAGGAGTTATTAAACATACAGTATATCTTTATGTTTGTCGTTTTAACAACTAATTTAACAACCAATGAAAAGATGATATAATTAAGTGCTATAAAATCTTCCATGTTAAGCTTCATTATTGGTTGTGCTCTCGCCTAAACCAGCGGTTGAATAGTCAAAGAAGGCCTTCTGAAATAGGCCAACAATAATATGTGTTTAAGGTACATTGTTGGTTAACAAAAAAAAAAAAAAACTCAATGAGATACACAGAACACTTGTGCAAGTAAAGCAAAAATGACACTTTGATAGGAAAAAACACTGTCAAAATTGTACCTGTAAAAATAAAACATTTTATATTGTATTTACATGTTATTGTTCTCTAAAAGAGCTAAATATATCATCTATACATTTGTAATAAAGGTTTTAAACAAAAAGGTATTGGAGGAAATAAAGGCATTCAATTTACAAAAAAGTGCTATGATTACAACAACCAAAAAGCAGCTTGCTAACATCTCTTGTAAAAACAACAAACCTTCACAAGATACAAAATATATAGCAAACTTCCATAAATGCTTTGAAACATTCAACTCTATATTTCACATAACCCAGAACAATATTGTGTCCATTCATGTCTCATTCAGGAAGAGAAAGGGGGAACTTAACACTTCTAGTTCGTCATCATGTTTTGAATTTCAGAGCACAAAAACAATATGAGTATGTGAGGTAAATGATAACACTATTGGGTTATATATGAATCAAACATTTCATGGAAAAAAGATGCACCATCTGTTGACTGCTGTGGTGGTGGGGAAAAGGTAAAGGTGCTGGCTGTACATTTTTGCCATATCATGTGCAGTCCAATGTCTCTTGAAAGTATTAAAAGTGTCCAAAAATCATTTCTGTTTTGCAGATGAAATATGTAATTTAAGTTTCATGAAATAGTATAAATCAGCTAACATCTGGCACAACCTTTGTGACTTTTCATCTTTCAGTTGCCTTGTTGTTATATGGCTGGGTTAATAATTGACATTTTTCCAATATGTGTCAACATGATACCAGAGTTTTGATACTTCTACCAAAATAATATATTAACCAACTTTTTCTACAAAACCTTGAATTCATTTTACAAAAGAAGCAGAACAGGACTCAAATGGTGAGCATGTATGTCATTCTTGGGAACCTTGGGAACACTTAAGGTCCCCTTACTAGATTATGGGCTGCCCTTTAAACAGCATCTCATCTTCATCAAAACATTGACTTTGCAGAGTTTTTACGGTGTTTGTTCACTTGTCATAGTGTGACTTAAAGAGTAACTACCATTTTATTTTTCAACCTGGACCTTATTTCCAATGTTTTTGTGTGTAAGTGACTGACAGGAACAACAATCTTTGAAATTAGTCCAGTATTAAGCGTGAACTCTGTAGCCACACCGGGCTGCAAAGTAACCCTATGGGGCACATGTGCATTGTCAATTTAGTCCACTAAAAGTGCTTTATTTGCCACTGAAAGGCTTAGATTATTTTTCTAAGTGTCTGACAACATTATGGAAAGGATCCCTACAGAGATAGAACTTTTAAAAACCAGAACTCAGAAACAGCTCTGAAGTCGCTAGTGCTAAACCCACCAGACTCCAGTTTAAAAAGCAATACTTTTAGCGTGTATAGAGCCAACATATTTTCACATGTAAATCGGTAAACTATGTGTTTATTTCAACCAAAACTAGAGTTGTGGATGGTTGGAAAAGTGGAAAGACGATCCAAAATGGCTTTTCATAGTTTGATTTTGTTTCTGTCGACTTTGAACAAAGTGTATTTTACGATGCTAAAATGACACCAGGAAAAATGACAACACACAGAGTCTGGTGGGTTTAGCAAATGCAATTTCGTGGATGTTTTTATGTTTTAAAAAAGGATCTTACTCTTTAACAGAAAGGTCGACCTCCTTAGAAATCCTTTCCATAATGTTGTCAGACACTTAGAATATTAATCTGAGTCTGTCAGCGGCTAAACGAGCACTGTAGTGAAGGTAAATACAAGCTGGACAGTTGCCCTATTAACTTACATTGTAGCTTGATTCTCCGCTGCAGACTGCAGCGATCTCTCTTAATACTGGACCAATGTCAAAGATTGTTGTTCCCATCAGTCACTTAGACACAAACACATAGGAAAATAGGGTCCGAGTTGAAAAAAACGGTAGTTACCCTTTAGTATGGGATTTTGGTCACATGATCAAATATAAATGCCAAATGTCATCCAAACGTATAGCAACCAAACGAGAACTTTAAAAAAACTCTGAAACAGCGTTTTAATCAAAAGTTTGATTAATATCAGGAAGTATTGGGTCAAAGAAGAAGTCAAAAAGATTATGGATATCTGACCACAGCTTTGATGTCAGCTTTCAGTACACATTTGGGTATTCAGTGCTAGACAAACATTTCAGTCGATACCCAGCTCTACTTTGCTGCACGGTGATGGATATAATTACGGTAATTGTATGAGACGTGAGACTAGGGCCCATAAACCCATGACTAGCAACAGCTGGAAAACCCAGTAACTGCAACAGGACTGCCAACTAAGCCAAAGATAGCCCGGTTTGTGACTTCAGAATCCTGTATATTACATCATTATTTGGAGTTCGCTACTTAGACCTTAGTTGTAAAAGCAGCAGTTGCATCTTTAAAAGGTGTTTTTGGGACCTCACAAATGTGTACTGTCAACCCAGAATGAGAAAACTTTGCCCAGTGTGAAATTTCTTTTAATAAAAATGAAAGTTTTGGCTTTTCCCCTTAGGTTTGCATAGGGAATGCTATGTGACTGGATAACAGAGTGACATACAGTATGGGGCGCTGAAGTCACAAATGAGGCTAACCCAAACTGATGACGTGATGTCAAAGCGATGTATCAGTGCTCACTGTTGTTTACTATGATTCTGTTAACATTTTGTTTGCAAAAACATCTCTTGAACCTACATTTTCCAATCAAGAGACCCACTTATTATCACAGATGTATTCTGTATCTGCTTGAGCCAACACTTTGTTGAAGCTGTATAATGTTTACACTGTCCAATATACATGTTTTCACTGCCATCCAAAGATTCCAACATATATCTTTGGAAATGTTGAGATTGTGTGTGAAAGGTTATCCTATGGGAAACAATGTATAAAAATATGATGTGCATCTGTTCCAAAGCAGCCATTATTTGAGCCATTTTTTCCATATGTTCCACATTTAAATCACAGCAAACAGCTATATTATATTATATGTATTGTATTAGAAATAAGGCACAACTTCTGCTTGCAATATATGATTTGAATAGGATTGTGTCCATAATGATGACTGAGCAATGAAGCAACTGTGCATGACTTAAAGGGTAACTACCGTTTTTTTCAACCTGGATCCTATTTTCCTGTGTTTTTGTGTCTAAGTGACTGATGGGAACAACAATCTCTGACATTGGTCCAGTATTAAGAGAGATCGCTGCAGCGGTGAAACAAGCTCCAACTTAAGTTAATAGGACAATTGTCCAGCTTGTTGACTTTTGTTTCAGTCCAACAGTTGCAAACAAGGTCATCTAACTACACTAGTTAGAAGTTTGTCAGGAATGTGACGTTTGATAAAATACCTGTTTTTATTAACTTAAGGCACAATGACAGCTCAGTAGCCATGTTCACAACCACCAGCAGTGACACATTGAGCCTGCAGTAAAGATAACTGGACTGGGGGGGGGGCTGATGGGGATCCTTTCAGCTAGATGACTGGGTGAGGCTCCTCAACAGTGAATGGCAACGTGTGTGTGGATGTCACGATTCAGAGCCTAATTTCTGGTGTGTGTGTGTGTGTGTGTGTGTGTGTGTGCTAGATAGGGTGTTAAGGGGGGGAATTGTAAAATGACAGCCCTTGGTATCCATATAATCTCCATATTGAAATGATGCAACACATTCTCACTCCCATCACGTAACATACGGACGCTCGGTCAGGTGCCTTTGGCGTTGTTATTAAACGCCAAACGTCTCCTTTAGCGTCATATCTAAACACGCTTGGTCGGGACTCATGTGTCACTTTTTGGCGCAGCACAATAACATGACAGTTAGGTTTAGGAAAAGATGGTGGGTAGGGTTACAAGATGTACGTTTCAGAGACACGCGGGACAAGAACGGGACATGAACCCCGGTCTCCTGGGGGAAAGTCCTGATTTACAGGACCCAACAATTCTCCTTCAGCACCATTTCGGCCTTTCATACTACTCTCTACCATTGTCGCTGTTTATACTACATCATCTTACAGCTGCTCTGCCCGGTGCGTCCCATACAGATGCTGAAGGGAGATTTTTGCATCTTATCTGATGCCGAGAGCCACTGCTCAAGCGTCAGTATTTTACGAGTTGGGGGAAAACTAACTCCAAAGACACATCACGTCAGCTTTCATAAAAATCTCCCCATTCCCCACTGAATCAAGATAAAACTTGATGAGAAATCCAACCAACTGCCAAAATGAAAAGTGAAACTGTAATACCGGCACCGTCAGACACCGCCTACCAAGAGCCTGGGTCTGTCTCAGGTTTCTCCCTAAAAGGGAGTTTTTCCTCACCACTGTCGCACTAACTGCTTGCTCTTTTCCTGGAATTGTTGGGTCTTTGTAAATTATAGAGTGTGGTCTAGACCTACTCTATCTGTAAAGTGTCTCGAGATAACTCTTGTTATGATTTGATACTATAAATAAAATTGAATTAATACTGTTGCTCAGTAGTTTCTACTCTTGCCTATAATCATGTGAATGAACTTCTGCGGTATGGATTGCTCAAAAGGACCAGATTGATGTTTGCATTAGCCTTTTTACTTTGAGTTTGAGATATTTGGAATAGAGTTTCCCCAAATTCCAGGAAGCCATTGTTTTCCTATCATTTCACTACTTATTGCAGAGACTTGAAATCGGGTCGTGTAATCATCACAGTGAATGTTAGGTCTGCTGCTGCTGACAAGGTGGCCGTGCACGTTACTGCATAATGCAAGTGCATACATTACAGTGATAGTACTGACAAAAATACAAGCAGACAAGGTCAATGTAACGGATTAGCTGACTCCAGTAAATGGATTTTCCATACTGATTAGAAATGAATGAAACACAATAGCTCCCTGGAACATTGCAAAAACAAATCTCCCAAAATTTGGTACGCTTTGCAAAATGGTCAGCTGTCATTAATGGTATGTGATGTATTAAATAGATGTAAATGGGCAAAAGACATCCCAAAACTACAGTTTGGTCCTCACAAGAAATAAGAAAGATGTAAAACAACGGTCAACCGTGATGACAGATGAAATCACAAAGTTCAAAGTGCTGTCCGAACAATAACGTACATCCCAAAATCTGCTTACTAAGGCCCATCTATTCTAAAGCATTGGGCGGGGGGGGTTAAGTAAAGAAACAAATGTCACTGCAATCAAATGACTATTAGCATCCATCTATGTGAAAATTCTCCAACCCCAAAAGACTTAATCATGTTGAAAGTGACACAGCAAAGCCATGTTCACATCATGGCAGAAAAACTGGTTTTGCTCTATTAAAGTGTATGTGGCCTGTTGAGCTTTGTGAGCACAGCCACAACCATGGCTGAATTCTCCATACTCGTGCTACGATTAAAGATGTTTATGTATATTGTAGCCGGCAGGCCTTGGAAATAGTTATTTCTGTCGGTCATCACAACAGACTATGTTAGGTTGTAAAACTTGCAAATAGCAAGAATTTGGATATTGTGTTTGCACAGCCACACAGCACAAGAGGTTCAGTTTTTTCTGCTATTATGTGAACACGTCATTAGGGAAGAGGGGGGGGGGTAAAAAAGTTGCCAACTTGTCAATAAAAAGCTTCATAGGTGAAAAGAAGACATCCCAGCAGTAGCCATTAGAAAGCGTGTGTGTGTGTGTGTGTGTGTGTGTGTGTTTTCTTTCAATGCTGATTGCCGTATGTTTATGTTTATGTGTTGTTATATGAAAAGTGTAGAGGGGGTGGTTGTATAGCTCGACGTGTGTGTGTGTGTGTGTGTGTGTGTGTGCCTTCTTTCAGTGCTGATCGCCGTGTGTTTATGTGTTGTCATATGAAATGGATAGAAGTGCTAATATCTTCAAACACGTGCAGCATCTTTTTTCATTGTCTGAAGGGGGTGGTTGTGTAGCTCGACGTGTGTGTGTGTATGTGTGTGCGCGTGTGTGTGTGTGTGTGTGTGTGTGTGTGTGTGTGTGTGTGTGTGTGTGTGTGCATCAGGCCCAGCACATACTGGATCACTGAAAAGCTTGGTGGAAGCGGGGCAGTGTAGTGGGTGTGCTCAGGTTGGATATGAAGGAGGAGGGCAGCCTCTGAAGCGGACTCTCCGCAGCCTCCGGGCCTTCGGGGGGCTGGGGGGGAAGCTGGCCCAGAGGCGCCGGCTCTTCGTTGGGTGGATAGGCCACGCCCTGCCCCCCGCTGCCGCCCCCTGCCTGGCTGTACGGGGGCCCGTTGAGTGGCAAGAAGTTAAAAAGCTGCGAGAAGTCCATCAGGGAGGAGGATGAGGCCAGTGAGTCGCCCGCGGCGGCGGCGGCTGCCGCCATTGGGGTGGCCATTTTGGACAGGGACACGCCCTCGCTCACGTCCTCCAGCACGCCCAATTGAGGCTCCAGCTCCAGTTTGGAGGAGGAGAGTTGGGGTTCCTGGGCTGCAGAGGATGAGGAGGGCATGCTGCTCTGCAGCTCCATCAGGTAGGTCTCCAGTTCTCCCTTTAGATTCTGCTCCCGCTCCTGTGAGACGCTGTATGAGGTAAAGTTGGAGCCCAGTGGGTACTTAAAAGAAAACGAGTGTGTGGGGGTGGGGAAGGGCTCTGTGTCCAGGACGGGGCCCGCGTACATGTTGAGCTGGTGCGGCCTCGTTGTCAGCATTCCCGGGAGCTCGTCCTTGATGCCCCCGGACGCCATATCGTAGACAACGGGCTCCAGCGAATCAGCTGGCTCAGTTTTGACCCTTAGCAGCTCCCGAGCGTGGCTCTTCTTCACGTGACGCGTCAGGTGGTCCTTCCTGCCGAAGCGCTGGGCGCAGTACTGACAGAGGAAGTCCTTGCGTCCGGTGTGCACCACCATGTGGCGCCGCACATCTTTACGGGTGTAAAATCGCCGCTCGCAATGCTCGCAGCGGTGCTTCTTCTCTTTGGTCCCGCCGGAGGACTTGCCAGCGTGCGTTTTGAGGTGCTCCAGAAGGACCCCGGTGCTGGGGAACGGCTGCAGGCACACTTGGCAGGTGAGGTCTCCGCTGTTGGCGGCGTGGAGGGCCAGGTGGCGCTTGAAGCCCAGCTTGGTGTTGTAGCTCTTGCCGCACTCCTGGCAAGTGAACGCCTCCTTGTAGGGGTCGTGAGTGTGCAGGTGATTCTTTAAGTGATCCTTGCGGTGGAACATTTTCTCACAGTATGAACACTTGTGGTTTTTTTCTGGCGAGTGAGTCGCCATATGCCTTGGAACACAGACACATTCTATAAGCACTCAGAAATTGTTGCAATCACGTTTTAAGTAGTAGGCATGCGTTACATCACACAAAAACCTGGAGAGAAAAACTAAACTAGTACGCATGAACACATCATTCTGATTACTGCTGGGCACTATGTTATGTTACTATGCCCTGCTCGGCTGCGGCCACGCTGGCTCCCGATAGCACCGGACGTTTAACAAGTGAGCAAATGAACCACTTAGACTAGTGAGTCCAGGGGATTGTTTCAACCACGATCTTTCTCCTAAACTTATCTAGTCGTTTTGGTGCCTAAACTTAACGGTCATTGCCGCATGATGCTCACTTTTTCCGTCTAAACTCCACTACCACGGCCCCTGAAAGCACCGTCATCTGGAGGGGCCTGTAGCCGGCTCACAGTCACCTGTTGGCGGCTGAACAACTGCCGCTGGTAGCCGGCGTCCCGGAGCTCTGTAGAGCTAAATACAACCAGCAACTGCTGCTCAGATTTATCATTCTATGGCACTATAGACTGTTCACATGACAGCGCTTTACTTAGTTTAGAATACTTTTATTTTAGGTATATGATATATGGTCTATTGGTGAAGTAGCATCTATCTATCTACAGTGCTAAGCATAAGTGAATACACCCATGACTAAAAAGAGAAATACAAAATAATCTTTTGGAAATTGATCTTAATGCCTTAATTAAGAACATTAGGAAAAATCCAACCTTTGAGAACACCAATTTTCTTTGTGGATGAATAATGTATAGTAAATTAATAAATGTTCTTCCTTAAAATACAGGGGGCATAAGTCAGTACACCCCTATGTTAAATTCCCATAGAGGCAGGCAGATGTTTATTTTTAAAGGCCAGTTATTTCATGGATCCAGGATACTATGCATCCTGATAAAGTTCCCTTGGCCTTTGGAATTAAAATAGCCCCCCCCCACATCATCACATACCCTTCACCATACCTAGAGATTGGCATGGTTTTATTTCAGTTAGCCTAATAGCTGGTTTGATTTGCATTGAGAGATGATGTTATGGAAAGTACCCCATGCCAATCTCTAGGTATGGTGAAGGGTATGTGATGATGTGAGGGGGGCTATTTTAATTCCAAAGGCCAAGGGAACTTTATCAGGATGCATAGTATCCTGGATCCATGAAATAACTGGCCTTTTAAAAACAAACATCTGCCTGCCTCTATAGGAATTTAACATAGGGGTGTACTGACTTATGCCCCCTGTATTTTAAGGAAGAACATTTATTAATTTACGATACATTATTCATTCACAAAGAAAATTGGTAAAAGGTTGGATTTTTCCTCATTTTTTTAATTAAGGCATTAAGATCAATTTCCAAAAGATACCTCAACTTTAGCATGGGTGTATTCACGTATGCTTAGCACTGTATCTATAGGTGTAAAGAGAAAAGCAACATGCTGCAGCCTGCTGGGCACTGCTGCGTGTCTGTACCGTAGCAGCTTGTATTTGGAGACGAAAGCCTTGGTGCAGTCGGGGTGGGAGCAGCGGTACGGTCTTTCTCCTGTGTGAGAGTACGAGTGCACCTTCAACTTCTCCAGACTGTTGAAAGCCTTCTGACACTCCTGGCAAGAGAAATTCTTCTTGGGCTTCCCCTCGGCTCTCCTGCGCCTCCCGGCGGGCAGCGCGAGCTTGGTTCTCTCCAGGAGGTGGTCGCGGTGGCCCTGGGTTCCCGTGGCCATGGCACTCTAGGGCTGAGCAGCTACATGGACAGGGGCGCAGTGCCCAACTAGTACTGATGCAGTTGTTCTATCCAGTTTTATGTGCTCAACACCGCCCGGACTCAGGGGCCTGAGAAAGAGAGAGAGAGAGAGAGAAAAGATCATCTGAATGGTTCAATTTCAGGGTGTTTACGGAGTTCCTGGCAGTAGTAAAGACACTAAAACCTAAGTCATAAATCGACTGACACAACAAGTTCAACTTAATCTGGCCCTGAGCTCAGAGCCTCCATGTGACCCATGAGGAGTTCTTAAACAACCCTCTGGGGTCTAAGGGCATTTTCACATATCTTCTTAAATTAACCTTTTTAGTGTATTTGCATATAACTGACCCTCATGTGTTTCATATCAAAATGTTCCAAACAAACTCCGCTTTCCGTATAATGACGCCCACATTTTTCCTAGAGCAATGTGTTAAAAGATAATTTGCCGCCAAAGCTGAAACGTTGAAGTTTTGAAAACAAACCTTAACTTATGATGTGTTGTACGACTTGTTTCGGTGCTTGAAAGGAGTTTCCCCTTTAGATTATATTTGATTAAAAATAGTAAATAAAAGTCTGAAATTAATTTTTGTAAAATAGCTTTTTGAGTAGTTTTGTCAAACGTCGTTCGTCTTTCGTCGTCAGAGGGTTAATTACAAGCAATATAATCAGAAAGTGGGGTTCTTAGTATGACATGAGTCTGTCTGTCTGTCTGCCTGTCTATATCTGTCTGTCTGTCTGTGTCTGTCTGTCTATCCGTCCATTCAGACGGTTCCTGCTGCCAAATAGTGAGGAGAGAAAAAGTAGTTCATGTCTGAAGTTTATTGGCTCGAAATAATGCATTTATTTGTATATCGTGTCATTTATTCATTTCTAATAAAAAAAAACAGCAGGTATATGTTTTATTTCTAATTATTATGAAAAAGTCTCCTCCTATTATTCTCAGCTGTAGTGATGAAATAATAGCATCGACACCGTCAGGAATCTTGTTAATCGTCAGTGTGGTGAACTAACACATGGAAAGCCTGGAACAACAAAAGGATTCTTCTGACCGAGACAAAATATCTGGAGCTCTTTTAGTACTTTGTCACTTTATTGTGAAGTCAATACTTTTGTCCCTGTCAGGATCCTGTAGGCATGATGACTCCATGTTTCCACTGATCTGATTGGTCAGCAGTCAGGCTGTTGTCAGGTTCTGATTGGATCGTCTCATGGTAATCTGCTCCATAGCCAGTTAGCCATGCAGGTTAGGTCACCATGGTGATTGACCCGGGTTAAAAGAGAGCCTGCTTTGTTAAAGGGTAATAGCGTTTTTTGGTTGTTTTTTTAACCTGGACCATTTTCCCCATGCATCTGTGTCTAATAGACTGATGTGATCAAAAACCTTTGAAATTGGTCCAGTATTGAGCGAGAACGCTGTAACCGGCTGCCGGTTTTATATATATTATTTATATATAATATTTGGCGAGTCCAGCAGCCGAGACAAGTCCAAGTCCAAATACCAACGAGTCCAAGACGAGTACAAGACAATAGAAAAACGTCACAAACTACAGCTCTGCTTGATACACACCTGTGTCTTTTTGCACTTCACCTACAAATCCTGCCAACATATTTATCCTGTTGCTTGTCACCCAAACACTGCAGCCACAGCCTACGCTCCCAAGCCTTTATTACCGCAGAGTCTGGACTCAAGTACTACAGCCCTGGCAATGTAACCCAATGGGGAAATAGTGCACCCTCGATTTTTGTCCACTAAAAGTGCTCGCGAGGGGATTTATTGACTGAAGACAGCGGCATGGAGTGTGGAACGTGAGTCGGGTGAAAGGCATTCTGGGAGTCTGTTGCAAAGCTGCGAGCCTCGGGAGAGCCTGGTGGTGCTCTTGTGGATGCTGTGCGTGATGCTGTGCCCCTACATGCCCAAAGAGGAAGAATGCCGATGTTGTCAGGAGCGGGACCTGTTGCTGCCTGATATTGGTGGTCATGATGTGCAGGGGCCATTCCAGGATTTTTTTAAGTGGGGTGGTACAGGGGTGGACCAATAACCAGTCATGGACGGCAGCGTTGCAGTTCAGCGTGGCTCGCTGACTCGCGCAGATCGCTCTCTTTCAATAATCAATAATAATCGATACAAGAGCAGCCTATTCGTTTCCTGCTGCGGTGAAACGCTTGGTTAACCTCGGTTCTCTGAGTTTAGATTCCAGTCATATTTCTTAATTGAAATATTTCCTTTTAAAATAGTGTTAAAATCTTGTCTCGTCGCGCCCCTATTCATTATTAATTCCCCTTGTTTTCATTTTAAACCCGTTTTATATATCCAAATACAATACACATTGTGTAAAGGCTCAGTCTGCCACCCCCCATCTAATCAACAGGGCTGTGCTAGAGACATGAGCAAATATGAACCATTGTTTTTATTGAAAATCTTTTACATAACAAACACTCCGCAGCTGCTGCTGCTCTCTCTCTCTCTCTCTCTCTCTCTCTCTCTGTCTGTCTGTCTGTCTCTCTCTCTCTCTCTCTCTCTCTCTCTCTCTGTCTCTCTCTCTCTCTCTCTCTAATTTGTAAGAGCTCCACTTCCACAGGCAGCCATCAAATTATGATGACCTCATCCACATTCCTGAAATCATTTCAATATTAAAGGAACACGCCGACTTATTGGGAATTTAGCTTATTCACCGTAACTCCCAGAGTTAGACAAGTTGATACATATCCTTCTCATCTCCGTGCGTGCTGTAAGGCTGTCTGACGGCTCCAGCGGCATCAGGCCAGCACAGAACATGCAGGTGAATGGTTCCAACAATCCTACTGCTCCAAATAAGTGACAAAATAACACCAACATCTTCCTATTTACATGTTGTGATTTATAGAGTCACAGCGTGTACAAAAAACAACGTAACATGAGACACAGCTGTCTTCTAACTGTAAACAAACCGGGAACTATATTCTCAGGCGGAAGAATATAGTACTTGGACGGAGTGATGTGCTCGCAGCAAGCCTGTCTGAGAATATAGTTCCCGGTTTGTTTACTGTTAGAAGATACACGCTGTGACTCTACAAATCACAACATGTAAATAGGAACATGTTGGGGTTATTTTGTCACCTTTGTCACAATTGGGAGCAGTAGGCTAGTTGGAACCAGTTACCTGCAGGATCTGTGCTAGGCTAAGCTAATGCTGGAACCGTCAGACAGTGTTACAGCACGCACGGAGATGAGAAGGGTATGTATGGACTTGTCTTACTCTGGGGGTTACGGTGAACAAGCTAATTTAAGCCACCATGGCACTGAAACTTTTAAGATAACACAAACCTATAATTTCTGTACTCTGTATTTCTGCCTACTCCAAAGCAACAGAACGCCTTTTTCCCGACTCACGTTCCATTCTCCACGGCGCTGTTTTTCGGACAAGTCCCCTCGCGAGGTGGATAATGTTGTCACTTTTAACAACACTCTGAGCCTGGCAGTGACAAAAACAAACACTTTTAGTGGACAAAAATCGAGGGTGCACAATTGCCCCATTGGGTCCGGTTCACAGCGCCCCGTCACTGCGTTCTCGCTCAATACGGGACCAATTTCAAAGATTTTTGTTCACGTCAGTCTATTAGACGCAAATGCATGAGGAAACCGTGTCCAGGTTGAAAAAAAAAACCTGAAATTATTCTTTAACTAGAGTAAAGCCCAGGTTCAACATTAAGGATTTTTTCACTGTCCAATCAGAGTTTTCTGTTGCACGACTAAAACTACTTTTGAACGTAGACGTGTTCCACCAAAACAAGTTCCTTCCTGAGGCTATTTAGCAGAGGCACAGTGGCTCCGTCCGGCGCTTAGCGCCGCCCATGACGATTGTGATTGGTTTAAAGAAATGCCAATAAACCAGAGCACGTTTTTCCCCACATCCTGGAATGCTGTGTGGACTAGCCAGACCCTCCTCCGCTCCGCAGTGGAGGAAGGTCTTGCATTTTGAGACTATACTGTATATGATTTAACAGATGATAGCTTCCAAATCCATAACTTATTTTGATCAATCCTCCTTGTCTGTGCAACAAGAACATTCTCTCTCTCTCTCTCTCTCTCTCTCTCTCTCTCTCTCTCTCTCTCTCTCTCTCTCTCTCTCTCTCTCTCTCTCTCTCTCTCTCTCTCTCTCTCTCTCTCTCTCTCTCTCTCTCTCTCTCTCTCTCTCTCAGCAGGGCCCTTCTCCTTCACATGCTGTCTTGTCAGCTGCTCATGTGGTTCGCCTTCTTCTAAAAATGTTAGAAACACCAAAGCAAAACCAGAAAAACCCAAGGGCCCGCAAATTTAGTGTTGCTCCATTATTTCTGAGACCAGAAAGTGTCAGCGAGTTTCACTCTATTCACGCTATTCTGTCCAATAGACCAGCGTCCATTTTGACCGTGTGACATTTATTCACAATGTTTGCCGCCCTTGACGAAGCGGAATTTAAATGCAAAGCGAACCAAATTGAAAATGGAACAATGTTGCAACTTCACCGCTGAATTGCACCGAGTCTACCGAACTGTGGTTGTGAGAGCTCCCTCAGCACTTGAAGCATATTTGCTGAAATTGATGCATTTGCATGATTCTTGCAATTTTTTTTGATTGTTTGCGATTTGCTTTGGAGAAAATAAATAAATGTAATGTGATGTAACGTAACCAGTGCATGTCCCAACATAGAGAAAAGACATGACAGTCAAGACTCCACTGACAAAAAGTGTGAAAAAAATCAATCAAACCAGGAGTTAGCACTGAGTCACAAAGCTTAATGACTAAGGATACATTTCCTGTAGGCGATATTACGAATCCCACTATGGGCACGCCAAGACCCGCCCTTCAATAGCATTTATTGGCCAGGCGTCCATGCTTACGCAAGGTAACGTAACCCCATTGGTTCAGGTCCTATCCCCTGACCAATCAGCTATCCCAACCTTAACCAATCGAGCTGCTTCGTAGGGTGGGACTTGGCGTGGCCATAGTGGGATTCGTAATTTTGCTTCCTGTAGCTGCTTCACAAAACAAAGACATAGGCGGAAAATCGAGCGGGGGGTCGGGGCCCCAAGCCATCTAAGGGTCCCCCTGTTGAAATATTATTAAAACCATGCTGTGTATTGTAGATAATAAATACTTCAAATAATTGTGTAAGTATTAAAATAATACATACGCACTTGCATCAGAAAGTAGGCTGTTCAATTCACTTTAAACTAGGGCTGGGACGATTCGTCAACATAGTCGATGTCATCGATTACGTAAATGCCTCGACACAAATAATTTGCGTCAATGTGTCACTAAATAAAAAATAAATAAAACTTGCATGCAAATTAATTAATGTAATGTGGAACCCCCAATGTAACTAACGTTGTATCGCTCACGGTGTTTCCACATGGATGATTATTACTGTCCCACACCGGGCTGACGCTGCTGGCGACACATGCCATGAAGACAGCCGGCGCAGATTACAAAATGAAGAAAGAGCGTAAATAGCGAGGGGCTAAGAGAAGAGACAGGCTGGAGAAAATGACACAAAGTGTCCAAAGTTTGGAATCAGTACAGCTGATTGTTGCGCACCATTTTCTCTCACTCTCTCTCTCCACGGAGAAACAGCTGATCAACGATCTACTAGCATAAGTGTAACAGAGCTGTTTAGCATTGTAATCAAATATATAGATGAAAATAGGTTGAGTATAGCTAATATTTACATATAGGCCTATATACAGATCAGTCTCAGGTTGAAACTTGTAGTTCTGAAAGTTAAGTTGGTTAAGGTAATGTTTATGTATGTTTAATGTAGTTTGAGGTTGGTATTGCATTTCAGAAAGTGTTTTCTTTAAAAAACAATGTGATATGGCACTTTAATGCACTTAATATTTTTTAGTTTTTTGAGCGATGATATTGTAAGCAATGTAGGCAATAAACATGTTGCTTTTTCCAAAAATTAAACCAAACTATTGTTTATTATTGCTCTTCAATGGCTCTCCAATTCGATGTTCACATTTTTTGGCTAAGTCCTGGATCTTCACAATCCCAACTACAGCACATTTAATTCAAAAATGAGGTAGGCCTTAATTTCATATAAATGCAGTTTTGTTGTCCATGAATTCCAAAAATAAACAACTTTATAAAAAAGTCAAAAACATTTGAAAAAAGTGTCTAGAAAAGGGTTGATTTTCAATGTTTACCCGGGATGACAACAAGTTGCAAAGTCGACAGGAAGACAACACAAGGGATAAAAAAATGCTTTTTCCCAAAAAGCTCCTGCACCATAGCTCCTCTAACCTACAGTTAACCAGCTGGCACTACAGACCAGGGACGTCACTAGGATTTAAAGACAGGGGGGTGCTTAGCCCCCAGGGTATTTGTAAGATGTTAACAAGTAAAAAGTGACAGACATATCCTCTTCTTCCATTTCTACTCTGTTAAACAAAAGTTACGGTAATGTTAGTTTTTAGACACATCGAAGCTGCATGGGGGGAATGTACTTAGGCCAGACTTTGCTCCTGATGAGTTCTTCTGTAAGCAATGACCCAAATGCTATCTGTCTGCTCATGTAAATGTGTGATAAAGTAATAGCATACTATATCTAGTTCCTCTCTCTATAAGATAAGTTGTCTAAAGAATGCTATTTAATGACACTAATTACTGTAACTGCGCTGTGGATTGGTTCAATAAGTGTCATTTCGCTCTGTGTTTGGCTTGCATACAGTATAACCCAAGAACCAGAATTTTAAGGTCATAGTAAAATTTGACAACGCAAGTTTGAGCGTATTCTGCCAAATGATGTATACAATGTATTAGGGCTGTCGACTAACACTCATTCAATTGTATCAACTAATCGATTAGTTGGTTTAATCGACAGATCTGTAAATCTCATGCAAAAGCACCACTTTAATTATTGTGTTTACCATAGATGTGCTCGTACGTTTCTTGGAAATAAGTCGTTCAGCATGAAAAAAGCATAAAACATGACTAATTGACTAAAGAAATCTAAGTTGACTAAGACCAAAACGACCGATTAGTCGACTAATCGACTAAGAGGGAGCAGCCCTACAATGTATGACTTAAATCAACAATTATTGATATTGATAAAGCTATTAACTATTAGATAAGGATCCTATTTACAGTGGCTACTGTCTAAATATAATAACCTGATGACGGAAGGAATAAAAGATTTGGAGTAACGATTACTGTATGTATGTACTGTATGTAGGATTGCTTTCATTTTATTTTCACATGTGTATCTGTTGGCATATGCTGATGTTTAGCCTAGCCTACATGTAATCAACATCTACATATTTATTTAATTTACCACAGCCAGTGAATTCAGAAAGTTAAGTTGGTCAGAATACAGTTAGCATATATAATAATTATAATAAAATCATTTAGTTTAGGCTATGCCTTAGTGCCTAGACCTGCCAACAAATGCTTATTGTTAGAAGAAAACAAAACCCCCCACATGTCCTTAGACCTATAGAACACTACTGACCTCAATCAGAATCAACTGCTCTGTCAATCTCCTGCTTCTCTCTCTCTCTGCTAAAATATCCTCGAATATCCATCTGCTCAATGAACTGAAAGATACACCGGTAGGCTACATGCAGTAGTGAGTTCAGACCAAAGAGTAACGATGAGACGAGATGAATCCTCCAGTTACTTGCAACGCTCTGAAAGCTGCCAGTTCACACCAATGCAACCAGGTGCATCATCTTGATAGCACAACGACTCTTTGTCCAACATTTGACTTTTCAGCTATTTTGTAGCTGGATATATATATATATATATATAGTACAGGCCAAAAGTTTGGACACACTTTCTCATTCAATGCGTTTCCTTTTTATTTTCATAACTATTTACATTGTAGATTCTCACTGAAGGCATCAAAACTATGAATGAATACATATGGAATTATGTACTTAACAAAAAAGTGTGAAATAACTGAAAACATGTCTTATATTTTAGATTCTTCAAAGTAGCCACCCTTTGCTTTTTTATTAATAAGGGACAACATTCCACTCATTAACCCTGACAAGGCACACCTGTGAAGGTAAAACCATTTCAGGTGACTACCTCATGAAGCTCATTGAGAGAACACCAAGGGTTTGCAGAGCTATCAAAAAAAGCAAAGGGTGGCTACTTTGAGGAATCTAAAATATAAGACATGTTTTCAGTTATTTCACTCTTTTTTGTTAAGTACATAATTCCATATGTGTTCATCCATAGTTTTAATGCCTTCAGTGAGAATCTACAATGTAAATAGTCATGAAAATAAAGAAACACATTGAATGAGAAGGTGTGTCCAAACTTTTGGCCTGTACTGTATGTATGTATGTGTATATATATATATATATATATATATATATATATATATATATATACTCTGTTGCATCTAAATATGAATGGGGATACGGTTAGTGATAATGAGATGCTTGCTACAGTTGCAGAATCTTTGATTCTCTGCTTTGTTTTAATGCTGCTTGGCTCACTTCAGTAGCTAACTCTCTGCCTCGCTCGTCCATATACTGTTACGGTGCCCGTGGGTGCTCGTTGAGCCTCCAACACTGCCATTTCGACCAGCTGACAGTTGTAAAATAGAATTAAAACAGACACACTACACAGCGACACACAGATGAATGGTAAAGGAAGATTGATTCACCATAGTAAGTGATACAGGGTGCACTGTTTAAAAAAATTTAATTATTGTTGTTATTATTATTTAGGGGGGCTTAGGGACATTTTAGGGTAGCTTCAGCACCCCTAAAATAGGCCTAATGAGGTCCCTGCTACAGACTGAAGATTCTGACCCAATCAGCTTTGTTTTAATATCAGTCTAGAAACCCCTGTTTACCCACATCTGGGATTCCATATGCGGAGAGATGCACAAATAAGTTAGCTTATTACATTTGATCATGCAGCTATTTCAAACCGAGACGGATTTTAGCTCTTGATTTAAACCCAACCAATAAGTTTTAAAAAGACACATTTAATTCAATAAAACACAAATAGATGAAACTGTGCTGAACAAACACAGGAGATCTCCAGCAGATAAATAGATGACATGTGCCCAGCGGTGGAAGAAGTATTCACATCCTTTACTTCAGTAAAAGTACTAATACAACACTGTAAAAAAAACAACAACTCTGTTACAAGTTAAAGTCCTGCGTTGAAAATGTTACTTAAGTAAAAGTATCCGAGTATCATCAGGAATTTGTACTTAAAGTATTAAAAGTAAAAGTACTCAATGCAGAACTCTCCTCCCATTGTTGTAAAGGATCCAACCAGTTGTGTGTTTAATGGTCTCATCATCTCAGCTGGACTTGTAGGCCGTTATATTGTCGGCTAGTTTACTTTAGAATCAAACATCAGATTTTATAAACTACATGGGTTTAGTGTGCAGAAATCGTAATGTGTAAAGTAACTAGCAGATGAATGTAGTGGAGTAAAAAGTCCAATATTTCTCTGTGAAATGTAGCGAAGTAGAAGTAGAAAGTGGCATGAAAAGAAAAGACTCGACACAAGACTAAAACTTCTCCACATGGAGAATTGTCAGTCAGTACAAAAGTTGACATGATAACTCTTTTTACGGGATATCCATCAAATCTGACAAACACCCATACCGTACATCTATACTGGTACAAAGTGTTTAGTGCTTCATCCATGCAGCACACTGCCTCATTGTGAGTGTGGAAAGAGCTGAAATGCATGTATTACTGCAATTAAATTAAACATGGTGTGTAACTTTAAACCATGAGAGTTGTTAGAGCAGAGACCTTCAACACGGGGTCCGGGATACCTAGGGGGGGTCCTCAGAGTTGCTGCAGGGGGGGCCAGCAAATTATTGTTTGATAGTTAAAGGTGCCTTGCCACACGTATTTCATTACTTTGTGGTAATGTCTGAAGTTCTACCATGGACTCTGTAACATTCCTTGTGGGAAGAAATGCCTTGGTTATCTTGTTTCAAGCCATTCTAGCGTGGTATAGAAAGCCTACAGGAAGACTTGGCTCGATTTGTGCCAGTTCTCATTAATATTCAACGAGCTAAGCTGCTTTACACTAATTGGATAACAGCTAGCCAATGAGAGCCTGGCTGTTAGCATCCTTTACCCAGCGCAACTGGGCGAGCTCATGAATAGTTTCTTGCATATTGTATTATTACTCATCTACATCACTACCTAGACCACTAACTGTATATTGTCTCTTCTCCACATTCAGCATTTATATAGACTGATTATTGCTTACTGTGTTATTACTGATGTACATCACTTAATAGACCGCAACTTGCACTAACTGTATATTGACTCTTCACTACACTTCAGCATTTATCTAGACTGTCTATTCATATACATTGTGTTATAACTGATCTACTTCACTAACTAGACCACTAGACTGTTTATTGACTCTTTACACAATCTCAGCAGTGATATAGACTCTCTGTTCATGTATATTGCATATCCATCGACTTACTTACACCTCACTACGTACCGGCATTTATAATGCCCACTTATTCTGCACTTTATGTAGCATATTGTATTCTGCTTTCTTGTGCTGTATTGAATGTGAAACTGTATGTTGTCTTGCACGCCTACGCTTTTCTTGGCCAGGTCGCCGTTGCAAATGAGAACCTGTTCTCAACGGCCTACCTGGTTAAATAAAGATTAAATGGCGTCGAGGAGTAAACCTCTATATATGGGCGTGCGCTCTACCAGGTGACCTAACCAGGCGCCCGCTTAAAGCATTTAAACAAAAGTTTGTGTTGGTGTTTGGGACATTCCAAAATCTGAATTTTGACTTAAAGATTTTCATTTTCACTGTAAATGCATATCGGCTCCAAATATCTGTTGTTGGTTTCATTAAACTACTAATAATCGGCATCGTTATCGGCCTTGAAAAACCAGTATCAGCCGATCCCTAGTATGAATATATGAATATGCAACGCATTCTCATGAACAGGTTCGTATGATATCAGTGCTTATCTTTTCATAGCTTTTCAAAATGTTTGGTTCACGAGAACAGGCTGGAATATGTCCACAATTATTTTGAATAGGTTAGTATTGTATTGCACCATAAAAAGGTATTGCACCATAAAAAGGTATATCTAAAGGCTCTAGGCCGCCCTACATGTTATTGTAGGCCCAATTTATAATGCAGCTCAATTGTATGCTACATATATATATATTTTAAGCAAATTGCCTAAAAATAACATGCGTTGTTTCCATACAATGCTCTTCTCAAGGACAAATAAGGATCAGATCTCGTAGCATTTGGAAAAAAAAAACTATGGGATGGTTTTCTAAACAGTCTCCCGACTAAACTTTGACAGTCTGAGATTATCCACTCAATTGTAACTACTTGTCGAAAATAATTCAAAATTTCAGCTTTTGTTTTTTACTCCAAAATGAGGTATCATTTCATATAAATGAGGTTTATTCACCTTGAATAAAAATAAATAAGGGAATAAGTTGATGTTAGTGGTATATCTGGAGGTAGTGGAAAAAGGGGCGGAAGAAAAGCCATAGAAAGGTTAAAAAAAAAAAATCGCGCTTGGAATCATTTCAGAGAATGTATGTGCATTCCTGATTCATATTTTGTACTGATAAAAAGTCACTTTAAATCATTATGAGTAACATTAAGGATGATAATAATAATTATAATAATTCATTTTTTTAGTTATTTTGAACAAAAAAAAAAAAAAAAAAAAAATATATATATATATATATATATATATATATATATATATATATATATATATATATAAAATATATGTTACAAATAACATTAAAAATACTATTACAACTGTCAATTAAACTTTCCAAAAAGGAGCAGGATGAAGCCGAAGCTCGTGATGTTTCCCTATCTCATTCAACTTCAACTCATTCCTTTATACATCAGATATTTTTACAACAGGATATCAAATATACACAACAACACATCTCTAATTTTACATGCACCAAACTATATATTTTTTAACGTTTTAAGTAAGTCAACAAACCCATTTCCATAATCCACCACCCCATAACAATGCGTAGACTAACCCACATTCAAAGTCATCTCTCTTCCTCGTCATAACCGTTTAATAAAGTGTTTTTGTATAACTTTTTTTTGACATGGAATATATCGAAATCAGGCTACATCTTATAGCCTCCACTAAAAGCAGCATTTTAACTCCCATGTGGAGCAAACAGCTAACATCTGAATCAAAGAAAGAACCATTGCTCTCGTGCAACTCTCTGTCTTTTTCTCCAGCTTACATCAGCATTATCAGAACTGGATTGTTTTCTATTGATGAAGACAAACGCAGGGGTGGAATGGAACTAAGTACATGTACTCCAGTACTGTACTTCAGCCCAAATGTTGAGGTACTTGTACTTTACTCAAGTCTTTTCTTTTCATGCCACTTTTCTACTTCTGCTCCGCTACATCTCAGAGAGAAATATTGCATTTTATACTCCACTACATTCATCTGTTACAGCTTTAGTTACAAGTTACTTTACACAAAAACACATGAAGTTTATAAAATCTGATGTTTTATTATTAATGATTAAACACGCAACTGTGTGGATCGTTTACAGTTTCTAAAATGTGAGGGTTCCATACTATAAGTACATGTTCTGGATGATAGGCTACTCACATACTTTTAGAAAACATTTTCAATGCAGGACATTTACTTGTAACAGTGTATTTTTACAGTGTGGTATTAGAACTTTTACTTAAATGTCCACCCACTGCTGAACACATGCAAACAGCAGCCAGTTCACTGTATAAAAGTCCAGAGGCAAAATCATGCCATGGCACTATCAGAACAATTTGAGACTATAATTCCTGATCAGATCAGAGTTTTAGGTCTGGTTTTAAGGTAGAGGACAGGTGGAAACACAGACTTGAGACAACACATGCACTTCCTCTCAAAGAAACATTTCAATGTCAGCTTTCTAACCAATACACCGACACACTGGCTACAAGATGCTTCTGATCTCCAAACTGTTCCGACGTTCAGAGCCGCCATGCAAGCTTATGTTTAACGCTCAATATACGTGACATGACAGGCTTTCTCTTTCACCCTGCACGCTGTAGCCTAACATCCGCAGCAGCTATCCGGCTATAGGACCAGATCTAGTAAATCTGAATTAGGCTACTAATGTGCACACATGCAGTGCAACCTGCCACGGCAGTCACACTCAACACAAGTTCACTTTTGGGTCTTTTTAAAAAAAAGAATCATGTGTCTGCGGCAAAGCTGGGATGCTGGCTGCCACAAACCACATCTTAAGCATTGCATAGACTTAAGTCTGTGAAGTTCTCCCTCCATTTTTGGCTACTTTTATTGATAAGCAGTTTCTTGTGTGTTAGCCTTGCAGGCGGCTCATAGCCGACCTGTCATCAGTAGCCTATGACATCGTGATCAATAGGGCTACTTACAGAGGGGTTACGAATGCGTTATAGCACACGTATAGCCTCAAAGTGAAGCGTGACAAAATGCCATAGCCGCTGCATGGTTGCATTTAGCGTTATAGGCTACTTTTTTTTTTTTTTTTGAAAGGAGATGCGACTCGATAAGGACAATGTTGACGCTTATGATGAAGTGTGTGTAGGCTATATAGCAAAAATACATGTGATTGCAGATGGCAGGAAAAAGGGACATTATTGGTGAATCCAAGTGCGCCTGTTGCTGTCGGTGGTCCTCGCACTGCCGCTGTTATTATATTTAAAAAATAAACAAAGTGAGAAGGCTATGTTCAACTTTCCTCAACTTTCCTATTCTCCTGGCTCCCGTGGTCTTTTAATGTTCGCGGACGTGCACCCTGACACTAATATCACCAGTGACACAATTTTATTTCATTACCAAAAAAATAAATAAAATCCCAAACGTGTGCCTTGCCTTGGTTTTCTCTGTGGTCCCAAACTGGGTAGCCTACTGATTAACACAAACTTTTTCCCCAGCTCACCCCTCTCTCATAATTTAAATAACCCCGATATTTTAATTCAAGAACTGAATAACCGTTGACTTAATTTACATCAAACTTACCCCGGTCGCTTTAACATCCTTTCTGTCGGGTTTTTCTTCACTTTCAACTATTTTCCGAATTTTTAATAATTTTTTTCTCATATTTTTTGCTAGACGCGGCGGGCCTGAAAATTGTTTGCTTTCCCCTCTTTCGAGCAGCCATTGTGTATGCGCTGCGATGCAACCGCACTATGGCTTAGCCCCGCCCATTCGAAGTCCCGCCCACTTGTGCTTTTTTTGATTTGTGTAAGGCGCTGCCACTTTCACTTCAATGTCAGTTACAGTCCGTTTCAGTAAAACTAATTTTTTGGACTTGCTAGATGTGCTGTCAATCGTTTAAATTTGGTTTAGTACAATTTACAACGACAGGAAGCCTAACCTGACAGCAAAGAAATCCTATTGGCTCATTGGATTGTCACTCCACGTGGTTAGTCTTCAGGGGTTCTCGTTGGCTGATGTGGCTGTCATTTGTCGGTGACGGTGCGGGTGATTTTCCTGGTGCGCTGTTGCAACAACGAGAGTGGAGTTGTCTTGAGCATGACGGGGAGGTTGTAGCCTATGGCTTGTGTAGCTTTATTAGTTAGCGTTAGCCACATGTAGCCTATGCTAACGTATAGCTGTTCACTAGCTTTTGAAGCAGGACGCTCGCTAGCATTCCAAGGGGATATAGGCTAAATTACAGCATAGGCTACTTTTTTAAATAGCTATTATTAGCAGTTATTTTTGGTAGCATATTTAAAAAAAAACTGGACCGTCTTCACTGGTGTTGGATATTGGGCGCATCCACAAGTCATTAGACTACCGCTGGATACAAGTTGGTAGGCTATTTTAAAAGGTAGGTAGCCTATTAACGTGTAGCTGTATCTCCATTCACCGTCACGTTAGTCATTCCAGCTAAATGAAAAGCCGTTCCCAAGTGTCCCCTGTTTGGTAACATCAATGAAGGTCAACGTGTTACAATGCAGCAACGGTAGGCTACAGATATAGCCTAGTGGAGGACACCTGTCCCACTGAAAAATCGGACAGTTGACCAAGACGTGTTTATTAAAATGTGTCGATACGAATAACGGTAGGCTATTTTCTACAAAACGAAGAGCCACTTTTAAATTCGGCATACATTTAACTCCAAACTGAAATAGTTTAAATAGTAGTAGGACAAATAGGCTAGGTTTCAGGTCTATTTTAACTTTTATTCCACTAATACACAATGTGGTTAGAGATAGCAAAAGGCTTTTTTTAGCTAGTTCAGATTGACTTTGTGTAGAAGGCTACAACTTCTGACCTCCAGTAGGCATTATGCATAATGTAGCTAGACTATCACAAACTGTCGGTATATTTATTTTTGCGAAAGATTGAAAAGATTGTGATGTGTTTTCTCAACCTAGCTATATGAGCTGCACAGCCAATACGTGTTGCCAATATGTTGTCGTTGGGCCTGATAGAATAGAGAAGTTACAGTAAACACAACTTTTATTTAAAACCTTTGAAAGTTTGTAAAGTTTGAATTATCCTATCCTTTTTTTTTTTTTTTAACTCATTAAATACCCTCAGATATGCAATATCTGGACATTGCTTAAAATTGTTTTGAAAATCAATTAGTATTGTGATATACATTATATCAAATAATGTATTCAGTAGAATTTTAGCTGCAAGTATTTCTGCATGGACATGCCATTGAAAATTCTAAACAAGTCTGGTAAAATGGTACATCTATTAGTGACATTTTCAGTCAAACTTCGACCCTAAACAATATATGTTTTGGACAGGTTAATACAATTTTTTGTTTTTAAGTATTTGTTATTGCTAACAATGTTATATGCTATTCATTTATTTATTTATTTATATATATATATATATATATATATATATATATATATATATATATATATATGGGCTGTCAATCAATTAAAAAAATTAACTAATTAATTGCACAATTTGCTGTAATTAATTGCTTTTTTAAATTGAGACTGAAGCTTATAATAATGGATATTTAAATGCTAAATCATTTAACTTTGCAAATATGAAGAAAAAAACAAACAAGGAAAGGTTCTGCTAAGTTCAGAATGTTTAATATCTTTCAGAACAACAGCAGCAACAATTTGGCTTAGTCCTGCTGAAGGCTGCTGAAACTGCTAGAAACTGTCTGACTTGAGAGCAGATTTTTGTCACCGTCCCCGGCTGCTGTCGCCTGCTCTCGTCTACTTTACAGGCGAGGGGCAGTTCATCTCCAACGAGCCGAGAGTTCAGTTCATCTCCAACGAGCCTATGTTCAGTCGGCGGCAGGGCAGTCGGGACTCACCCGGAAATGGCGAGCGGAGTGAGGTGACGTGACTAGTCTCTCAAAATCTGACGAAAATCTTCTAAACTGACCTTTGTTGAGCTGAAATGAAGACAGATTCTTCAACTGCACGGCCTATTTCTCGCTTAAAATGTTTTCAGAAACATGTTTCAGTGAACTATCTTAGTACAATATGAGATCGTATTCTGAACGGCCGCCATGACAGTCTGGCTCTCAATATCCGGAGAAAACAAACCCATGTGACGCGTTCATCCAATCAGCTGCCGGTTTTCATTACTCAGGCAACAATACAGAGTAGCGCCACCTGGTGTTATGGAGACATATTACGTTTCTCAGCCGCCACATGAAGTAAACAAACACAGCTGCGTTAATTTTGTTAATTTTTTTTAACGAGTTAAATATTAAAAAATTAACGCGTTAATTTTGACAGCCCTAATATATATATATATATATATATATATATATATATATATATATATATATATATATATATATATATATATATATATATATATATATATATATATATAGAGTGATACAACTCTAAAATAACCAAATAAGGGATCCTTAGAAAAACAAAAGTGTTTACGTTTGAATTAATATGGGCTCCGCATACGGCTGGGTGATAATTCAATATAGAGCCCGGCCGATAAAGGATTTTTAAGGCCGATATCAATACAAATATTTGGTGATTTAAAAATCTGATATTCCGATATATTGGCCGATATATATCTAAAAAACGAAATCCAGAAACGCGTAACAAAACATAAACAGATTTCCCTAACATTAGTTATATTAAAGTTCTGATAAATAAAATGCAAATACAAACTTAAGATATGAAAATTAAAGTCCTTTGAACAAAAACACAATAACAACAACAAAAATCAAAGTGTGTTGCCAACAGGGAGGTTGGAGAACGCCCTCTGATGGACAAACTATGCAACGCCAACACTCAGAACCTGGTTGAAGGCTGTTTCGTCCGTTTTTATTTTTTAAATATTCATTTATCGGCCATTATAAACGCAGATACCGATAGTTTGGAAAATGCCTAATATCGGCCGATAATATGGGCCCGGCAATATATCAGCCCGGCTCTAATTCAATTCAATACAATCAATCAATCAATCAATCAATCAATCAATCAACATTTATTTATATAGCAATTTTTTTTTACAGCAACCAGCAGGTATCCATAGTACTTTACATCAAGAACCATGAATAAAACGGCATAACATACAATAAAAAAGAATTAAAAATATAGAAAACCGTCAAATCAGAAAAGGTTACATAGAAACAGGAGGAGGAGGAGAGGGATATTGTCACACCACTACTACGTTAAGTTTTGACTTTGGATGTAAAGAGAGCTACGTCTAGTATGAATGTCAGGTGGTAACTTGTTCCAGAGTCATGGGGCTTCAACTGCAAAATGAACCCAAATTTCTGACAGAAACTTTTTGAAACTGGGTCAAATTAGACCTGAGGACAACAGGAGGGGTTAAGGCCTTTAACACAAACATGAAAAACCTCAAAATGGATTCTAAAACGCACAGGGAGCCGATGGAGGGTGTAGAGAACGGGGGTGATGTGTGCATGTCTACGTGTATTTGTTAAAAAGCGAGCAGCAACATTTTGCACACATGATGATTTAGGGCTGCTCGATTATGGAAAAAAATATATAATCACAATTATTTTGGTCAATATTGAAATCACGATAATTTAACACGATTACTCGTTGAGCTCTGGAAAGGATGTTGCAATTATTGAACTTAAAAAAACTGTGGAAAAAGTTAAATAAATCAACAATAAAAAAACACAACTGTGAAATTTGCCTTTAATACTCTTCATATTTGAACTAAAATAAGAGTTTACTTGCTAAACGTAATGAGCTAAATAATTGTTTTTCTCGATTATTCTGTTTTTGTGATCATTGGGAGCCGAAATCATAATCGCCATTAAATTTCAATTAATTGCACAGCCCTATGATGATTTATCGCCTTTGAATGGAATCATATTGTGATGAAATCCTATATCGAGATATTGGGATATGATTACGTTGTCTAAACTGATAATGACAAGTACATCCTCACTCCATATTCTCAGGAAATATGTCGTGAAACATTTTAGGGAATATCATTTGAAGAATTGCAGATTTGTTTTAACCTCACACTATTTTTGTGCACGCATGTAAACATAGTGTGTCTATCTATCTATCTATCTATCTATCTATCTATCTATCTATCTATCTATCTATCTATCTATCTATTATTTCCCTTGAAGCTGTTTACCACATTATTGATGATTATGTATCTAAAATCTCATTGTAAAAAATATTTTGTGAAAGCATAATATTATAGTCAACCCGACAATATCATCGCACTATTGATATTTGGTCAAGAATATGGTGAGGTTTGATTTTTCTCCATATGGCCCAGCCCTATACACTCACGTGTAGTTATCAGATAGTTTTTACTCTCAAATGTCTAGATTGGTATCGTCCTTTTAACCCTTGTGTTGTCTTGGAAAAAAAACCTTTTGTTGTTTTTAGTAGCTTTTGGTTTTTTTCAACTTCAACTTTGTCGTTTTTTTTCGATGTTTTTGTCACTTTTGTAATGTTTTGGGCACTTTTCCCGACGTTTTTGAAGGTTTTTTTTCCCCGGTGTTTTTGATGTTATTTGTCATCATTTTTGTTGCTCCTCACATCGTTTTGTCATGTTCTTATTTTTTGTACGTTTTCTGCGCTTATTTCGAAGGCCCATATTTTCTGATATAAAAAAACTTTGAAAAATGGGTCAAATTTGACCAGAGGACAGTATAAATCACACTCTGGTCACAATGTACATGTTGCGGCTGGCTCTCATTTAAACTAGTGCTCAAACAGTTAGTTAGTTAGTTAGTTAGTTAGTTAGTTAGTTAGTTAGTTAGTTAGTTAGTTAGTTAGTAGAGGTGTAACAAGATCTCGTCCCACGAGCTATCACAGCTCTGTGCCGGCTCCAAAAAACTGAAGAAACAACAACCATCCCAAAGCAAAAGCTCTCTGTCTCGCCAGTGACTCACACAATCCTACGCCATGTGTGCGCAGCAGGTGTAGCCAGTTAAAAGATACATTCAGCGGCAAATCAGTTTATTTTTTTTTTTACATTTATTTAAAAAAATGATGTGCACTAAACCGCAGTTGTGCTAATGGTCACAGTTAAGTGTTTGGACACTTTCATAAATGGTTGTGTGATGTGTAAATCAACACCCCTTGTTGCTTGTCAGCTTGATGTTGGCAAACGCAAGTTGCTTCTTCTACAACAGCGTTCTAAGGCCATTGTAGGAAAAAAAAAAAAAGTTTTACGGACCTGGGAGTGAGGGGTAATATTCTGAGTAAAAAAGATCTCTGATATTCTCTTAGATTAAAGTGGTCAATTTGGAATTGGGATTAATTACTTCTCTGCAATTTTCACACTTTGCAAAGTCACCCAGTGGGCCTGATTGGACCCTTTTGGCGGGTCGGTTCTGGCCCAAGGGCCGAATGTTTGACACCCCTGAAGTAGAAAGTACGGAGAAAATCAAATATCACGATATTTTTGACCAAATACATGGATGTCGATATTGCACCCATATTGTAGGCTTTACTGTTACTGCTTTCACACAAATATTTACACAATTAGATTTATAGATAAATAATCATCAGTAATCATGACTAAGTGGGTAAAGGCAAAAAATTGAACAGCTAGAACAGTCTGGTAAGTTCAGAAGATGGCATCACTTTACTGTAACGCAGCCTTTAAAACCAGTAAAGGCAACACTTTTATTATATTACGGTATCCAAAATCTAAGACGATAGCTACCCTCATATATCAATACTGATATAATATCCATGTATTACCCAGTCCTACTGCTAAGCGAAATGTGTTACAGTCAACAATCTGTTTTTATCATTAATATGGTAGCTGCACTTTCACACTTCTAAAAAGAAACGTCCATCCCAGTTCAAGCAGCAGTCCAAAGCCCAAACGTAATCCGATTACTGTGAAATCAAACCGAGTCGTGCAAAACTCCTCAACTCTGAGAAAAAGACCCAAGCAAATGTTTTTAACTTTTCCTTTCAAAATGACTTAAACTATTACTTGGTTATAAAATATTGCTAAACATTAATTTCCAGTAGAATGGTTAATTGAGTAATCAATTAATTGTCCATGCCCTATAATGAATGTTTTATTGTTGATCCATTTTAATCCTACAATATAAAAAGCAAATGTGTGAGTTGCTCAGTAACACTTTCTCTAGCTTCTAAAAATACATGGCACATTAATAATGCTTATTTACAATTATACAATTGGTTCACACATTTAGAAGATGCCTTGGTCACAAATATTTGCTGATTTTATTAAAGTATTCAAATGAACTGAGCCGTAGAAAAATCATCAGTATCATTCCACTGTTTAATTCATTATAGTTACATGTGATGAATGACTTGTAATAAACACACACACACACACACACACACACACACACACCCACACAAAAGAAGTAATTCATGACCCTTGTGCAAAAACTGAACCTGTTTGTATTGTCCTGTATCTTACACAGATCCAAATGGATAAAAAAGCAGGAAAAGTTCGGAATCAGGACATCAACCCATGCATCGAGGTAAGCTGACCGACTCTTCCCATCCTGCATTGTGTCAAACATCTGCCTGCTGCTGGGATGTGACTGTAGCCATGTTTCCATCCACACGTCTTTATGGGAATTGGATAACAATCCAATGCCTTATGTAAACTGTAAAATTTGATTGAATCCCATGAATATCCACACAAAGTTTGTACGTTAGATCTCATTGGAGTTTATCTTAATCGGTACACCGCTTATGTGATAAACACTGACGGAAATGTTATTTGTGGAATAAATAAGGAATTGCGATTTACGTTTTGGGTAATTTTATGGTTGCTACCTGCTGTTAAAACAAAGAGGAAGAAGTTTTAGGTCATTTTATTGACAGGACAGCTGAAGAACTGAAAAGGGAGAGAGTGACATGCAGCAAAGGACCTCAGGTTGGAGTCGAACCTGGGCCGCGGCGTCGAGGAGTAAACTTCTATATGTGGGCGCCCGCTCTACCAACTGAGCTATCCAGGCGCCCAAGTTTTAGGTCTTGGTATTTGGTATTTCTGCTTTCTTTGCAGACACGGCGGGTATCAACAAAGACAGATATGAGTGGACGACCGAGGAGACGAGAGACTTTTTAAATTATTCACAATAGCCAAACAGCAGCTATTTCAGATAGCAAAACCCTAAGAAATTTAACGTTATTGTCTTATTCTAGCTTTATGTGTCGCAAGCACACTGTTTACAAATGTAAACTCGGATGGCGTGTGATTCAGTGCAAATTGAATGGGAACACCTTAACCCTTGTGTTTACTGGGTCCAAATTTTAAATTACGTTTTTTTTTTTTTTTTCTCAACGTTTTGGTCGTCTTTTTCGACCCTTTTGTGGCGCTTTTTTTATGTTTTTCCCACCCCACGTTTTTAAATATTTTCCCGACATTTCTTTTTTTCAAATCTATAAAATTGATTTAAACACCCAAAATCAATGTGATCATTCATTTTTACTTGTGTACGGAAACCATTCACATTATTTATTTTTTTATTTATTTTTTTTTGACAATTTGGTTCAAATAAAAAAAACAAATTTCTGATATAGAAACTTGTTGAAAATGGATCAAATTTGACCCGAGGACAAAAGGAGGTTTAAAATGTCTCCAATCTGGTCGATATACCAATGTGACCGCAAAACAGCATGTGACGTCATCACAGGCTTTTATTCACTTTAAAACTGTCGGATGGATAAAAAACTTCTTCTCTTTCTTTCAGGAAAGCGATGCCTCCCAGAAGTGTTTGAATGCCTACAACTACGATAAAAGCATGTGTTCGGCCTACTTCCAAAGCTATAAGAGCTGTAGGAAATACTGGGTGAGTGTTAGATCCCAGCGTCAAAGAGACCAAACTGAGGAATGGGTAGGGAAAAAAGAATTCACAGATTTCATCTTTAAAAAAAGATGAGAGTTGGATGCAGGGGAAGGCATAGTCATCTTCAGGGGTGGAATGTACCTCAGTATGTTGTTGGCCAAGTGCCAACGACTAACAGTTGAAATAATGAGTTGGCATATCTAAACAAAATCAACAATTACCATCAACAGTCATACGTCTTAGCTGATGTTGGCAATTCATTGCGGTTTAAACAAAGAAACCCTGATTATCTGAAAAAAATGGACAATTAGTCAATTATGTAATAATTGCTACAGGCCTATCTGCAACACGGAGAGAACTGGGCACATAGGGAGAGAATAGAGGAAGTCAGAAAAATGAATTTTTAAAAAAAAGGAGAAAAAAACAAAAAAGTTCTCAAATTGAAACACGGAAATGTTTTTTTTTTTTTTGTATTAGAGCTCTCCAGCGATTTTAGTATTGCATTTCCCTAAGGTTGTGGGACTCATGAGAGACAGATTTTTGGAGAGAGTGGTCAAAGTTGAAGCAACAGAGGCCGAGATATCTCGACTTTTAAACCTCTTTCAGACACGTACCTTGTAAAATAGATGTGCTGATGAGTTGACATGTCTCAATACAAGCTAGAGTCACCCGGGACATTTCTCTAGCCCCTTTAACACGCCTCAAGTCTGAACTGAAAGCTGTCCCATTCATTTCAATATTTGTTAAAGGCAAAACGTGTCAACCCCTTCTGAATGAAGTATCGTGGTGCTGCAGAGACCTCCCATTTTACCAATCCTATCCTACAAACTAAAGAAATAATCTCTCTTTGGTACAAATCACACTATAATTTAAATTTATTGTTTTCAATTCAGATGCAATATCCGTCAAAAATAATGGCAGTCAGATCTTTTCCTTATATCGGGCTGCTCCACCATTAATTATAACTTGTTATGGACAAAGACAATGGAATCCGTTTAATAAACTCTGAAATCCTTTGAATGAGCTAGTAGAGAAGATTCTTCTATGTTTTCCCTTGGTTGCAGGTTGTTTCATTCATGCTGTGAGCGAATAGGAATGAAATCAAAGTTCCAACTCTGTGTCTTGCAAAATATCACGCAGCATTGTGGCTTTTTCTGCAACGATCATGTCAGATTAAAGACATGATGAACATTTATGTAATGGACACCTATGTCGGAATGAAAAAAGCCATTACCTAAAGTGCTCATGTTATGCTTTTTGGTTTTTTCCCTTTCCTTTATTGTGTTATATATCTTTTTTTGTGCACGTTATAGGTTTACAAAGTGAAAAAGCCCAAAGTCCACCCCAAAGGGACTTACCATCTCCATCAGAAACCACTGTTCACCAACTGCTCCAAACAGCTCTATTGTAGTCCAGCCTTTACTTCAGAGACCAACGTGGTCTCTTTGGAACACACGTTATAATGCTCACCTAGCTGCTAGCATGGCACGCCCTCATACTCTGCTTCTGACTGGCTAGTAGTCCTTACCTAGGTACTGACAGGGCACGCCCTCATACTCTGCTTCTGACTGGCTAGTAGTCCTTACCTAGGTACTGACAGGGCACGCCCTCATACTCTGCTTCTGACTGGCTAGTAGTCCTTACCTAGGTACTGACAGGGCACGCCCTCATACTCTGCTTCTGACTGGCTAGTAGTCCTTACCTAGCTACTGAGCATGTGCGACTCCCAACAAAGATGTAACAGAAGGTGAGATGTCTCACTCTGTAGCTAAAACAGAGAGCTCAACACAGGGTGAAAAGGGGAGCTGCAGCAATGTGCAAAAATATGGTGTTTTTTGAAAATTATTCTGATATAACCTCTAAATGCAATTATGAACCTGAAAATGAGCAAAATATGATAATTTTAAGCAGATATAAATCAGAAATGTTACATATTTTATGTCTGAGGGATTTAGTTCCTATATGCATCTCTATATGATGCAAGGCAGCACAGTGGCTCAGTGGTTAGCACTTCTGCCTCACAGCAAAATTCTAATTGGAGTTTGCATGTTCTCCCCGTGTTTTGTGTGCGTTTCCTCTGGGTGCTCCGGTTTCTTCCCACCATAAAGCCATGCATGCAACTAGGACTACAGTTGAAAATATGCCAACTGGCTAACACTGGCGCATTTACAGAAATGTTGATTAATGTGCATTGTCCTAATGAAATAAATCTTAAACTTTTTACTAGGCATGGGCAGGTATGAGATTCTGACTGTATGATAACCTTCAGCAAAAATACATCACCGTTTCATGGTATTACGGTATCGCAATTACGGCTTTAAATGTATCATTTTTTTTTTCAATGTCTGGGTAAAAAACGTTCTTTTTCCAGTGAACACAGTGTATTTTATTTTTAAACACACTGCACACTGGCAGGGAGAGGGATTACTGAACTGCACGTTCTCTCCTTGACCAGGCATATAAAGCAGCTCCTACCTTACCTTGAAACCGGTAACAGGCCCATGCCTACTTTGCACATACTTGTATTATTCTAGACTAGGTGTGAATGTGTTTGTAAAATTATATATTGTGTATATTGTGATGTTTTGTACTCCACTTGCATTGCATATTTATTGTTTTAGCCACCTGCCCAGGGACTACGGGTGGAAAGTAGCAACCTGGTGCAATGCATTTCTCCTTTTCCTCATACCAGGTTAATGTTTAATTGTGTATTGTCCCTGTTTAAATAAAATAACATTACCATTACATCCAAAAACCCTGTTCTCTAAGCTTCCCATAATGCTACAAACAGCATCTTTTTTTTTTTTTTTTTGTTGTTGTTGTTGTTGTTGTTAAAGACCCTGTCTGCCTGCCATATAAACCTCACACCTCCAGTTTGTGAAGCAGGCTTTCTGTTCTGTCGTCTCTATGCCCCGACTGAGATAACCCTGATGATGTCATAGTGATGTCATTATTGTCTCAGACTGGACAGAAGTCTTCCAGAGCCACAGAAGACATCATGCATGCATGGGAAATAGACCATGGTGTGGTAAATTGGTAGAGTAGCCTTTTAATACAAACGAGTAGGGGTGATCTGGATCCATATCAAACAATCCCCAGAGATTCAGTGTTATCACTACAAAGTGAAAATATTGATACCTATAGTCATCTTTCAGATGTACCTTTATTTTAAAATTTCCACTTTCTATTTCTTATTCTCAGAACATCTGGCCAAAGGGCTAGAGTTGAAAATTATCTGGCTGGCTAACACTGTCACATTTACAGAAATGTTGATGAATATACGTTGTCCTTTTATGAATAAAATAAATGAAAATGAATTTTTATCAAAAAGAGTAGTTTGCTTTTAATTGAAATGTCTGGAAGAGCTTAGTAATGAAATACTCAATGTATTTTAGTTTTTTTTGTTTTGTAAATAAATCTAAATGTAAACTGTGTGCGGTCTATGTATCGTCTTATATCGGTCGCAGGGACAAAACATCAATATAATATCGTATCGTGATTAAAAAAACGTGTGATTTGCACCCTTTGTGTCTTTTGTAAGGCTTTTCTACTAATACTGGATATCAATGCTAGCAGCTAGTCATATTAGTATGTAAGTATTATATATTATTATTTTTTGTTAACCTTTTTTTTTTAAACAAATCACAAAACCTACAACTCGCAGCATTAAGCTAGATTTTCCAACGTTTTAGACACAGATATAGTGTTAGTAATCGTCCAAAATGATGTGAAATTGCATTTTTTTATTTATTTTCTTTATTGAAAAACATCCAGTTTTTTTCAGGAATGACCCCTAAACCCCTGGCAAATATGGGCGCCTAAGTCTTCCACAAACCATAAGCCCATCATAAACCTCTCTCCTCGGCACAAAGCTTCCTAGGAGCCGTCCAGAAACGTTCAGGTCATGTGAAGTATTTTTAAATGAAGGCCATTGAATCCTTTGGTGTTTGTTTTTCCTCGCAGCACAACATCATGGTGCAGAGGAGAAGAGACGGCGTGAGGCCCGACATGCCCACCGCTGCAGAGAGGCAGGAGATGCTCGCCACTGTCGGGGGCAAACCGTACTGAGAGTCGGCAGGGTGACGCAGAGACACTGGGAGGACATTCTGCCGATGCCAAGGACTGACCTGTCCTCAGGCTCAGGCCGTCTGGGTGGGACCATCTGGAACGGGTCTCTCCTGAAATGAAAGGGATAGAGAGGGAAGTCACAGAAAGACGAGATATAAGGTGTATTATTTATTGAGGTTAATAACAACGTGACGTGAAGTGACACAACATGAAAATGACCCGTCTGAAATAGGCGGCCAGCGGCAGGCTTTTATACCAACAGTCTGCATCCGGTGAGTCAGGCTACTGCTGCCCCAAATCAGTTAAAGGGAAGCTTCACCACCAGCGCATGACCCCAGGCTCTCTGTCCCGGTCAAGCAGCAGCACAGCTGCACAAAAATACAGAAACGCATAAGGCCTGATATCTATCAAATAGATTCTGAGACGTATTAAGGACCTGCAGATGCCCTGCTATTTCACTTATGTACTTCATGTTCCAAATAGTTGTAAAGACCGCTGTAATTGAAATAATAAATGTATTTAACAATTATTTGAATTCAGCATTTATTTTTCAATTAATCTCTCAAGTAAAGAGAAGATCCTCTCTATTCTGTCTCTGCAACCTCATGTCTATGAGCTGAAGAAGCTCATCTCTCTCTCTTACAGTTATGACGAGTGTGTGTGTGTGTGTGTGTGTGTACGCGCCGTGTCTTGACCGCCAGAGGAAATCAACCATGGCAGTTAACAACAGCAGCAAAACTGTGTTTATTTTATTTTTTGGGCTCAGAAGGGAGTCACCTTCTCCAGCAGGCCCATTTTGTCCATTTGAATCACAGTGAGAAAACAGGAGACACAGAAATCAGTTATATAATCATGTTAAAACACATACACACACACACACGTTAATTTGGGAAGATGGAAAAAGTGACACAGCAGGACAGACACAAAATCCCCCAGGAGTCATTATTTTGGATGCCTTATTTGGAGTTGAAAAAAGAAGGTGATGAAGAAGACAAAAGGTGACAGCCACATTGCATCATGTGACAGCGCTATTGCCCCATCTACTGGCTGTCTTACGGTTGTGTAGGCAATATGATGAGGGCTACTTTAAGTGTAAACTTAGGTACAATTCGGTCAAATGGAGATGTTGAAGATGGGCTTTTGTTGCCGTACCTCCGAGCTACGCAGTGATTAAGAAAAACCCCAATTAGAGAAAGTTTTTCTTCACACCAGTAAAGAAAGCCCGTCAGTGGGGAGATGTTCGGCACCACACCGGCTCCCAAACGCCTATAGAAGTCACTATTTCTACCATAGACTGTAATACAGTCATCGTTCTGTCTGTAGGCTACACACTCGGGACGAACAGACTTGAACACAACACACGGATCCGAGTGACGAGCTAACGGTCACAGGTAGGCTGGAACTTCATTAACTCTACCCCGTCGACTATATCATTTTACAACGGATACAAATAACCGAATGTTAATTCAGTTATATTATTTACGTGTCTGAAATATTGTATATTTGAATGTATTTTTTCAATAAAGTTGTGGGGGAAAAAAACAGTTAGGCTATAGCTATTTAGCTACCTGTTAGGCTAGCTAATCGCCTTTTATAATAATGCAGGCTAACCGATGGTGAAGTTATGGTTGATACATTTAAGTTGCATTTGTTGCACTTTGTAACTATTCGTAACAACTTACAGACGTGTAGTTAAGTTATTAACAGTGGTGGAATGTATGTAAGAAATTTACTCTTGTACTGTAGCCTTCTTAAGAAAAATTTTGAGGTAGGCTACATGTACTTGAGTCTTTTCTTTTCATGCCACTTTCTACTTCTACTCCGTTACATTTCAGAGAGAAATATTGGACATTTTACTCCACTACATTCATCTGTTACAGCTTTAGTTACTAGTTACTTTACACATTAACACATGTAAAACACATAGTTTATGAAATAGGCTACATTGTTTTATTATAAACTACACTACCCAACAATATGCATAGGCTTTTAAGTCCAGCTAAAATGATAAGCCAAAAACTTGGTTGATTGACTGAACTGTGAGTTGTTTTTGCATTGAGTAGGCCTAGCCTACTTTTACTTGTAATACATTATGTAGAGTCTTCTGACAGCTCCTGCATTAGGCCAGTGATGTGGGACAAAGGAAGAACTTGCTTTGAGCGTGTTCTGGGCTGCCATTAAATAAATGTCCATACATTGAATATCTTTCAGTACCTGTGACCCATTTATTCCAAGACGGCCTGCTCACCGTAGCACAGGTAACATAGTCCATTTTATACGGTGGCCCTGAGAGGCCACAGCACGCAACTAAAAGAAAACTCACACAAATAAACCACAGCACGCAACTAAAAGAAAACGCATGCAAATAAACCACAGCACGCAACTAAAAGAAAACACGCAAATAAACCACAGCACGCAACTAAAATGAAACGCACGCAAATAAACCACAACACGCAACTAAAAGAAAACGCACGCAAATAAAACACAGCACGCAATAAAAGAAGACGCACGCAAATAAAACACAGCATGCAACTAAAAGACAACGCACGCAAATAAACCACAGCACGCAACTAAAATGAAACGCACACAAATAAACCACAAGACAACGGAAGTGTTTCCAGGGGACAGTTTTAGGTGATGCACACGTGCCTCAACCATTGGTGTTTCCAACAACAGGACAATTCTTACCATTTTCTACAATTTATTCATCACTAAATTCACTTCTCAGAACGTTTTAGGCGAGAAATAAACTGTTTACATTTCGAATATAGGCAGTCTTGTGAACATCGTTGCCGAATTGACAATTTGCCTCAAAGTTTTCGGAGTTGAGAATCTCCATAAAGTGACGGGACAGTCAGCAGGCGCCTCCCGGGGATGGCAGCTCGTCGCTCGGCCAGGAGTACTCCGAGACCCCGCTCTATGCTGGAGGTCTCTCAGACCGGCTATGTCATAACTTAAACAAGTATCCCAGTGAGAAACGGGTATCTCTCTCCCTCCCCCGCCTGCTGTGGTGTGTGTGCGCGCGCGCGTGCGTCGGCCGGCCAGCCAGCCAGCGAGGTTGTTAAGCCTGCAGGCGCTTGTGGAGTTTAACTCCAAAAAGACAGTTAACCACAGGTTCCCGTTAATCTTATGATGGACATGTGTTGTGATATTTAAACAAACGATCCATCAACGGCAAAATAAAAGCCGTGCTGCGGTTTATTTGTGTGCCTTTTCTTTTAGTTGCGTGCTGCGGTTTATTTGTGTGCCTTTTCTTTTAGTTGCGTGCTGTGGTTTATTTGTGTGCCTTTTCTTTTAGTTGCGTGTTGTGGTTTATTTGTGTGCGTTTTCACCCGTGTGCGGGCCACCGTAATTTCATCTCTCGTTTAGTTCTCCTTTTCATACACAAATCCAACAATATATTGACACGCCACGCTGACATGATGAGAAGCTGTTTGCTTTCTTCTTAGACACACACCTGTGTATCTCTGGTTGTTACCCATGTGTTGTCCTCGAGTCAAATTTGACCCATTTTCAAAGTTTTTTATATCAGAAATTTGGGTTTCTTACAACCGAATTGCCCCAAAATAACTTGGATGCATGCATGTACATTGTGTATGAAACATTTACAAACATGCATCCCTGTTCTTTGCAGGTAAAATGAATGATTACATGATTAATTAATAAATCAACCATGATTTGTTGATTTATTTAATTTCATAGCATTCATAGCACTTTTAAATTTTGACCCAGACTGTCAGGTTCATGGACGATGGTGAAGACAACACAAGGGTTAATTACCTTTATATTTTTCCGTTAGCAATGCTCCAGTGATTAAACATAAAATCGCATATGCATTAATAATGTGGTGGGGTGGGGAGACAAATCCATACAGCGTAGTATCGCGATATTTTCCGTGGCAATACTGTATCGATACACAGACGCCAAGTATGGATCTTTTATTATATGATGTGTAATGTATCTTTTTAGATAAAACAAATGTTGACAAAGTTTTCTTTTGGGGACGTCATTTGAAACTGGGAAAAATTTGAAGTTGGGAAAAGGGTAATAAATTGCAATATATCGCAGAATATCACAATATATTTAAAACTGCAATAATAACGTATCGTGACATAAGTATTGTGATGATATTGTATCGTGATATAAGTATCGTGATGCTATCGTATCGTGATTTAAGTATCGCGATGATATCGTAGCGTGATATAAGTATTGTGATGCTATCGTATCGTGATTTAAGTATTGTGATGATATCGTAGCCTGATATAAGTATTGTGATGCTATTGTATCGTGATTTAAGTATCGTGATGATATCGTATCATGATTTAAGTATCGTGATGATATCGTATTGTGATACTATCGTATCGTGATTTAAGTATCGTGATGATATCGTATCGTGATATAAGTATCGGGATGATATCGTATCGTGATATAAGTATCGGGATGCTATCGTATCGTGATTTAAGTATGGTGATGATATCGTATCGCGACATAAGTATCGCAATGCTATCGTATCGTGAGGCCTCTGGTGATTCCCACCCCTACGTGGTATATAAACAAAACAAAACACAAAGTTGCATAATGGCTCCAACACACCGGCCCCTAATTGTTAATGGCAGGAGGGCATACACACTTCAAAACATATTTACATATTGGAGCCAACAACCCATTTGAAATGAATCAATGAAAACACCTTTATAAGTCAGAGGTGACTAGTAGTGTCTGTGGAAATGCCACTTATGTTGCGGCTTCTTGCAGAAGACAAAGGGAGAAAGACTGACTGGGACTGAGTTTTATGACCACCTTACACCAAACGATGGAGACTCTAGCGAGATTCTCAGGATTTCATTCACATTTGGGAAATTAGTCTGAGACAGTGGAATCGCTTAAGGGTGGAGAGATAAATACTGGGGGAATCGTCGATCCATTTGATTTAAAAACCGATATTGTGACACCCCTAGCGTTAGCTGTAAGTCGTGTTTAGACAAACTGTGTTTTGGTTCACAGACCTTGTTGCCCTCCAACAACCTTCTCATGGACGTGTATGTTGACCTCTGCTGTTCATTTGGGTAAGCTTAAAGTTTCCAGCACCTTTTTCTCACCTGCGTTAATCCATAAAAAAAAAGCTAAAAGCCTACATATGAAGAAACGGGCCAATTTTGTGCCAAATGTCTGCATCTTACTTAATTAAAATATGTGCAAATTTCCACAGCAGCACCGAGACGCTGTTTGCTTTACAGCGCCGTTACAGGTGCATTTCACCCTTTGCGGAGGCTTTGAGATTTACTATTATTTTCTTTTTCCTTTTGTGTCTGAGATCTACAGCGTCAACCATTATCAGACGTTGAGGTGATAAGTTGTGTCATCATAAACAGCTCAGAAGAGAACCATCTGGATTCATTTTAAATGTCTAAATCCTCACCTTTCCTCAGACTTCCTGTGTGGATGGCGTCACTGCTCCACGCTGCCAAACGCCTCAGGACGGACCTCGCCCGTCGCAGGAAGGTCTACAGGCTACTGCAGAGGAAACTGGTCGGTACCTGTATTGTGTAATTAAATGCAAATATGTGTTACAGCCGTTGCTTTCTTACATCATTTATAAGTTTTGAACATATATAACGGACTTGCTCCGGTGCTGCCTGAAATTCCGCCAGATGTCCACCATGTGGACGCGCCGACAGTGTTGTTATCCTTACTTAGAATTCCTCATGGGGGAGACAGAAACTACGCACGATAGCTTTAATGTAGAGCCCAATAGTTTGTGTCATAACAGAATCATGGTCAGAATCCGGAAATTGACAATTTAAAAAAGCACTAAGACAAATTCCATAGGGGCCATAATTAAGTCAGTGCTAAATGCTAACTGGAAATTTGAAAATACAGCATGACTATGTCTAAGTTTCCAACCGAGCCACTCGCTGTAACTAATAATTCCCAGTGGCTTAGGCCTGGTAGGGGGCTACTTAGGCCTGTTGGGCCACCAGGCTTACAACACACTGGGGGAAGCCCTGCGTTGATAAATGGTGGTTATGAGGACGGTGAATCCTCAAGGATTAGTTGTGCGTATTCCCAGCCTTCTGCAGTTATGAAATAATGCCTCAGCTCTTCCTCCGTTTTTTTTCTTCATTCTCCTCTCCCTTTGATTCCAGATGTTTCACAGGGTCGGTGTGAAGGAGGGGGATCTGTTCCAGCCCACGTATGTTTACCCTGAAGAGGTGAAGATGCTGATACGGTCTGTCTTCTCACAGGACATCTGTGACTACCCCGACCCCTGCCATGATCAGGTGAGTAGGAACTCATTTGACCTCCGACGTCATTTCAGTTCTGCACGTAGTATGCATGCACTTTTTACACCACGTGCCATTTCAAAATATATATAAGGTTCTCTAAGTACCACCATTATGGCCCACGTTAAAGGAACACGCCGACTTATTGGGAATTTAGCTTATTCACCGTAACCCCCAGAGTAAGACAAGTCCATACATACCCTTCTCATCTCCGTGCGTGCTGTAACGCTGCCTGACGGCTCCAGCATTAGCTTAGCCCAGCACAGATCCTGCAGGTAACTGGTTCCAACTAGCCTACTGCTCCCAATTGTGACAAAAGGGACAAAATAACACCAACATGTTCCTATTTACATGTTGTGATTTGTAGAGTCTGGCGTGTACAAAAAAACAACGTAACATGAGACACAGCCATCTTCTAACAGTAAACAAACCGGGAACTATATTCTCAGACAGGCTTGCTGCGAGCATATCCTCCACCCAAGTACTATATTCTTCCGCCTGAGAATATAGTTCCCGGTTGTTTACAGTTAGAAGACGGCTGTGTCTCATGTTACGTTGTTTTTTTGTACACGCTGTGACTCTATAAATCACAACATGTAAATAGGAACATTATTTGGAGCAGTAGGATTGCTGGAACCAGTCACCTGCATGATCTGTGCTGGCCTGATGCCGCTGGAGCTGTCAGACAGCATTACAGCACGCACAGAGATGAGAAGGGTATGTATCGACTTGTCTAACTCTGGGAGTTACGGTGAATAAGCTAAATTCCCAATAAGTCGGCATGTTCCTTTAAAATAGAGTAGCATAGGCCTACCCTATTCAGCTAGGGACAGTTCACGCAGGAGGCAGGTTTATTCCTAAAAACATTATTTATTGTTGACAGCCACAGTCACGCTGTACTTTCACTGTCCCAGACTGGCATGGTCTGGCAATGGTAGAATAGCTGCAGCCCTAATCAAACTTAATATCTATTTGTAGCTGATTTAATGAGCTACTGTATACAGTACATACTCCGAAAATGAGCTGTGTGATAAATGATCTTTATTCTTTAGGCCTCCTGCTCACTGCCTGCGTGTCAGCTGTGTGGATTTTCTATGTCTTTACAAACCAGAAACGTGTCTGACGTAGCCTTGTCTGGACACATGTATGGTTCCCATTGATACAATGAAATACCATGTTAAACATAAATATATTCTGATTTGATTACAGCAAAGACAACGTCGGCAGTATTGACGGCAAATAGGCCACCATGCTCACGCCACGCAGGCAGTGTGCAGGAGGCCTTAGTCATTGTTACAAAATGGCCATAATGTAATGGCGTGTAACTGTGTTTGTGTTGTTTCAGGTGGTGTACCTCACTGTAGAGGATCTGCACAAAGTTCCCATCAAGTAAAGTGTGCGTCTCTTAAAATGTCTCATCTCTGCTAAGGTACAATTTAACAGTTATGGACCAGTACCAGTTTTTGAATGTGTTAGGTTTATTGTAAGCATGCTTCGAGGTGAAAATCCAAAATCTATCATCGGTTGTTCTGTGTGATACATTGTGCACCGATTGTCAAGTTATACAGTTCTCTTTTTCTGAGTCAGTCCTCTTTGTCAATCAGCAGTGAACTCGCTGTAATTGGACAGAAACCATTTTAAATAAAAAAAAAAAAAAAGTAGTTACCATTCTGTAGATTGTTATCGCTCTCTAACAGGCTCCGCACACCTGACACGTTTCAGCTGAAGGGTTCAATTGTCCACCTCACATACATCCTTGGCAGTAATATTCTCAATTCATATTGCTCATTAGTCCCACTGAGTGCAGTTTGTTATGTTTAACGAGGACAAACTCTGTTGCATTATACAGGCAGGTGTTTCTGTGCCTCGTTTTATTTATACACTTGTTGATATTAATTGAGGTGGTTCGGGCATCTGGTAAGGATGCCCCCTGGGCGCCTCCCTAGGGAGGTGTTCCAGGCACGTCCAGCTGGGAGGAGGCCTCGGGGAAGACCCAGGACTAGGTGGAGGGATTATATCTCCAACCTGGCCTGGGAACGCCGATCCCCAGTCGGAGCTGGTTAATGTTGCTCGGGAAAGGGAAGTTTGGGGTCCCCTGCTGGAGCTGCTCCCCCCGCGACCCGACACCGGATAAGCGGACGAAGATGGATGGATGGATGGATGGATATTAATTGAGTGGACACAATAATAGAAACACCTCCAATATAATGCAATGCATTTCACCAAAGACTACATCCTCCAAAATAATCATGACATCCCACAAATCATACCAATGAATCAACATAGTTTCTACACAATGCCGACATTATAACCTTCATAAAGGGATCATTTATTGCAGGACTGCTGTGTTGGGCCCTGTTTACACGACAACGCTCGCGGGTGAAAACGGCAACATACTTGATCAGATGTGCCTTTTGTTTACACGGCAGCGGCGTTTTTTGGGGGCTTAAAAACGCAAAAAAAAGTGAAACCACCCACCAGAGTGGAAATCTTAAAAACGCTCCACCGTCGCATTCCCGTCTAAAGGATAAAAATGCAAACGTCTGGTCCAATCTGCTCACAATGGCTCCCCATATTTCGTTTGCGTCACAGGCATGCGCCAGTACAGGAAAATAACAACAAACATGTCGGATTATTTCCATACGTCGGACCTTCAAGTTGCCCTAGAAGCTCTGATAAGAGTCTTTTCAGCAGTTGACTCCCAGTCCACGCCCTGTTGTGCCTTTGTGGCTTTGTAATCTAAGGACTAGTTAGTCTAGACTGCATTAGTTGAAGCAGTGTTGTAATGTAACAAAGTACAAACACTTTGTTACTGTATTCTCACGTAGCTGTACTTGACTTTGTTATTTATATTTCTGGAGGCTTTGATTTTGACTCCACTACATATCCTAAATGAAATGTATCCTTTTACTCCGATACATTTCCCCCTAAGCATCTTCGTTGCTCCTTACTTGCAAGAAATGTTTTTGTACATTGGAGTGAAAGATTCTTTCTCACAAAAAAATGTTTTTATGCTGTTTCTGTTTTACAATTTGTTAATGTCAGACTTTGAATTTGATGTTTAAGAAGGTTTGGATTTCTTTTTTACTTTTAATTTTAATTCTAATAGCTAAGTACATGTAATATCATAACATTGCTTTTCATACTTAAGTACAGTAAATATCAGATACTTTAAGACTTTCACTCAAGTAATATTCTAAAAGGTGAGGTTAACTTCTACCAATCATTTTCTGGTAAGATAGCCGACCTTTCCTTTTACTCAAGTATTGCTTTCAAGTCTACTTTATACAAGACTGAGTTGAAGTCAATGTGTAAGTGCAGTTTGCGCTGTTAAATAACAGGGGAAGATACCATGTAGTGAACGTGTTAAATGGTTCTGCCAACATGTGGCGCTGTAAGCCAGCCAGGAGACTGTATCAGGCTGCTGGCGATGAAAGGCAGCACATGCATACTTCAGCTTGGCTGCAGAAGACAGTCACGGGACTTTTAATTTGAAAAGTGAAATGCGTTTACACTTTGTGTTCCGGTCCCAAAGTTGCGGTTCAGTTAAATCGTGGACGTGCGCGTGACTAGCTCGGTGCGACTCTCAGCAGCCGCAGCAGCAGCAGCCGCCGCCGCCGCCGCCGCCACCATCATCACCGTCAAGTGTGTAGGGGGTGGGGGGAGAGAAGTTGACAATCGAGCCGACAGTATGGGAGACGTTCCGCAAAGTACCAGACAGTGCTCCGACACAAGCCCGACAAACTTGTAGGTGAACTGTGAACTTTTCCCTGAGCCACATCCAGCCTCCCAGCAGCGGGGAACGTTAATGGATAACCCGGGTAGTAGCGGAGATTCGGCCGCGGAGAGCAGCGGGTCTGCCCGCAGAGAGGAGTCCAGCAGAGGGTTCGGAGCGCAGTCGGAGCTGCCAGTGTATCTTACCTATCTACCGGAGTCATACTGCACCGCCAAGTTCAGCCTGGCGGCTTACCTTCTCTGCTGGGCTCTGCTCAGATGGTACCAGGTGAGCTTGGCTCTGAAATTTGAACAGTGGTGGTGGTGGAAGAAGTATTTCAATCCTTAACTTAAGTAAAGTAGCCTACTAATACCACACTGTAAAAATACTCTGTTACAAGTAAACTTTTTTACTTAAGGAAGTATGTAAGTATGTAAGTATCATCAGGAAAATGTAAGTACTTAAAGTATTAAAAATAAGAATAGCCTGCTCAGTGCAGAAAAATACTGCAAACGATCCAAACAGTTCTGTCTATCAACTAGGCATTAGTGTTTAATGGTCTAATAATTTCAGCTGGACTTGAAGGCCGTTATATCGTTGGCTAGTTTCAAATTTTAATAACACATCATATTATATAAACTACATGTGGGCTATTTTGTGTGCACATATCTTAATGTGTAAAGTAACTAGTAACTAAAGCTGTTAAAATTAATGTAGTGGAGTAAAAAGTACAATATTTCTCTCTGAAATGTAGAGTAGATGTAGAAAGTGGCATGAAAAGAAAATACTCAAGTAAAGTACAAACAGGCCTACCTCAAATTTGCACTAAAGTACAGTACTTGAGTAAATGCACTTAGTTACATTCTACCACTGAATTTAAAGTAGTGTGAAAGTGAAAATATATATTGCACTGCAATTCACAATTATTGCGCTTAAAGTTTTTGCACCTTTCAGTACAAATTAATTGTATATTTAAATACCAGTTTGTTTGACTTGTATATTGTTGATACTTTACACCAAAAGACACCATAGGAGAAGATGTATGTTAGTGGGTCTGCCTTCCTTTTACAGGATCTCCAGTAACATGGATTTGACTGAAGTTCTGGTTTACTGGCTTCCTGTCCAAATGTGACAGCAGAAGTTAATCTGTAAAGATGGTGTGATTCTGCAGCATCTCAATCCGTGGCAGAAATTTACATTTAGGCCAGCGATGCAAACAATATCAATTTGTGAACTGTCAAGAGATTTTGCCACACCATTTAATATTGTGCTACACTTTTTACTGTGTATGATTTGTGCATCATAGGGCTGGGCGATATGGAGAAAATCCAATATCGCGATATTCTTGTCCTAATACCTCAATGTCGATATTGTGGCGATATTATTGGGTTGACAATTGGTGTTTTAACAAAATATCTTCACAATGAGATTTTAGATAAATAATCTTCAGTAATGTCGATATAATGACTAAGTGGGTAAAGGTAAAAATAACAGAAGAGCTAGAACAGTCTGGTAACATAAAATGACATCACATTACTGTAATGCAGCCTTTAAAACCAGGAAAAGACACCACTTAAGCCATTTACGATATTAAGATATCCAAAATCTAAGACAATATCTAGTCTCGTATCATGATATCAATATAATATTGATAAATTGCCCAGCCATAGTGCATCAATACATTGAATTTCTTTGATTTGTCAAACATTCCATTGTGGTTGATGGATACATACACTTAGTTGGTTTAACTCAAAATATACTATATTACATATCAGTAATGCTGTATGAAATTACTCATACTGTGATAGAGGATTTTGTCCATATAACTCCTTTTTTGTATTCAGATTTATTTTGTTGTTGCTTTATTAAACTTGACAATCATGCTGATTTAAAAAAGCCTCTAAACAAAGTGGGGAGTTCATTTTCTAATAAGACGGCAAATATTTTTGGTCTGCACACTATAATATTATAGGAAATGTACAAACAGGAAAATGACAAGCTGACGTGCAAAAGAACCCCCCCCCCCATGTGTCAGGCCTGATTGGTTTCTGTTTTCTCCCTTTGTTACCATTTTGCTAGGTTGAAAATAGAAACAGAAAACATCATTTCATGCAGGGTTCAAGTCATTTTGACAGCATTATTTGGTGTTTGTGGTATTGGAACTGTGTAGTTTGCATGCTACAGTGGTCCAATGTTTTTGGAAATAAAATTATTATTATTTTTATTTTTTTAAACAAAATTCAAAACTTACAACTCACAACATGTAAAAATATCTGTTATACGTTATTTCACCAACAACCCATCCACTGTTCATCAGAATGTTCATTTTCATGACTCGATTCGTAGATAAACTGGTTGCTGGACACTGAACCCACGGACGGAGCTAGCATGTTGTTTGAATCGTGTGTTAAAGGGCAACTATTATATAGCATTTTCAGGATGATACTTGTACTGGAACATGTCTACATTTCTCATACTGCCCATGGCTGCCGCTCCTATATTCACCCTCTGTAGGAGCGCCTGTCTCTTTAATCCCTCCTCCCGAAAAAGCCCAGTCTGCTCTGATTGGCCAGCGTGCTTCCTGGAATCTCCGAAGCCTGCACTTGTGTTTCAATAAAGGCTTCTAAACCAAATATTACACAACCGGACATGTCCCAGCAGTGAAGAGACTGGAATTTGGAAAGAAATGACCAGCATTGGCCAAGATTACAGCTATGTCGCGTTACCATGTAGCTGCTTAATAGTTAGCAGTATGCTAACGTTAGATTGTAGTGGAACGAAGCAGCACTTTCCACCGTCAAAAATCGCAGATAAAGGCTTCTGAACCAAGCACTACCCAATTGGACATGTTTCAGCAGTAATGCGACCTGGAATTGGGGAGAAATTAACAACATTGGCAGCGCAGATGACATTGTTAACTGCTGTTAGCCATGTAGCTATAGGATAGGGTGCCCAGATAGCTCATATATAGAGGTTTATGCAGTGGGCCCGGGTTCGACTCCAACCTCCGACGGCCCTTTGCTGCATGTCATTCCCCATCTATCTCCCCTTTCATGTCTTCAGCTTTCCTATCAAAAAAAGCAAATAAAGGCTTCAAACCAAATACTACATAAACAGAAAATGTTTCAGGAGTAATGTGACCCGGAATTGGGGTGAATTTTAACAACACTGGCAGCCAAGGTGACATTGTTTACTGCCCTGAGCATGTAGTTACATTAGACAATGTTAACACTGCACTGGCTTAAAAAAAAAAAAAACACTCCACTCCTGCCTACCTGGAGCTGATGACCAATCGAAGAAGGCCGGCTTAGAGTTGCGTAAGACTTAGCCGAGAGTAAAGAAAACTGTTATAACAGTTCAGAACAGTTGAAAAATCATAAAGTTTTAGCTCACAGGGATTTGTCTAAAATACGTTTACCTCATTATTTGAACATGAAAATCCAACATGATAACATTGTAGATATGACAGAAAACACTATGTCCCCTTTAACCTGGACATGAAGATTGCTGTTATGAGGCTTATTCCGTTTTTGATCATTTTCGAGATATGATGTTAACATGGCACAGAGAAATCATGTTACTCATGTCTCCGTACAGGCTCGCTGACAGCTGGCTGCTCTGAGCACCTCCACCTCTCGCTCTCGTGCTCGATCTCTCTCTTACAAAATGCTTCAGTAAAATATTTTCATTAACTGGTCATTATGATAAAAGTACGCTAGGAGCACACTGTCATACACATTAAATATTATAAGAACAAATGATTTCTGGCGCAGTAAACCGCTTCGGCGGGCGGGCGGTTCTTGTGTTTACTATGAAATAGAATCCTGTTTTCTAGTATATACATCCAATCTGGTAAACCGTTTATGTGACTTTTTTTCAAACGCCGCCACCCTTATGTGCTATCTATCCCGTTTAGGATTGATCCATCTCCCAGAACAAATAATTTTGGGCTGAATGGAACCTGGGTCCCTGCACGCTGACAAAGGTTATCATGTATCCCGGTCCAAAATTCCTGGACCTTATCACAGGAACAGGTTGTCCAATTTAAAAATCATTCATCACCACTGAATAAATATTGACCTTTTCAAGATAAGAGCCATCAAAAGATTGCTGTAGCTTTTAAAATCTATTGAGATGTTTGGAATAAGTGACCAGGCATAGACCAGTATAGAGCAGCATGTTGTGGTTTCACATTAAAAGATTCTGTCTATGATATCGTTATAGCTGACAGTTGTCTTTCCAGTGGAGAAACCTGTAAGACCGGTTGCAGCCGGTTTTTACATACAGCGGCCTCTGGACGGTATCAACAGCGGGGATTGTTGTGTGTGGGTGTGTGTGGTGTGTGTGTGATCATGGCAAGGTGGTCCACAGATCTCTGCAGGGTAAATCCAGACAGCTAGCCAGACTATCTGTGCAATGAGAGTTTTCTGTTGCACGACTAAAACAACTTTTGAACGTACGCATGTTCCACCAAAACAAATTCCTTCCTGAGACTATTTTGCAGCGGCACTGCGGCTTTTCCCGGTGCCTAGCACCGCCCATGACGATCGCGATTGGTTTAACAAAATGTCACCACCTGCTGTAGAACAGACTACAGAAAAGGTTTTTGGTACTTTGCCAGGAGTTATTATTTCTGTCCAGGGTTTCCCCCAGCGTATTGGAAGCCTTGTGGCCCAGTGGGCCTAAGTTGCCCCCCACCGGGCCTAAGACCAGTGAATACAAAACTTTAATGTATTAAGAGGTTTTTTAAACTAGCTACAGTGGGGCGGCTCGGTTGGGAACGTAGACATAGTCATATTTTCAAGTAAGAAGTAAGGAAGGGACCATAGGCACCCCACTTTACACTTTAGCATCGCGGTTGGTGTGATCCCATTACAAGATGGTCTCTAGTTTTTGTAGCAAAATCAAAATAAATCTCAAAGAAGAACGCTACCAAGCCCCGTCTGAGCGACGTGCGTCCCCACAACGTGTAGTTAAATTTTTTGAGAGACTCATGTCGGGCTACGGCGTAGGGTCGGTATCTCCACGTAGCCACGGCGTAGATTTAATGCAGAAGCATAAATCCCGCTTAAGGGAGATGCCAGCCACCCTCCTGAGAAAACCTTTTGGCCGCTTGTACCCGGGACCTCGTTCTTTGGGTCATGACTCAGACCTCATGACCATAGGTGAGGGTAGGAACTAAAACTGACCGGTAGATCAAGAGCTTTACCTTGCGATTATGGTGCGATAACGTTTCCTACAACCTATTAATTCAAATAATTACTAATTTCTTACACTGCACTGTAAGTTTTATTCTTGTACTAGTTTTTTATTTTCTATCTCTTTCATGACCGTTATTTGTTTTTAGCTGACCTTTAATGTTTTATGTAAAGCACTTTGAATTGCCATGTTGCTGAAATACATAGAAATGAAGTTGCCTTGCCCTACAACCTCCAGCCTGTCAGTCAGTCACTAGGACATAAAAAACGCTGTTGTGCCTGTCTCAGTGCAGTGTTTCCCCCAGTGTATTGTAAGCCTGGCGGCCCACCAGGCCTAAGCCACTGGGAATGATTTTTGAATGTATTTTTAAGACGTTTTTTTAAACTACAGTTACAGTGGGGCGGCTTGGTTAGAAACTTAGTTCTAGTCATATTTTTAAATCTCCAGTTAGCTCTTAGCACTGACTTAATGTGGAATATGAAATCTGTCTCATAGCATTTTTCTTATTCTCAATTTCGTTATTCCATCCATGATTCTGTTATCAGGGGCTCTACATTGATGCTGCCATCAGACTGGGATTGGCCCCAGACGGGCCCTTGTCAAAAAAAATTTATAAAAAAGACACGTTTGTAACATTCCAAAATCTTTTCATTTCATTTGTACTGTTAATGCATATCGGTTCTAAAAATTGGTTATTGGTTTTTAATTAACTTCTAATAATCTGTATTGGTATCTGACCTAAAAAACAATATCGGTCGACCCTTTAACTGAAAATACCCAGTTTGTTAAGTCATTGAGGAAGTCCATGGGGAGCCTCAGGCCTGAGAGGTGTGATGTGTGTTTGTTCTAAATAGTTTGCCTAAATGTATAATTTTATGGGACGCAGTGTTAACTCTGACATCGTACAGGTGTAGACTCAACCAGACCTGACCTGTAGTGCAAAGTGAAAAGTTTGTCATGACTCACTGCACACTCTCTTGACAAAAACCATTAGCAAGCCTAATAATAAGACAAGGGCGTGTCAGGAAGAGGTGGAACATGTCCATTGACTTGTTCTTGTCTCCGCAGCGCTCACTGCAGCAACAAGCAAAGTCATGTCTTGAATCTGCCCGCAGGCTCTTCTCTGCTCAGCAGCTACAGAGAGAGAGTGGCTCCCATCCAGCCAGACTGATCCACCCCTACACACCCAGGGACTCCAAGGCTCAGTTCATGGACATCTGCAGACATGCAGCATGTACACTTGATTAGTCTTAATAAGCCTAAATTGAGCTCATTTTGGCCTCTTCCTTGATTTCCTCTTACATTGCACGGCAGCTGGATTCTCGCGATATCACGAGATTACGCAAGAATCGCAGGATCACATACTGTATGTGGAAAATCCATCTTGTCAGGCTTCAGCCTAATGCCTTTGTGTCTGAACTAACCGCTTACCAAACCAATAAGTTAAATTTTTATTTATAGTATCAAATCATAACAAGAGTTATCTTGAGACACTTTACAGATAGAGTAGGTCTAGACCACACTCTATAATTTCCAAAGCCCCAACAATTACAGTAATTCCCTCAAGAGCAAGCATTAGCAGTAGCTAGTGCGACAGTGGCGAGGAAAAACTCCCTTTTAGGAAGAAACCTCGGCAGACCCAGACTCTTGGTAGGAGGTGTCTGATGGTGACGGTTGGGGGTGTGATGAACAGTGGAAATGATAGTCATAATAGAGATAATGGAACAGTGACTACAGTGGTAGTCGTAGTAGTTCATGGCAGGGCACAGCAGGGTGTTATGGGGTGTAGTGTGGCACAGCAGAACACCGAGACAGTCGTGTCCAGTGAGGAGCTTCTAGGTTTTAGGTGCATATGTGACGGCCGCGACTGTTTCTTCAAAGCGACAATGGCGGACGCGATAGACGGTTGGTTGATCCAATCACCTGGCAGGTATTTTTTGGAAGTGCCAGCCCTTTCCCAAACAGTTTCCAGTGACGGCTTCTCAGATGGGTCAGTGTTAACAAACCATGGGGCGCATCAGGTTAGTTTCCACCTTGTTGAAAAATCAACTTGTCAGAATGCTTCAAACGAATCGTACCACTTTAAATCACAGAACAGTGTCTCTTCCTCACACACCTCTCAGGTGTCGGAATTAAGGGCGGCTGTGTTACTTTCTGAAACTAAAACACTGATAATTATTATGTAAGTGTGTGTTTCATGAGTCCCAAAACAGGGTCTTAAGAAGTAAAAATAAAAAAGTAATAAAATAAAAATGTTAGGCTTTAAAAAGTCTTAAACGGGTCCTACATTTCCTACGTCCATGTAACGCTACAAATCTAATGCTCATTGAAATGATCCCGCTCTTTAGAATGTTTTATTTTTTATTCTGTGGTGTTTCTGTCGCTAGTCCAGATATAATTTGCTTTATTATGACTGCAAATGAGACCAACATGCAACCTACTATATATTGCAGCCAATCTAGACACTAGTCCTAAAATGCCAATGAGAAAATCGGGGAATGTTTCCGGACTCTGACATCTGACTTTGTTTTAGATGTCGTGATATAGGTCTTAAATTTCCTTCATAGTGGTCTGAAAATGGTCTTAGATTTTCATTCATAGTGGTCTTAAAAAGTCTTACATTTGACTTGGGGAAACCTGCAGAAACCCTGAAAAACATTAACGCCTTCCAATATAGATGGTGCTAAATATCATCATCACATTTCGCCACTCTCTAGTATGGCAAGCTTTTTATCCCGTCTCTAAGTGTGGCTGCTCAGGATGGCTACAGTTCTGCCTTCAGATGTGTTTAGATGACCCATTTAATGAACTCTAGTTTGTTGGGAGCATATCTCAGCCTTTACGATAGAGTCACATAATTGCAGTCAATCAATTTTATTTGTCACATGATTTATTTGATCATATAAGGTACAATTTTAGTGAAATGTTATCCCGCCAGTTCCTTCATTTGTGCATTCAAAATAGTGTAAATAGATTAGGAATAGCAATAACATACAGACCGTGATTGATGCATCTCAGGGGTTTTCCTGACTCAGAATGGGCCTTTGGGGGGGGGGTTACTACGCACGGCAGTAAGCATGATCAGTCTGCGTACAGTAAAGGCAATGAGTCTGTTATTTGACAGAAATCTATGCATTTTCCTGTTATTTCTGACAATTTAATAAACAAATATTATGCTTGTGTAAATAAACATCAATTGACAAAACTGGTTTAAAAAACATAAATCATTTACATAAATCCCCAGGAGAGTCTGACACACTAAAACTGAGATTAGCTCTTATGTTCAATGTTTATGTTCTGCTTGTTCAGTGGTTGTTTGGTAAATTGCTGTTAAACACATTTAGAGAGGATTTGAATTGCTATTGTTATTCTCAATTCTTATCTCTTTGGTGCTGGGGATTTTCCTTCGGGGCTGGCTAAAATGTCTTTGGGGGGGGCCCCAAAAATTCCTTTATGCAGGAAACACTCTGCATCTGAGGTGAAACAGTCCTTCAGCACCCGGGTCAGGCCCTCGGTGATGTGTACGCCAAGATAGTGAAATAGGCGGCCTTGTAATTTCTCATAGTTCTTAGTCCTTGCCACATGCTCCTGGGATGGCCCTCATGGTCTCTACTAGTCAATGTTTTTGCCTCCTTTACTGCTCCTCCACATTGTAGGTTGCTACTTTAGAAAGCTAATGGAGAAAAGTGGACATCCCAGTGATTCAAACTTAATCACTGTGATGTGCACTTTTCCATGGTGTCAATGATCTGCATTGGTGTTAACCATAACTCCGTTTCCCTCTGCTTTGTCAGTGGATTTACTATTTTGAATTGACCCTCTGTATGAAATGTGTTATGTAAATGAAGTTGCCTTGCCTTTAGTCTTACATTGCCTTGTCTCGACAACGCGTGGTGTAAGGTCTGGCTACACCACAGATGCATTCTGGGATAGGAGAAAAAAACGCTGTGGGTTGTTTGCATTTCATGTCTGCATTTCAAGACACTCGCGTTCATGCTTGCATGCGGCCGCTGTTTTGAAAACCAGTCATGACTTACAGCTGGCGATGCAAACTAAAATCAAAAGCAATTTGCTCAATATATCGGAAATAATCGCACCGATGTAAAACATAACTTGTCTAATGTAGCTTATTACTGTTCATCAGAGAGGGGAAATCTTCAGAAATTTCTCTTCACAGCGTATCTTGGGTGTCGCGACGCAACAGGTCCCACTCCGTGAAACACATACACTCCTGTTCGCTGGCCATAGCTTCACAACGTCTGCTGGTACAACACCAGTTTCCTCAAGTACGAGGCTGTGTTGACTACCGGTAGCTCTCTCTCTCTCTCTCGTAGCCCTTTCACGGAGCTGTACACTTAGAAAGTTCTCAATGCTTCGGTTAACATTTAGGGACACTCATTATGTTTTAAGTTAATCCTTACGCCTAATGGCTACTATAATGGCTACATTTTTGGAGAAAGAATCTTTCATTAAAAATATATTTTAACATTATTTGACCCCCTGTTAAAAGGACACCGACAACCCTGATAACATTCCCCGATGGGTATTTTTATGAAAGACGAGTTTCCGGTGAGCGCCAGGGTGCAACGACAGTCAAGTTTAGGAAAAAGAACGTGGTTAGGATTAAAACTCGCAAGAAATATTTATGTAGAATTATAGTTTGCTCTTCTTATGTAAAATATGCGGCTCTGGTAAATGTTTGCGATTGGTCGTGTTGTGCAAACACCGCCTCTTTTATGTGATCACGCACGCCGCTGGATTGGGAAACCCCGGGTTGATTGAACTAGTTGATAACCACCTCGATGGTGTTTTAAGCCCCCAACGTCGACTTCAAAGGCACCTAACCTTAACCCTAACCATTACCATTGCCTAACCCTAGTGCCTTTCAGGCAGCGCTGCCTGGAAGACGTTGGGGGCTTAAAACACCAAACACCATTTTTGTACCACTTTTTTGAACTGGGTCATGCTTGGCCAGTATGTTTTATGTTCTGAAAATGAAGGCCCACCATAGGCTTGAAACGTGGCTCTGAAAGGTTTCTATCCCGCTCCTTCTAGTAGGAGAGCAGCTGTGGTCACTTTCATGAAAAGTTGTAGCGTTGTTTTTAGTAACATACGTACCCATAACCACCTGAGAGAGGCTGTGTGTTTACAGCCATATTTTGACAAAAATAACAGGAACATATACTGAGCCCATAAATGGTCAGCAGAGAAGTGGAGTATGCTGCGGTTGTGGTTTGAGAAGTCTTAATGGATGTTTTATTTGCTGTGAAATAGGGCTGTGCAATTAATCAAATGTTGGCTCTTAACAATCATTGTTTTGCACATTACTTTTACAAGTATAAACTCTTATTTTGTCTTGTGTTCTGAATTTAAAAAAAAGTTCAAACGGGAAAAGTATCAAGGGAGATGTCACAGTTCTAGGTGTTTGTTTCACTGGGTTTTTTTTTTAAGTTCAATGATTACAGCATCTTTCCAAAAGTTAATGAGTAATCATGTTAAACAATCCTGATTTCAATATTGACCAAAATAATTGTGATTATGATTTTTTTTCCGTAATCGAGCAGCCCTACTGTGAAAGTAGGTAACCATTGGAATTGACTGTAATTGCTGTGAATCCAAACATACCACAGCATTTACTATTCCAGACATCAGTCGAGAACCCTTTTAAAAGACGAACCCATTGAACCTCTTACTAAAATGTTGTATTCACTGTGTTCTGTTTCTCTCCTCAGAAACTCCGATGCCAGTCTGCTCCTCTACAAGTAAGAAAATTCCTCTTTTCTTTTTTCAACCAATTGGTTTGCTGGGGGTGCATGGCATCCTGTCTCCTTTTTTTGTTGATCGACCGATCTATCTGACATAGCACCCACTTCATACTATACTAATATAAAACTACAGTCTAATAAGACATAAGTTACCAGCTAACGCTAGCCTTGTTATTTTTTTGTTATATGTGAGATGGTGTCACACTTTAGTCTTTTCAAAGACTGTAGGAAATACCCAATAAAAGGTGTCTTTGAGCCGGTCACAGGGTACCGCGAGTTGCCGGTGAGCGCCATGCTGCAAAGTTTAGGAAAAAGAACGTGGTTAGGATTAAAACACTCCCAAGGAACACGCATTTCCTGGGTGAAAGTCTTTTGTTTTCCCCAGGAAGTGAACTCCACTCCCCGGCTTGAAAGGCCTTCGTTTTGGGACCTAAACTAGGGCTGGGCGATAAAACGATAACGATATGTATCGCGATAGACACATAATCAATATCAATAGAAAATGCGGTCGATAAAACGTTCGATAACTTGTTTTTCTTCATCAGAAGAAACCAGAGGTTGTGAATCAAGTTTGGTTGCATGAACAAAGGCCCTCACTCTCTGGCAACCTAGCAACGTGGGGAGTGACACTCTAACAGCCAATCATGTAACAGTATCAAGTTTGGTTGCGCCACATCGCTGTCTCGTGTTCTTCAATAACAGAACCGGCGTGGAGTGGAAAGTGAGTGCCGCAGCGAGCGAGGAAATCGTTGATAAAACCATAGACAGTATAAAACAGGAAAAGTCAGTATGGCAGTTTTGGGGATTTTATAAGTCTGACCGAAGTCAGACCAATGTCGTCAGACCGTCGTCCCCACCAACACTGGTACGACCACAAACTTGTTTTACCACTTTAGCCGCGCTCACACTTTGGAGCACAGCCGTATTCGCCAGCAACGTCCAACAACATCTGCAGCTGCAACACGGCACAAGCAGCAGAGCGCCATGGAGAGTCAGCGCCTTACTAAACGCTACAAAGAAATAACGGAGGCAGACATGCTGAGCACTGTCCAGAAGCCAGGTTACCAACCTAGCACTAAACCTGCAGAAAATAGTTCCTTCTCAGGTTTCTTATATTTACTTTGCACTATTTTATGACACTTTATTAAGCATTTCTTACTTATTCTTTAATTTTGCACCTTAATGTTAAGAGATAATTGTTAAGTGTTCATTGTAATTTTAGACCTGTTTACATTTGAGTGTTTTCCATGGTTGTGTTGACATTTCTGCTTTTATAACTGAGGGGATTATAATCAGAGCAGGGTTAAGTTTAAAATAAAAATGTTTAAATTTAATATATTTTTCTCCTGGTCCTTATTTTAAATAGGTCATAAAAAATATCAATAATTATCGATATCGACCGATATGAAAAACTTATATCGTGATACAGTTTTCAACCATATCGCCCAGCCCTAACCTAAACATCCTCCCCCCATTTCATTTTAAAAGAAGACAATTGTATAAAATAAGACATTGTTCCAAAATGAGGCCGGAGACATCTGATCACTGATTAAGAGTACCCTCGTTCCTTAAGTGCATGTAAAGGCAACAGACAGTTGGTACCTGAAGCATCCTCACCAGTGGGCTGCTTGTGTAAAAGTGCAGGGGGGGGTAAGTATCAGGGCTGGGATGATTCTAGAAATACTGCGATTCCATAGTATTGAGTATTTTTTGCCCTTCTTTAACAAAAACAAAAGTTGAATGATACACTTCTGGAGACAATATATCAAGGTCAAGTTTATTTATTATTTTATATATCATGAGACATTTTGGTTTTCTAAAAAATGTTTTCATTTCTGGGGGCTTTCCCCTTTATTATAGTGACAGTGGATAGACATGAAAGAGGGAGAGAGATGGGGGATGACACCAGCAAAGGGCAGCGGGTCGGATTCAAACCCGCGCCGCTGCAGCACTCAGCCAACATGGGGCGAACGCTCTTACTGGGTGAGCTAGAGGCCACCCCAAAAAAACGAATAGTTTTCTAAGAAGAGTGACATCACACGTCAGTCAGTCAGTCTGACATTTATTTCCTTTTATAAAGAAGAACAAAACGTGTTTTCTGCACTCTCTCTTTTTTGCTGGAAACCTATATGATGTAGTCGCCGTCAGCGGTACCGTATGAATAGAAAATATTAAGCGGAATCCTTGGTAAAAATCTATACAAAAAATATTGAGAAAAGAAAAAGAATTGATTTTTAAAAAATGACGCAAAGAAAATCACTACACATACATATATATTTTTTCTCCCATCCCTAGTAACTAGAATTTGGCGACTTGTATCTGCCTCTCAAACATTCCATCTACATCACCGGTCTGTGAGCAGGAGGACAAGTTGCACACACTGCCAGCAGATGTTAAAACTAACCACGACACCGTGTCAGGGGATAGAGCTGGCCTTTTGATGCTTTATTGGAGCCTCTGTTCACCTTGAACCTGGTTTAATGTTTTCTGGATTGCCGCTAATCCACTTTCTATATGCATTTTAAAGGCTCACGTGACTCCAGCTCCTGAGTCAGTAGTTGAAACCATATGGCGAGACGAGAGGCTTCTTATGTTGTGGTGGTGAATATTACTCTTGGCTGTTAGTCATGGTGCCCTGTGTCAGAAGAGGACATCTGTGACCTAACTCCTCAAGACAAAGCTCTTGTTTCATATCACACGACTCAAAGCGTAGAGTTAAGTGGTATTAAGCATGATTTATACTTCTGTGTAAAATACACGTCGTTGCTTTGTATGTAGGTACGTGGAGACACAAACCTACGACGGACCTCGGCCGTGGCTTGGTAGCGTTGCATTTCCCCCCCGACTCATTTCCTGGTTCTCCTTCTCCATAAACACCATGAGATCAAGGAGTGGGTTGACTTCTCCTGCTCCAGATTTCCCACCGTGGTCAGAAAGAACAGGGGAGACACTTTGGTTCTCTCACTAGGACTCTAGAGATGGTTCTCGCTCTGAAGCTAATCACCGTCACTCTCTCACTTCTCCCTCGCTTTATCACTCACTCCCCACACATGCCGGCTCAACGCACACACCACACACGATGTTTATACACGCACAAGTATAAACATCAGGCCACTTACGTAGGCTACCGCGAAAGCTCTGCGTGGAGCCTCCGCAGAACCATGAATCACGCTTAAGTCTCGCATAGCCAGACCTTCCTCCGCAGCACTGTGGACAGCCAGACCTTCCTCCACAGTTCTTCGGAGGAAGGTCTGGCTAGTCCACACAGCATTCCGGGATGGGAGAAAAACGTGCTCTGGTTTATTGGCATTTCATTAAACCAATCACAATCGTCTTGGGCAGCACTAAGCGCCGGACGGAGCCACGGTCTTTTTGGTTTTGGTTCACAAACCACAGCACACAGCAGTAATACAAGAGCTGGCTGGACCTGCTGCTGCTGCTGCTGCTGCTGCTCAACCTGCTACTTCTGTTAACCCCATGCACCAAGTAGGGATGCAGCGATTATCTGATTTCACTCTGAACTGTGCTTTAAAACGCCACAGTTAAAAACGTCCACTATCCTGTGCAAAACAAGTTTTGGCCAACTTCTTCTTAAATCTTTAGTGCGTAACTTTTTGATATTAATGAACGTCCGTTACATTCAAGCCATCGCCAAATGAGTTGCTACAAAGCTAATGAAGACTATCAGCTCCACACAACTCTCTCTGGATTTCTTTGGGTAGTGTGCGGTCACAAAAGGCTTGTATCATGTGGACGCGCCGACAGTTTTATTGTCATTACTTAGAATTCCTCATGGGGGAAACAGGAACTACGCACTGTAGCTTTAAGAATGACAGCCCTGTTGTTGCCAACTTGGCCTCTGTTTGTGGCGTGACTGATTCACCTTCAGTCTGCTTGGTCAAATGATAATTTTAAAAACCTTCAAAGCCATTACTGTGTTATTTCTGTTTCAAAGGGCAGCAGTTAATAACACATTAGGAACTAGAGTATTTCTATGATTTTATACATTAGTAGTGAAGTTAATGAATGCATTATAATCGGGATAATGGTGAAACGGGGACTGTACCTCTGTCTGGAGTTATTCTGTATCCGTACTGGATGGAGTAATCGTTGCATCCCTAGCATGACGTATACATTCAGTTTAAGGGGTAAAGCACTGATTTTCTTTTCTTGTAGCCTCTTTTTCTTGCTTTCTTCATCAAATGTAATACAGTATTTTGACTCCACTGCAAATTATGGCTGGCTATCATTTAAAAGAATGTCGACACAGATACTTTTTTTGATAAATAGTTTTTCCTGCGTGTCTCTACGACGTGTAACGTTAGACAGCCAATCACAGCCATTATTAGATCTTGGTTAGAAGCATGCTGCATGCTGATTGGCTCACTGACGCAGATGAGATTTACTCCTTAGGTATTGAAATTGGGTATTGAATTACGAGGCGCCTAAAAAGTATTGAATACGGTACAGAGCCCTACTGAAAATGGTCTGGGTGTGTCGATTTCCTGCTGTTAGTTTCTGTTTCTTTAAACTGAATAAGGGCTTGGAGTTAAAAACAAACGAGCGTTTGGTCAGGAAAAACCTCAAACCTAGCTGTGCAGCTGATCCAGAAGTCTGCACAGACGGGCCACTTTCCCCCGGTGACTGCGTGTCTTCTCTTCAGTGGCGGCCACTCACAGTGCTTTAGTTAGTGCATTTATGTTTGAAGGCATCTCAAAAGGGCTTTGGGCATTTAAAGCTGCCAGGACGACACTGCTGCCAAGTGCTAACTGCCACCTTTCTCTGTGGGTCGCTTTGAAAGGCTAGCATGAAGGAGCACAGCGTGTGTGTGTGTGTGTGTGTGTGTGTGTGTGTGTGTGTGTGTGTGTGTGTGTGTGTGTGTGTGTGTGTGTGTGTGTGTGTGTGTGTGTGTGTGTGTGTGTGTTTGAGTCTGCGTTTTCTGTCCACAGAACATTACATTGCAGCAGATTGTCAGTGTCAGGGCCAGTGTGGAGCTTTTTTTTTTTAAGCGGATCAACTCAAGGTCACATCATGCAGCATCGAGCTCTTTGTGATGCAAACAATTGTGGCACAATATTAATTTGTGCACCTTAGTTTTGTTTTACAGTGTAATTTTTATTATTATTTTTTTTTTGTGGGGCTTTTTCCCTTAATTTGATAGTGACAGTGGATACACAGCAAAGGGCCGCAGGTCAGATTCCAACCCGGCCCCTACAGTGTACTTTTGATTCCATTATTGAAATAGGATATTATAGTTTTAAATACAGCCTGGCATAATTTGATGTCTTGAGCCCCAAATAGAATGCCTGAGTTTAGCTACTAAAACGATTTTCATACCTTCAATTGACAAATGTAAACATATTTTCCTGCAAAACCCTGATTTCAGTTAAAAGAAAGTTAGTCTATATCCACGGCCTTCCACTTCCGGGATTGTTCCTGTTCTGCCGGAAATTCCGCCAGATGTCCCTCATTTTCGGCCGGATGTCCGTCCCCTTCCTCTTCCTTTGTGTTGGCGTTCTAACCTCCGGTGGATTTCTGAGGACTATGGTTAACTGCTCCTCAGATCTCTGCAGGGTAAATCCAGACAGCTAGCTAGACTATCTGTCCAATCTGAGTTTTCTGTTGTACGACTAAAACTACTTTTGAACGTACACATGTTCCACCAAAACAAGTTCCTTCCCGAGGCTATTTAGCAGAGGCACCATGGCTCCGTCCGGCGCTTACCACCGCCCAAGAAGATTGTGATTGGTTTAAAGAATGCTGTGTGGACTAGCCAGATCCTCCTCCGCAGCCCTGTGGAGGAAGGTCTGGCAATGCGAGACTAGTTACAGTGCAAACAGACAATTAGTTAGCTCCATGGTTAGCTCACTCACCGGGGAGACGGGCTATCGCCGGAGAGACGTGCTCGTCAGTTAACCGTCCCGACAGGAACGCAGGTGTCCTCAGCGGGTAACCCTGTATGAGTAGCTGGGTTATAAGCCGTGTAATAAGAGGGAGAATGTAGAGAGAGCTGGTCATTATCGCAAATTGAATCCCGTCAGTCTGATTCTAGACCTGCAGCACCCTGTTGGGGTTCTAACTGCAATAATGACCGACTCGCTCTACATCAGGGGTGTCAAACATATGGCCCGTGGGCCAGAACCGGCCAGCCAAAGGGTCCAATCAGGCCCAATGGGTGACTTTAAAGTGTGAAAATTGCAGAGAAGTAATATCCAAATTCTTTTTCAGTGAATGTACGAGTTTTTCCTAGAATATTACCCCTGTCTGCCGGGTCCTTAACATTATTATTTTTTCCTACAATGCCCTTAGAACGCTGTCCTAGCAGAAGCAACTTGTGTTTGCCAACATCAAGCTGAAAAGAAACTCTGTGGCAGATAAAGTTTCTGATCTCTCTGGAGAGGTTTACTGGTCTGGCCCACTTGAGATCAGATTAGGGGGATGTGGCCTATGAACTGAAATGAGTTTGACACCTCTGCTGTACATTATCCCTTACATAGTGAGCGTTCTGCTCAAAAACTGGGATAGAAGATTTTATTTAAAAGAAACAGGTGCGTCTAATGGTTTCAGTGTGAGAACGGTGGAAGTATAATCTGCATAACGTGCAACAGCCGTTAACTCCCTCTGGTCCTCCTCCCCTCCCTCTCTTCTCTCTCATGGGCTTCTTTTATGTGGTTGGGCTGCATAAATCCAGGCTGCTGTAGAGAGACCGACAGTTTCAGTTTTCCTTGCGTCTCCAACACGAGCCCCCCCAGGATGTGTTTGTTTTCTTTTTAGCTTTGCTGTGGCACAGGTGACACTTTCTCTCAATGTGAACGTGAGAAATACTGTGAGGGAGCATGAAGAGTTCAGGTCCACAGAGTCTTCATGTGACAACAGGAGGAGTTTGTCATGGAACAGCCAGCCTCATTAGTTCCACTGGGTTGGATTTGTGTTGTCTTTGTTCGACCGGAACTCCGCTGGCCATTCTGAGCTCTGACAAGACACAAAAACACAGTCCCAGTAATATGGGAATAGCAGGAAGGCTCTAAACTTTAGACTAGGGCTGCCTAATTATGCAAAAAAAACCTCCCAATTATTGTGGTCAACATTGAAATATATGTTATTTAAAATGATTACTCATTCTGATTCCTGATTCTGATTGACCTTTGGAAAGATTTATTGGCGTTAAAAAAACATTGAAACAGTTAAACAAATCAACAGTGAAACCACCTTGAACTGTGAAATTTCCTTCACACTTTTCCCATTTTTGAATTCCCCTTCATAACACAAGACAAAATAAGAGTTTACTTGAAAAATGTCATATGCAAAGTCATTTCACTTGATTACATTGTTTTTGTCATCTTTAGGAGCCAATATCAAAATCATAATCCAAATTTGATCAATTGCACAGCCCTACTTTGGATGCCTCCCATGGGTTGCTTGGCATTGTTTGAGCATCAAGGAACTAGGCCAAAGGCCAAAACCCAATCTTCCACTGTAAACCACCTTAGATTAGGCTCAGGAAGACCCTATTGTTCCGCATGTTTTTGTTCAACCATTTGAAAGGCTTCTTCTAATGAGTTTAGTTTATGGTATAACCATCCGTTTGAGTTATTTTTACGTGTTTTTCCTCAATTTGGTGTGGTGGATGTCTTGATATACTACAGTACCCATTAGCCTCAATGGGTTGCTATGGAGAATACATCTTTCAGCAGTGTGTATCGGAGCTGTAGCGACTTCAGAGCGCTTTGTCAGGAAACGCAGGAGTAAGAACCACTCGGATCTGACTGTGATGCAACAGAAAAACAGGTACTCGGAAGCACAAAGCAAATACTGTCCACACGAAAGGGGATGACCCCCCCTATTTTTTATTGGGGGGGGGGGCCCCCAATAAAAAATAAAAAAAAAATAACTCAAGGTGAGCTGCTTCAGTAAATACCAACAGATTCAAAAAGAGTTTATTTTCATGGCTTCATGGTGTAAAAACCAAGCCAACCTCAACTGGTGTTCCTCTTGGTTTGACTGTTGATCATTTCGGGGAATCTGTTCCCTTACTTGTGGAAAGGCTCTGGTTCTGTATTTGGCAGCAAAACGGATCTTGGATTTATCCAAAGTTGACCCAGAATCTGGGAGGGAATTTATTTAAACTGCTGAATATTTGATCAGGTTTCCTCAAAGTGTTATCTTTACCCTCCACTCGCTGTAAGCAGCACACGCAACCTCCTTTTAATCTTGGTGATTGAAGGTTGTTTTTTGTTTTTTTAACCAAAAGGCTCTTTTAGGGTCATAGTTGACGTCTCTTTTCTAGGTACACATGCTTGGATCTTTGACTTTTTATCAAAGAACCAGATTGTTCATGTTTGGTTCTCTACATATAATCAGTTTGGGGTCTATCTAAGCTGTGAGTCAACTTTCTAACCCTGGATGACTGAACATCCTTCCGCTTTGCAGCCCTGCACTTTCTGAGCCCAGACTGAATCGTCTGTACCGACCAGCATGAAGGGTCCGGTGGCAGTGTTTCCCCTAGGTTTGTGGAATACACAGGTGCACATATTTGGCAGGGGGTTTCGGGGTCCCCCCTTTTAAGAAAAGATAATTCTATTTCACATTCTTTTGGATCTTTAGTTGATGACTTTGTAAACTTCCCCTTGGTTGGGTTTGTTTCACACCTGGAAAAATCCAAGCGTACTAAAATGCGTCCTTTCAAATCACACAAGATCGTTCACTCCTCTTATTGGTTGGATGTGTCTGGGGGCGGGAGCAAGAAAGTAAATACAGGAAGAAGGTCCTGTGTGGACTAGTGCATATTTCTTGCATCTCCCTGGTCAAACCAGCTCAATTCATTAAAATAATCAGACATTGTTTTGCGAGCGACAGAACGTCTGCTCTGGTCACCGAGACTTGGCTCTGCTCTGCCGGTGGCTGTCTCCAACTTTAGCGGCGGCTGGTTTGACCACGGAGAGGCGAGTGACGGACGGCGAGCTTGACCACAGTCTGTTTCTGTGAGAGAAACACTGCAAGCTGCTACAGTCAGCTGCTCTGCTGCATCACAGACTGCTGAACACACCTGACTACAGGAGACACTAGGTCAGACTGGAGGAGTGTATACAGATGGTACGGTTCCAGGTCGGATCACGTTCTCACCACATACGAACCGCTCCAGAGTTTGATTGGAATTGTACCGAGACCACCTCATCAATCAGGTCTCTGTACACTTGTAGGCAGGTAGGCAGGGCTCCAGACTAACTTTTTTCACTAGGAGCACAGTGGCCCCCAACTGAAACTTGTAGTTTTAGTAAATCAACATGCTAACCAAATATTCACATTTCTACTAATTTCCACTGTATTACTAATAAATACTTTGATAATAGATGCAGAAATTACAATGTGCTGTTTCAAATTCAGTGTCACTGTTGAAGATTCAACATAGAAGGCACCATTGCTGTCATGACAGTAAACAAAATATAAAAAATATACCAGCTGTAGTCTACAATTACCATGAATTCAACTTAAAATTAAACATGCATTGTTTAGGCTACTACCCTTAGGGTTGGGCACCTTTCGCATCTGAACCAAGATAGGGTAAAGTAGGGCAAAATAGGGCTCTTAACGTGTACAAAAAAAAGGGGAATTTACTCGTCGCACATGTGCGACTGGATGTAAAATTTAGTCACACACTCTCAAATTTTGGTCGCAGTCTGGACCCCTGGAGTGTGATTGCCGCGTTCACACCTGCCCAAACAAACTGCACCAGCGGGGCAAACCAACTCTACTACGATTCAACTAAACTACACGAGGCAGGTGTGGAAGCATCCAAAGTCCACTGGGGACCAATTACAATCATTGGATCTGAGGAAATTCTTTTAGTTAAATTAATTTGGCTTAGGTGGTGCCCAAAACGGTTGGGTGCTCTGCCTAAACCTTGTCATAGTAGGGAAAACCCTGTCCCGTGGCATGCTGGGTCCAAGACTAAGGCTAATGGTAAAATCAGTCTGGTGGGTGTTTCCTGTCAAAGATTATTTTCTGCACAGAAATGAATTAAAAAAGGGTTTGGAGGTTATCCACCTGAACATTTGAATGATCTTTATTGAAACAAGTTGTTCTAATAGCTGTGACTTTATTTTACACCCTCTTTTTTTATTTTGCCTCTTCACTCTTTCTGACAAACACACGCATGCGACTCCTCCTCTGTGCAGGCCTTACTTGTGTGAGAATTATGTAAGCACACACACACACACACACACACACACACACACACACACACACACACACAAACACACTCATCAGTAAATCAGTGTCTAGAGGTGAAGCCATCACATTCCTCTCGGGGGGGGGTAGGGTTGAAGTGGGCTTGGTGGGGTGACGGGCTGCTGTCCAGTCTTCCACACACAGTTGCAAAGTTGACACAAGAGAGATACTCAGGAATTTGTCTCGTTTCACATCCAGCCAAGCTGAGGGGAATGCATGGCGAGGAAACACTCAGCTGTCCCGTTTCCCATGCTCCCTCTTTGTATCCGAAGGCTGGAGTCTTCTCGTGTGACTTCCAGCGTCTCAGCTCTCTCCTGGCATGTTCCAAATCTCTCTATTTGTTGACCTCTGACTGACTATTGGAGACCAGTTTCCAGACTTCCTTTTGATTAATGATTGGTTATTATGACAACTGCATGAGTGATACTTGCGAGGGTGCATTCCCTTAATCCCGTTAATTTAGACATGAATTCAGCATAATCATGATGTCTTCAAACTTTTCATTTCCTCCTGGCTGTTTGAAACATAAGAACCATTTTGATTATCAACATGGATTACAAATATGCGAATGACAAAAAAAATGTATCATCGATACATTTCTTACATCTCTTTTCTAATTTTAAGGTAAAGTGAAAAGAATAAAGGTTCAAATGTGAAACTGTTTGATGAATTAAGTCCATGGGTTAGATGTATAACCTACAATATTTACCTAGTTTTGGGCTTCTCTGTCTCTCGCCACTTTCTGTCACCTCTCTGTTATCAGGTATGATAAAGGTATACATGCCCCATAATTATGATGATAAAAAAGAAAAGTACTAATTTGACAAGTAGTGTCATCTTCTGTCGGTGTTAGATATTCCCCAGCCAATGACCATGTGTTAACACATGGTTCATACCACTCCGTTGAATGGGCGCTATCAGCCTGCCCCACCTAATAGTTAGGTTCAGATTGAAAGCGTACCGAGACCACCTCATCAAGCAGGTCTCGGTACGCTGGTTTGGTCCGCTTTTGGTGCGCATCAGAGTGCAATTTCCGCGTTCACACCTGCCCAAACGAACCGCACCAAGGTGAGAAAACCAACTCTAGTGCGATTCAACTGAAGTAAATAAGGCAGGTGTGAAAGTAGAGCTGGGCAATATATCGATATTATATCGATATTGTGATATGAGACTAGATATTGTCTTAGATTTTGGATAGCGTAATAGGCCTATGGCATAAGGTGATGTCATTTCTCAATCTCATTGTGTAAATATTTTGTGAAAGCACCAATAGTCAAAACTACAATATAGTTGCGGTATTGATAGAGGTATTTGGTCAAAAATATCGTGATATTTGATTTTCTCCATATCGCCCAGCCCTATGTGAAAGCACCCTAGATCTCTGTTCTTTATAGATAGATAGATAGATAGATAGATAGATAGATAGATAGATAGATAGATAGATAGATAGATAGATAGATAGATAGATAGATAGATAGATTGATTGATTGATTGATTGATTGATAGACAGACTTTTATTGACCCCAAAATGGGAAATGTCAGCACTACAACAGCAAAATATCAGATACAGAGCACATACAGAATATACATGAATTAATAAATGATAAATAGGATACAGTACAAGAAGAAATATTAAAAAAATTAAGATTAAAAACATACAAAGGAAAGACTGTATTTAAGGTATATACAAGTTGGGAATACAAATGTACAACTACTTAAATAGAACCACTTAGTGCAGTATTGTGATGTACACGAGTCTTTTCTACTCATTTGATGAAAAAATTGTATTTCCTGTTGTAAGAGTGATTTCTTTTAGCGTTTCTTGTAAAGTTTTTCATATATTTTGTCTCTTGTGAATGTAATGTTGTATATGGAGCAGAACTATTCGAAAACTGCTTTGACAACAGCGCCTCAGGAGTTCTTCATTTACAGTCAATCTATCACAGCACCGTTGTACTGTCGTAGTGGATTTGCACGGCAATGTCTTTGGTTTGCATTTTTTCAGCCACTGTGTGAAGGCACAGGATGAGACATCCGACTGTCTGCGTATCATGTTTGTATCCAGCACGTCCATGACGTCACTTGTTTGTATGGGTGTGAGCCAGGGCTTTAGAGTAGGACTGTGTTACTTTGATCCACCTCAAACCCAAATTCTTCCAGCAGCTGAAAATAGAGAGGAAGAGAAAGGGATCGGAAGGGCCGGTAGGAGAGCAGAATGGAAAGGGGAGAGCCAAAGAAAGCATTCCTAACACAGGAGGATGAAATGAGCCAGAAGGAGCGTAATGACTGACTATTCTTTTTCTGGACCTGTGGTTTCTCTGCCCGGTCATTAGGTTTCTCTGGCCCTCCAGGCCTGGCACAACACAACACAACAGATCTGTGTGTGTCTGTGTGTCTGTGTCTTTGTGTGTGTGTGTGTGTGTGTGTGTGTGTGTGTGTGTGTGTGTGTGTGTGTGTGTGCAAGAGCTAGAAAGCTGATAGAAATGACTGGGCTTGGGGCAGACAAGGCAACTGCCATGATTCCTTTGTATTCTCTGGACAAGTTTGGCAGCAAGAAGACCTTTTTGTGTGGAGGATCCTGTCCACTGAATCCACTGAAAGATCAGCTTGAGAGTACTCTTTCATGGTTTTAGAGGAACATAGAATTACACACCACGTTAATGAGCTTTGCTCTGCCGGCTCTCGGCTGGGATGGGGCTTCCTATCTCGCCGTCCAGCCGCTTTAGAAAACGTCCAACTGGTACCGACTGTCGGCTCTCATTAGCGCTCCGACCACACAGTCGGACCTGTTCAGAGAGCACACACAAATATTTACATTCTGCTACGACAAGCCGTTCGCACTCCCAACTCCTCAACTCCACACGCTTGGTCAGTGGCTCTCAGAGTTGGCTACAAATACAAAAATCACCCTTTAGCGCAGGGCTGTCAAAGGGTCCATACAGGCCCAGTGGATGACTTTGCAAAGTGTGAAAATTGCAGAAAAATATTTAATTCAAATTAATCTCAGAGTATCCCAGTTTAATTTTAAAAATTCTGAGCTTTTTTTTGGAATATTACCCCTCTCTTAAGGGTCCCTAGAATAATTAAATTTTTCTCTACAATGGCCTTAGAACGCTGTTGTAGCAGAAGCAACTTGCGTTTGCCAACATCAAGCTGACAAGAAACTCTGTGGCAGATAAAGTTTCTGATCTTTCTGGAGAGGTGTACTGGTACATCAGTTGGACACCCCTGATTTAGAGATTGTATGGAACGCACCGGGCATTACAGCAGCTCAACCACGGCGCTGTAAGATGACGTAGTATTAAGAGCTACAAAGTTAGCGAGTCGTATGAAAGACCGGAAATCCAGGTAGGGAGGTTGGTTTGGGGGGGTTGTTGGATGGGTTAAACAACACAGGACTTTCACCCAGGAGACCGGGGTTTGTGAAACGTACATTTTGTAACCCCATCCATGATCTTTTCCTAAACCTAACGTTCATGTTCTTGTTCCGCATGTCACTACCCAGAGCGCCAGAAACTGACACCAAGAGTCCCGACTGTCCGATAAACATCGCCAATTCCAAATAGCTTAAATATCTATGTCGTTTGCATAGTAGGCTGTAATTGGCAGGCCACTCACGTGGCTTAAAGGATGAAATGTTTTTAGCATGACTTCACACTGAGTGGTCGGGAAATGGATGAATGAATCTGTGCTTTAGCTGCTGCAAGAGCGAGAGATTTCTCTTTCTGCCAAAACTGTTATGGGGACCGACCAAACAGTTGCACAGAGGGCCCATTGTTTTCAAGCATTGTCCAAACTGTTAGGACTGATTTCCCACTCTGAAACGCTTGATGAACACACAACCACATCTTGCTGATTGACCTCATCAACATTAGGGCTGCACCACATGAGTAAAATATCTAATTGTGATCATTTTGACTGATCTTGCAATATGATTCGCGATATTGGAGGGAAGGATCATTTTTGTATCATTATTCTCATTTTCATTGAAAAATATTAAAATGATTATAGGGTGATTTTTGCGAGGATCTCTACCAAACAAAGATTTTTTTCTTAAGTCTGTAGGGGTAGGATTTGTAGGCCGAGACGTCTCTGCAGCACCACAATACTTAATTCAATATGGACTAGTGCAGTTTGGATATTGCATTAGTCCATATTGCAATTTTGATATAATTGCGATTAATTGTGCAGCCCTAATCGACATGCAGAGCTTTTGCAGCTGATTTGCATGTCCCTCTCATGAATAGTTTAGTCTGAGGAAGCACAGCGCAGTGTTCCGTTGCCACATGCGGAGAACGGAAGGGGTGGAGATAAACGGAGGGGCTCCTTACACTAGCACTGGCGCTCTTTTAGGGTCACAGAGTTGGCCCGGGCCTCTGCAACGCTTGTTATGCAAATGAAGTAGTGGATGCATGATAATTTCCTCCTGTAACTGTTGGTTACTCATGAAAAAAACACTGTCTTTCACTCATTTGTGTAGAGACAACACATTCTAAACACAACTCTCTTTGGATTGAATTAGTATATAATAGATTAAAGGTTCCTGCTTTAGATCAGCAACATCTGATTAAAGAAAACTTTTTTAAGTCAGATCAGTTCCTGATTGTTGATGTGAAGTAAATGATTCTTTTTTTACCTGCTACACAATCAAAAAAAGATGATATTTAAATCTAATGGAAATGCTGTCAAAGATCCAGGGAACCCTGTGTCCCCAACATCACATGGTGTCTGAGTGCAAGCTCATTACTTGGCTGTTTAATGCCTTGACCACAATCTTAACTGATTTTGAAAAGAAATGTGGGAGACCACAGACATAACGACAGATTCAACCAATTTTTTATATTTAATTGTGAGAATGCACACACCGGATGGCCTCACACACACCCTTAGGGCCATATTATTGTTTGTTGTAGTGCATTTGTATCATGTTGTATGTAGAGATGGCCCGATACCATTATTTGCTTCCCGATACCGATTCCGATACCTGAACTTGTGTATCGGCCGATACCGAGTACCAATCCGATACTAGCGTGTCATATATTTTATTATGTTTTAACAACTGTATACTACTAACCCTGTATGGATGTGATATGATATAACAGCTGTATACTACTATCCCTGTATGGATGTGATATGATATAACAGCTGTATACTACTATCCCTGTATGGATGTGATATGATATAACAGCTGTATACTACTATCCACTATTTACTTTTATATACAAAATCAGTGTCATATGACCCAGATAATGTAATAACACAAATACACAGCCTATGAGGTAAACCACGCCTCTTTATTATCATATAAACAAAATTCTAACTCTACTCCACCCTTGTCATTTTTGTTGCTATGAACGTGTTTAGGGTCAAGTGCCATCTACTAACAATTGAAATAATAAAAATATATAGTCCGACCAATAATCACTTATATAATTACACTTTATCTAAGTAAATCGCATATCTAAACAAAATCAACACTTAAAATCAACAGTCATACGTCTTAAGACCTTAGCTAATGTTAGCAATCCATTGCGGTTAAACAAAGAAACCATTATTATAAAAAAAAGAGACAATTAGGCAATTATGTAATTATTGTTACAGGTCTACATGTCCTCTTCTTTTCTGGCTACCTGGCTCGGAAGACAGAAGTCATATCCGTGCTATTGGCAGTTTCTGTTCTACGCGTTCTCTTATTGGCTAATGCGAGTTTCAGCTCAATGTTCCATCCCTGTTCCTTTCACACTACAGGACACTACAGGAATTCCGAAATCGGTGTGTAAACCCCTCACACGACAGGAGCATTTGGGCAGATTATTGGTTCAGACCAGTCTGGAATCGGGAACGCCCCCGGGATTGTCAGGAGAGGTGAATTGGACCGTACCTTGCACGGCAGCTGAATTATCGCACTATCACGAGATCACTCGAGAACCACAGGATCATACACTACAGGCCAAAAGTTTGGACACACCTTCTCATTCAATGTGTTTTCTTTATTTTCATGACTATTTACATTGTAGATTCTCACTGAAGGCATCAAAACTATGAATGAACACATATGTAATTAAGTACTTAACAAAAAAGTGTGAAATAATTGAAAATATGTCTTTTATTTTTTATTTCTTCAAAGTAGCCACCCTTTGCTTTTTTTGATAACTCTGCAAACCCTTGGTGTTCTCTCAATGAGCTTCATGAGGTAGTCACCTGAAATGGTTTTCACTTCACAGGTGTGCTTTGTCAGGGTTAATTAGTGGAATTTTTTTCCCTTATTAATAAAAAAGCAAAGTGTGGCTACTTCGAAGAATCTAAAATATAAGACATGTTTTCAGTTATTTCACACATTTTTGTTAAGTACATAATTCCATATGTGTTCATTCATAGTTTTGATGCCTTCAGTGAGAATCTACAATGTAAATAGTCATGGAAATAAAAAGGAAACGCATTGAATGAGAAGGTGTGTCCAAACTTTTGGCCTGTACTGTATATATAACACGAAAATCCATATTGTCAGGCATGTGGTGCGTCAGGTTTTCCTCATATCGTGCAGCCCTAAATCAGACCAAAAATTCCTTTTTGCACAAGCAGAATACCTTAGACTGACAAAGCCAGGCCAAAGCAAAGAAAAAGCTAAACTTTGTAATGTTAGATGCAACTTTTTGGAGTGTTCCGGGTTATTTGAGTTTTACAATAGCGTGAAAATGTCAGGTTGGTTTTCATTTGTATCTCTTCCTACCATGTTATTTGTAATATAAATGACATCTACTGATATCTTTTTTCTCACACGCTGGTGTGAGAAACTAAACCGGCACCTCGTTCCCTCCCCACTACCTTCACACTCTCCACTCCCTGAAAGCCCTGGTCTCTGGGTTTCTGCAATCACTTTCTGCCTCAGTGTTGCATATTTTGTTATCAGGACTTTGTCCTCCTAATCCCACTGACGAAGCTTTGATTGGTCGACTGTTTCTTCAGCCAGGGAAACAGTCAATGAGCTCAACGTCAACTATTCAAACTGTTGAATAAGTAGGAAATGTGGATTGCAATTCAGAGGTGCAACTTTTAACAGAGGTTGTGAGACAACAGAAGGCATTTGGTTGGTCGTGTTTTGCCTGTGCTGGTTCTTTGAAGTCAGCCCTTAGCTTCACATAGCCTACACTTAAACATGCCTTGTACACTCAGCTGCCAGTTCATTAGCACCTCATATAACAGCCCTGCAACAAATCCTACTTTCATGAAGTTCCTAACCTTTCGTTTTATTTGAAACTGCTGTAGAGAGCTGTATGATCATTTTGGAGGCTGTAGTTTGGGTTGTTGTTTAACTGCATTGCATAAAACAGAGAGGTGTTTCTGTCGCTTAGCCTTACCTCATTGAAATAAGTGGAGTGCACAAGATATTAGAACCACATCAACAGCACCACAAACTGCAGTATCCAAAATGATCATACACATGAATCAGCGCCTCAAAGTTTAAACAAAAACTGAGCATTAAAACATTCATGAAGCTGGATTCACTTCAGCTGCATTTTGAGCTAAGAGTACCTAATAAACTGCAACCAAGTGTATGTGTATGTTAATGCTGCATTTCCTATCATGCCATGTTTTCTTTCAGATGCTGTAGAGTCCTGTGCTGCCTTGTTATTCAGTGACATTCCGTCTATATTAGCTATACTATAGTCTATATCAACAACGTTTCATTTAGGGGATTGTTTCGGTGCCGCTGGAGGTTCGGCCGGATGTCCCTCATTTTTTGCCGGATGTCCCTCATCTTCCGGATTCTTTGTGTTGGCGTTCTGAACTATGGTCGATTCGGGAAACATCCTCCGAGCTAGAACCGACAGTGAAATTATATTAATCCTTTTTTTTTTTTTTTTTAAGTAAAATTCTCATCACACACTCAACATCCATTTTAATTCCAGAGTTCGCCTCCCTGCGTGCACCTGTTCCACCAAAACGAGTTCCTTCACGAGGCTGCAGTACATGCATCTGGCACTTAGCGCCGCCCATGACGATTGTGATTGGTTTAAAGAAATGCCAATAAACCAGAGCATGTTTTTCTCCCATCCTGGAATGCTGTGTGGACTAGACAGACCCTTCTGTGCAATGCTGTGGAGGAAGGTCTGGCAATGCGAGACTACCTGTACCATAATGTAGATTGATGGCTACTGAGGTCATGGCGGTTGTTCAGTCAGCAGGGCTAGGTGTAATGTGTTCTGCTGATGGGCTCCTCTCTGGATAGAAGGAAGCCATCTTTTATCCTTGCCTCGCTCAGTCTGCGGTAAACTAGTCTATATCCACGACGTTCCACTTCCAGGATTGCTCCGGTGCTGCCAAAAATTCCGCCGGATGTTCCTCATTTTCGGCCAGATGTCCGTTTCCTTCCTCTTTCTTTGTGTTGGCTTTCTAACCTCCGGTGGATTTCTGAGGATCTCTGCAGGGTAAATCCAGACAGCTAGCTAGACTATCTGTCCAATCTGAGTTTTCTCTCGCACGACTAAAACAACTTTTGAACGTACACATGTTCCACCAAAACAAGTTCCTTCCTGAGGCTATTTTGCAGAGACACCGTGGCTCCGTCCGGCGCTTAGCGTCGCCCATGACAATTGTGATTGGTTTAAAAAAAATGCCAATAAACCAGAGCACGTTTTTCTCCCATCCAGGAATGCTGTGTGGACTAGCGATAAACCAACTGTTAACTCCTCTCTTCCTTCATTAAAGTACTCATCTGAAGAGTCCACGGCCTTTGTTTTTCTGTTTGTGACAAGCAGCAGAGACAAACGTTCAAGTGTCTTTCCCATGCTCTACAGTCCATGAAGGACTTGTTCCTCACTAGACAGCAGCCTGTAGCACTGAAAGCTCCCAGTGTGCTCTAAACACTATCCTCCACCTCTCTGCTCTGGGAGCCCGAACTCTTATTTTCAGGACAGAGCCCTTCTATTTTGAATGGATGGCCCATTCCTGTGAGCTTAGCATGTTATAGCAGCACACACATTGTCATGTATATGCGGAGGCCACCATCTTGTCCACCAATGAGAATCGTTCTATAAAAAAAACACCCTGTCCCCTTCTCCCATTGATGAGCGTTTTCATTGCCATGAAAAACCATGAGTATAATAGGTTTCTGTGGGCTTTACAGCTGGCAGGCCTGCAGCAGCAGCAGTATTGCAGAGAAGCTGAACCCGTGATGTCTCCTGAGCTTTGTACAGGGGTTTAACCTGTGACCTGTGGCCACATTGTACTTGAGATGGCACCTTCTTTGGGAGAAGGCCTCAGCTCTTTCAGCGAGTGGTTAAAGAGGAAGGCTGCTGATAGACACTGTAAGCAGTAGGCTTGGGCCTTGTGGGATCCTTCATATTTGTAATCATCCAATCCAAGTCACTCAAGATCGCCAGTCTGACAGGCTAACGTTCCATTAAACAACGTAATTGGACATATATCATGGATATGCGGAGCGGCTTTCACTTTCATCAATGAAACTGGCTACACCGGCTTGGCTCTCCTGCCTCCTGATTGGCTGACATGCTTCCGTGCTGATACTGCTTCTTCAGTCTTGCTTCAGTAGCTGGACACAATTATTTTTGTCATATTCGTCATTACAGTGGCTAATTAGGGCTGGGCGATATGGCCTAAAAATAAAAAAACTGATTTTTTTCAAAAAAAATCTGTTTGGATTGTTTAAAACAAGTTTTATTTTGTTTTGACTCATACACACTCACACACACGGGGCATGTATACCATTATGATTATTCATGCCAATTTTGTGGAAATATAAATTGGTTTGAGTGTTTTCCCTACCAGTGTTTATTTTTATTTTTTTGGGGCTGGGGTTATATTTTCAACAACAACAAAACGGATGCGTGAGATAAAGCTGTTTTCACACATACAGGTAATTCACTTCTCGTTCCTTGCTAAAAGTTCAAATCATTTTATCGTTATTGCGCAACCTTGCCCCTATTTTCACCTGTTGCTGAGTAACGTACATTAACATCCCATGGTCTCTTGAATGTAGCATACCTGTAGCAAGGAGTAGCAAGCTCCTTCGTAGCGATAACAAACAAACGTCGAAGCGGAGCTTCGTGCTACAGAGCGGCGATTGCAAGTTGTTTAAGCCGCTACAGACCTCCGTCACAGCTCGGTCGTATCAATTCAATTCAATTTTATTTATAGTATCAAATCATAACATAGGTTATCTCGAGACACTTTACAGATAGAGTAGGTCTAGACCACACTCTATAATTTACAAAGCCCCAACAATTCCAGTAATTCCCTCAAGTGCAAGCAGTGCAAAAGTGGCGAGGAAAAACTCCCTCTTGGGAAGAAACCTCGGACAGACCCAGGCTCTTGGTAGGCGGTGTCTGACGGGCCGGTTGGGGGTGTGATGAACAGTGGCAATAGTAGTCACATTAATAATGGAACAGTGACTGGATGTAGCGGGAAGCTGCAGGGTTCAGCAGGAGGCAGCATGACATTGCAGGGCACCGCTGAGCTCGGCAGGGAGTGCAGCAGGACCACGGCGACAGCTGGAACCAGGATCTTGGTGCCGACGTTCTCCAAGGAAATACGCTGGGGGAAAAAACATAAGGACTCCGGGGAGTAAACTCCCCAGAAGCTAGGATTAGTAACAAGCATTTCTGGGACGGGATACACACAAATAGTAATAATAATAGTAATAGAAAGGGAGAGGAGAGAGCAGCTCAGTGTGTCAAAGGAAGGAAGGAAGTCCCCCGGCAGTCTAGAACTATAACAGCGTAACTATAACAGCGTAACTATAACAGCGTAACTAAGAGAGACAGGTCATAAGGAGAGGTAGCTTTTTCGGGCTTAGAACTCTCCCCCTGCCGGATCGGGCTTGGCTGGCCTGCCTCCCTCTACTTTGTTATGTATTATTAATCTAACAATTATGAAGAGAAGCAGGTGGGCCAATTAGGTGAACACTGCAACTCCTCACTCCCTAACTATAAGCTTTAAGTTCATTCTTGAAAGCGATTACAGTTTCTGCCCCCTGAACCCAGATCGGGAGCTGGTTCCATAGGAGAGGAGCCTGATAACTGAAGGCTCTTGCTCCCATTCTACTTTTAGAGACTCTAGGTACCACCAGTAACTCTGCATTCTGGGAGCGCAGTGCTCTAGTCGAAGAATAGGGTATTAAGAGCTCTTCTAGATATGATGGTGATAGACCATTTAGAGCTTTGTAGGCCAGGGCAATACCATACAGAGTAGCTATGTCTTTAGATAATGAGGTTCTGAGGTGTTTAGGTACCAGTACAATAACTTGAGTTTTGTTAGGGTTTAACATCAGAAAACTATAGGTCATCCAGGATTTATAAGTATAATTGGGTGTCATCCGCATAACAGTGAATGTTAATTGAGTGTTTCCTAATAATATTGCCTAGAGGAAGCATATATAAGGAGAATAGAATTGGTCCAAGCAATGAGCCTTTAGGAACCCCATGGCTAACTTTAGCGTACTTGGAGGATTTATCATTAACATTAACAAATTGAGATCGATCAGAGAAATAGGACTTAAACCAGCTTAGAGCAATTCCTGTAATGCCAACCAAGTGTTCCAATCTCTGTAACAGGATTGAATGGCCAATAGTGTCAAATGCAGCACTAAGATCTAGTAAAACAAGAATGGTCCTTTGTCTGCAGCAGTTAAAAGTAGAGATGGTCCGATACCAGTATCGGTATCGGCTCCGATACTGCCTAAAACGCTGGTATCGGTATCGGGAAGTACTGGAGTTTATGCACCGATCCGATAAAACGTAATAAAGCCCTAAAGAAAATCTACGTTAAAGTAGATTATTTATGTTCTTCTTCCGTTATAACGGACTGTCAAACTGGACAATAAAAGAAAGTTCTGTGGCGTTCATTGTTTGTGTTTGTTCATGTTTCACAAAGATAGAAATCATATCACATCCATACAGGGATAGTAGTATACACAAGTTCAAGTATCGGTATCGGGAAGCAAAAACTGGTATCGGGCCATGTCTAGTTAAAAGGTCGTTAGTAATTTTCACCAGTGCCGTCTCTGTGCTATGATGCTTTCTAAATCCTGATTGAAAGTCATCAAATAAACTATTGCTATGTAGAAAATCACATAACTGATTAGCAACCACCTTCTCAAGGATCTTGGATAGAAAGGGAAGGTTAGATATAGGTCTATAGTTTGCTAAGACCTCAGGATCGAGGGTGGGTTTTTTCAGAAGAGGTTTTATCACAGCTATTTTAAATGACTGCGGTACATAACCTGTTAATAAGGACATATTGATCATATCTAGTAATGAAGTGTTTACCATGGGTAACGCTTCTTTGAGTAATCTCGTTGGGATGGGATCTAAGAGACAGGTAGATGGCTTAGCTGAGGATATCTTTAACATTAATTGTTGAAGGTCTATAGGATAAAAGTAGTCTAAGTATATGTTGAGACTAGTCGTTATCTCTAGCGACTGCGTTTAAAGGTGAACCGTTAGAAGTTGAGGGCAAAAGGTGACGGATTTTATCTCTAATTGTTGTAATTTTATCATTAAAGAAGCTCATGAAGTCATCACTACTCAGAGCTAGAGGAATAGATGGTTCAGTAGGGCTGTGGCTATCTGTCAGCCTGGCTACAGTGCTGAAAAGCAACCTTTGGTTGTTCTTGTTTTCTTCTATTAGTGATGAGTAATAGTCTGATCTGGCCTTTCTTAGGGCCTTCCTATAGGTTTTGAGACTTTCTTGCCAATCCAAATGGGATTCCTTCACTTTTGTGGAACGCCACTTACATTCGAGGTTTCGCGAGATTTGTTTTAATTTGCGAGTTTGGGAGTTATACCAAGGTGCTAGTTTCCTTTGCTTCATCATCTTCTTTTTCAGTGGAGCAATGGAGTCTAAGGTCGTCCATAGGCAAGTCGTAGCACCGTCTACAAATGTATCAATTTGAGAGGGACTGAGGTTAACATAGAGGTCCTCTGTTATGTTAAGGCATGACATAGAGTCGAATGCTGTTGGAATATCTTCTTTAAATTTAGCTATAGCACTGTCAGATAGGCATCTGGTGTAGAAGCTTTTATCTAATTTAATATAGTCAGGTAGTAAGAATTCGAAAGTGATTAAAGAATGATCTGTTAATACCGAATTCTGCGGAAATATTAAATCCTCAATTTCAATACCATGTACCAGCACAAGGTCGAGGGTGTGGTTAAAACACTGCGTCGCCTTGTGCACACTCTGACTGAAACCGATTGAATCCAATAATGAGTTGAAAGCAGTACTAAGGCTATCATTGTCAACGTCCACATGGATATTAAAATCACCTACGATAAGTACTTTGTCTGATTTAAGGACTAAACATGATAAAAACTCTGAGAATTCAGATAAAAAATCAGAATACGGACCTGGAGCCCTGTAAATAACAACGAATATAATTGGCTGTAATGTTTTCCATTTTGGATGTTGAAGATTAAGAACAAGACTTTCAAAGGAGTTATAATTTAATTTAGGTTTAGGAGTAATTAACAGGCTTGCATCAAAGATGGCTGCAACTCCCCCTCCTCGGCCTGAGCCTCTAGGAATTTGAGTATTAATATGACTCGGAGGAGTGGCTTCATTTAGACTAACATAGTCTTCATGGCCCAGCGATGTTTCCGTAAGACAAAATAAATCAATGTTATTATCGGATATCAACTCGTTTACCAATAATGCTTTAGAAGACAGAGATCTAATATTTAATAGTCCACATCTAATTTTCCTATTTTGTTCTATCGTTGCAGTCGTTTTAATTCCAATTAGGTTGTTAAGTATAGCGCATCTTTTGTTTACCTTTGATTTAACCGATCTGAGTCGGGGAACAGACACCGTGCTTATTAGACTATGAGTGGGCGACTGCTCCAACGGAAGCACAGGGGGGCGCGTAGTACTGCACCCCTGATTACTAATATCAAACTTGGGTTGTCATGGTTTATGGCTCCGTCCCAGGTGGGATGAATGCCGTCTCTCTCCATCAGACCAGGCTTTCCCCAGAACGCCCCCCAGTTACATTCACATAGCCCACATCATTAGCTGGGCACCACCCCGACAACCAGCGGTGGAAGGATGACGTACGGCTGTACATTTCATCATTGGTCAGGTTTGGCAGGGGTCCAGAGAAAACTACTGAGTCCGACATTGTCTTTGCGTATGCACAAAGTGACTCAAAAATTCAATTTAGTGATCTCCGATTTACGACCATTACCCCCTACGTGAAGTATGATCTTACTGTATTTACGGTTCTTTTTAGCCAGCAGCTCTAGATGGGTTTCTATATCGCCCGCTCTGGCCCCGGGGACACATATGACCGTAGGTACTGTAGCCGCTAGGGCCGCCGGCTTCACATATCACAGTATAGAGCTCCCAATAACCAGGATTGGCTTCTCAGCGGGTGTATCGCTGAGTAGGGAGAAACTGTTAGATAGGCGAAGACGCTCCGGTTTAGAGCGACCGTCATCATGTGCACTCCCTGGTCTAGATCTAACGCTACGCTTCCCTCTAACGCTACGCTTCCCTCGGACAGTCACCCACTCGCCCGGCTGCTCGGGGTCTGACGGGGGACAGCTAGCAGAAGTTAAAGAAGCTACAGAAGCTACAGTATGGTGGTCCGCATTAACTACATGGTGATGGCTAGCTACGGAAGCATATGATTCTGATTCCATGGTGCGGAGCCGTGACTCAAATTCACTAAGCCTTGCCTCCAGAGCAGCGAATATACTACATTTATTACATGTATCGTTATCACTAAAGGAGGCAGAGGTATAGCTAAACATTTGACACACAGAGCAAGAAAGAGCAGGAGAGGGAGAGTAATTAGCCATTGCTAATGGCTAAGCTAAAGTAGCTAACAGCGTTTTAACAATTGTAAATTTAGCGAGTCAGTCACTGTAAGTGAAGCTAAGTATAAGTGCTTGAGTAAAACAATTGTAATTCAAATGCAATCCAGGCAAATAGCAGCTAATTTAAACAGTAAAGCAGAGTTCAGTAAGTTTTTGCCGGAGCGGCAAACTAGCGTTTGTAACACGGGAACACCGGAAGTGACACAATACGCTCACCTTACACGTCAGCATGTCAGCACCTCGTCAGAGAGACTGGAAACATCATATCAGCGGCATTTAGTAGACGTGTTGAGCTGCAAAAGAGTTCCTCAGCACCGCCTCTGGTGCCCCACAGGGTGCTCCTTCAGGTCAGCGGTAGCTGGTGGTTCAGTTACCGAGAATAGGTGACTCTCAGCCGGGGACAGTGCACCGCGAGCGGCCAGTCATTTTGGCGGAGATTACGGATAAGTAAGTAATGCAAAACGACTGGTTAAGAAAATAATTAATGTTAGTCCCTGTCGCTACCATGTTGTTTGTGGATCTCTATGGCAAATGCGCGGGGGGAGGGACGAGCCCGTTTGGAGCTACGGGAGCCCAGAGGAGCGTCGGCGGATGTTAAGGAGAAAATCGATTTTTCATTTAAACAAATCCATGTTAGCTACACATTCGAGTTAATCGATAAAATTGATTTATCACCCAGTCCTATGGCTAATTATTAACTTTACATTTAAAACTAAAGTTAGACTAGTTCACTCAAGCACTCATAGCAATCTCCTTTTAATTCCACAGTTGTTTACACGCTATTAGCTGTTAGCTACTTAGCAGTTAGCGGTTGAATCTCTCTCTCACTCTCCGGCTCTCTGATGATCTCCGTGCGTCAAATTTAGCTATTCTTGACTACTTGCTTTGAGATGTTAAAGTGCAGCCACACACAGAATATCTGGTCTGTACATTGATGCACGTAATGTAAAACCAAAGTTTTCAAAAGTGTGAGTTCTGTTCGGAAACTTCTTCTGGTTCCGGGTCAGCTACAACTGCAACAGAGAGAGAGTTGTATATCGGATGAGGACGGCGTGTTGGCGTTGCTCCACCATTGTAGTGGATGTGAATGGAAACTTGTCAAACATGCTTACGCTTTGGCTGGCATCGCCCACTGCGCTGATCACCAACTCTCTATCCCCACTGCTTTAAAGCGGTTTAATTTTCAATTTCATAGCATTGCTTTATCACTAGTTACATCCCTATCTAACAGACTGGTTATATAAAGCTGAGTGCTGAAACAAATTCCCCAGGAACAACGGCATATGTGAATCTGCCATTATTGGTACAGTCGCTATTGGAGCTCACACGATGACCACTGGCCCAAAAATTGCAAACCCCATTGCAAAAGAAATCGTTATAAAACAATGAATACATTTTTGTGAGCATCACAAACACCCTTAAAGGCCTATAACACCAACTCCTTAAGAAGCCTGAATGGAATGAAACATGGAATTCAGTTCTGTTAATACATCCAAGCAACACAGCTAATATGATAGCCTCTTCAGCTTCCATTTTGAACTCTCCTGGTCTCTATTCGCTCACTGGTCAGCATTGTCAAGACAGTTGGTGCAACAGTCAAATATGAGTGTGTCCCAAAATATAGGTCTGTTCCTTTTACGTTTTTGACCAGGGATTACCTTCCATGTCTTGAACCTCTGCCATGTAGTGTATTGATTTTGTTCTGTCAGGATACATGTCGCCTCTACACATCTTTTCGTTACTTATCAAGATTCCTGGACATTCCCTATTTCTTTCCCATAGAAAAAACAAAACAACGCCTGAAAACAGGCATTCATGTGTGAGCTTGTTGCTGTGTTTCTGGTTGACGAGTTCCAGTGGAGGCTAAGACGTTGTGGCTAGCACAAATCAGAGGGGTCTTTACATGAGCAGGCAAAGCTTTAAGCCTGTTGTGTGCTAATTGTGCGCCTAATTGTGCTCATAAAGAAATGAATAGAAGTTCTAGCTCGCATCCTAAAAACCGCCAGACATAATTTTTCCAGAAAAGGACATTTTTTCTGGAGCTGGTTTTCTAGTGACGACTGTTTGCCAATTGTGCAATTTACTCCAAAGAAAAACCTTCTTATTGATCCTGTATTCTGACATATTAAGCAAACAATTGCAGTGTTACCAATTTCATTTTTGCCTTATTGATCCAAGTATTCCAAGCCATATCACCCTGAACAGCCAAAGCAGGAGCAAACTGATGAACATTTTAAAAGAAAACGTGCAGCTCTGCCAGGAGGGGCACCATAGGCCTAAAGACATTTGGTAAATGTCAAAACTTTTCACAGTCAGAATTATTTCGAACTGTTGGAAAATGTGTTTGTCAATTTAATTCTTACACTTGTGTTTCATCAAAGGTCATTTTACACTGATCCAGTGGCTTGGCTACCAATAGCCATGTTAGCTAAGACTCCCCCTTAATGTAAGCTTGGGTACATTGGCACGGATAGGTCTATATGACATTACTAAAGGGTAATTTCATGGGCATCACACCTATGTCAGCAACCGAACGGATGAGATTAACCTATACATTCCTTTTTTCACGGTGCCGTCTTTCACTACTTCATTGATAAAGACAAACTCTTCTTTGGCCAGGTCACAAACTCCGGGCTTCCTGTAACTATAGCTGTCAATCAAGTTAGGCTACAAGAAAAGTGACCAATCATAAGAGGGCCAGTGCCTCCCTTGGTTACTGTGAGAGCTTGTATGCTCTCCATCGCTCCCCAAGCAGACACTCTCTCGCGTGTGTGATGGCTGCTCTGTGAGTTTGTTGCTTAGTTGTACGCATTTTATACACACATTTTGTATGACAAAATCAGCGAATATAACAGTATAGTTCGCAAAAGGCTATTTGTCATTATCATCAATCATCATTTGCGTCTAAATTCACAGTGTAGATTAGGGGTGAGACAAAATATCGATACGGCAGTATATTGTTGTCCTTCTTGCGATAAGATAATTGATACGCTGGCGCTAAATAGTGATATTTTAACTAAGAAAATAAGGCACTCTAAATAGATTTCCCTGTAGATGGGGGGTGTTTGGACCTGCCCCCACTGCTAAAAATCCTAAAGGAAAACACTGCCCCAGCCACGTTTAAGGCCAAAGTCTGGACCCATAGTAATTTACAGGCTGAAAAAGTTGTGCTGCAGAATTGTGCTGTTTTCTAACCAGTTTGGACTTGCAGTGAATAAAGAGAAAAAACCTGCACTCAACCGTTTCACAGGCATTTTGTATTCATAGTTACAGCGATACCGCAATGTATCATTATAGGATTGTCTAGCAACACATTGATTATTGCAAAATTGCTGAATTGTGATATTATCGCTATCAAGGCAAATTCCTTGTAAGTGTTACTTACTTACTTGGCAATAAATCCTTGTCTGATTCTGATCGTGAGCCATGCATCGTGTATCGTATCGTGAGGTACGCTGTGATTCCCACCCGTAGTGTAGATGAGTTGTATGAAGTTTAGAGAAGATTAAAAAAGTGCAGCAGAGCCACAGCCCCTGAGAAAGGGTGTGTGCTTGTGTTCCCCACCCCTCCAGTGCTGCTGCTCGGAACAGCACCAGTGGATTTATTGGGGCACCCAAGTGTGAGTGAGTTGAATGTGTAAAGAAGATAAGAAATGGTGTTCAGCTGAGTTTCTTGGGACAGATAAAGACAAATAAGTTGTAGTTCTATATTTGACACAAAAGGGGGCGTGATTTGTCTTGTTTGCCTTTTCCCATTCTGCCCTGTGTAATACTGCAGCAAATTCAGATCCCCTCACTGTCCAGGTGTCCAACATATTCAGAATATATTCAAACAGCAGACATCACCTGATCCTATCTCTGCATGACTTTGCACCACACTGTCTCTGCTCACTGATCACTGTGTTTGTACATGGTTGGTTTTCCTGAAATATTTGTGACTGGTCTGTATAGTCAGTCATGATGTCTTGGCCTGACATGTTGTGAAGCCTGCAAGCAAAACAGGAGTCATGTAATTCCTTATTCTGTGATGCTGTTTTTGGAGCGGGGCCTTGTTTATTCTGCTGAAGCACGAACCAGTTGCATTTTGACCTGATTGGAATCCTGGTTCTCAGTGGAGAAGTTTCCCCTATCCTCCTATGGATGGGTGTTGGCCCAAGCAAAATGTATCTTTATATTTTGTTTAGCACTGCTGCAGAGGCCACAATGGCAAGAGTAGAGTTTAAAATACTTAAGTGAAAACATTACATTCTCAAATTTGAGTAAAAGTAATTGACAGCAGAGGTCAGGTTGGAGCTGTATCCACATAAAAGCGTTCCTTCTCATTCCTGTGAAACAAAAATGATGCAGCAAAAGAAGTCTTTACTAACCAGGAGAACCGTTGAGAGGATTTGACTGTAATGAAGTAGCACATTGGTGTGATGGAGCAGCATAGGCCCCGCTGGCCTTTTGTTTTCGCTCTAAGCCCTTGGTTATAGAACAGTGAAGTCATTGTTTCTGCTTCTAAACTGATGTATTATTTATAATGATGTGTGAGGACCATGTTTGAGTTCTTGTGTATTTTACGCCTACACGTTTTATAATTCTTTGTGTGCATTCTGGTGCCAAAGGTTGTGATGCGTTCATATGTATGCTGACAATAAGAATGGAAGTTTGCAGACTTGAGACTCGGCTGCAGAAGAGATAGTGTTTAGGGGCACCGTAAAGCAGACAACTAGGGCTGTTGGAACGAATACAGAAAGTCAAATATAATTCGAATAGTAATCAATACTATTCAAATGCTGAAATCGCTATTCAAATGTGACTTTTTTTTTATGTTGGCTAACGTTAGCTTGCTAATCGCCCTCTTCTCGCCTTGGTCACTCATGTCACGTCTTATGAACATTAAGTTAGCAGGAGTGAGAAACACAAGGCATTGTGAGGTCTAAGCATTGGAGTCTAAGCTAATGTTACGTACCGAGTAACGGTAGTACAACAAATGAAAATGAATCGATTTTCGGAATTCTATGAATCGCGATTTGAATATGAATTGATTTTTTTGCAGACCCCTAGTGTTAACCGAGCACCGTTAGCCTTTACAACACTTGCACTTGTTAGATAATGTTTCATTACAGAGTTCTCTGTTGATTTGTGTTTGTTGCTGTGTGCTCGTGGTGGGAAATGAATGTTAACAAAGTTGCATGCAATGACGTAGGTCCCCTTCAAGGCCAGGCTAATGTTGGAAGTCCCTCTAGTGGACAGAACGTGTAACAACAACCACATGCTTACAGTGGCATCGGCAATGCATTAACCTGAGTAGTGTAGTACATATTAATAACAGGCTGCATTTGAGCATTAAATATTCAAATATTATTCAAATATTTAAAAAAAAAAGAAATTCAAATGGTAGTATAGAGGAAGATTGACAGCTCTAGTTTGGTTTAACATTTTGTATTCCTTTTTATAAGATAAATGCCAGAATAATGTTACATATCATAGATTGTTCACAGAAATGTCCTATTTGCAGTGGATCTTTCATTTGTTGTTTATTAATTTATTTACATGATGGTAGAAGCAGTAATATGTAGATGCTGAGGCAAATCAGAAATTTCAGTTTACAGGAAAGTACTGATATGTTTTTATTGGAATTGTTTTTTATGATTATAACTTTATTTTTAGTGATAAATTTTGTGATAAATGTTCAATAACTGTTCAATGTCCCATGCTTACTAAAAGAAAAACACTTGTAATTCATATCTATGTTCTCATCCTACATAAGAATATAAAGCAGTTTTGATGGTGTCTCATGTTATAATGCTCCATGACATGTTTTATCTGATACACCGTGAATATAGATTATATAGAAAATAGAATTTTTGAAGGTTTTTTTTTAAATCGCGTATCGAATCATAATCGCAATATCTGGCAAAAACAATAAGCAATTCGATTTTTTTTCCGCCCAAATCGTTCAGCCCTAATCCATAACTTCCAGGGGGGAACTTATAAAAAATACAAATATCCTGTAAAAATACTGGATGTAGCAGCAGTGACATCACGATTAGTTAGTGGACTGCTGTTTTGAAGCCTCGAGTTTGGCAATATGGGCGTTGTCGTCTTTTTTTTAAACCGGGCGTTTAAAAAAGTTTTTGCGATGAATGGGTTGACCCGTGGGAGGATGACGCGGCCATGCCAGTGTTGTTTATGGTTGCGCTGTGCTAAGCTAAATGCTAAAGAGGAAAAGTGAGTCATCTTGCAGAGTTTTACCGGCTGATAAACACAGACCTCCCGGTACCGGAGCCATTCAGCTGCATGTACGGAAGAAGAGAGAATCTGCAGACTTTCCCTAAAGTTACCAGCTAACGCTAGCTGTGTCAAGCTAGCTTGGTTGGCAGAATGCTGAACAAGACATTTCCAGGCGACCAAGTGTTCCAATTAACTTTGATGAAGTGAAAACACACAGTGAGAGGGTCAAAGTTCAAGATGAAAACACGGACAACACCCACAAACAAGTTCAGGTCTATTGTATGGAAAAAGACAGGATTTTAAAAAGAAAAAGTACGAGACCGTGTACAGACCTGTGTACAGTCTGCATAAATGCCCCTGGGCATGTGTTTGACAGATTGACTCTCACAACTGGACACCGCATCATCTTTCACTGTTTATTTTAGGTTTCTGGTTTATTTCTATGTGCACACAGACAATTGTTAGCCAAAATAATAAAAAAAAGAAGTCTCTCAGCTTGTTTTGAGTGTTTCCATCCATTAGTTAGAAAACTGATGAATGCAGCTTTTAGTTTGGCTTACAATTTGGTCTGAAAACAGAATAGTCCACTTCACAAGGGTCAGGGTCAGCATGGGTCAGCAGTTCAATTAGCCTGGAAACCAGACGAATCTGCAAGCTCATGTTCATTTGCTCTGGCAGATACGTCTGGCCTCCCTCACGTTTCAGACAGATCTGTAGCCGACCTGGCCCTGGGCGGACCAATCACAACCCTTTATTTCACATGGGACGGGTTTAAGACGATGACTGACAGAGGAGCTGAGTGAGCCACTGGTCTCGGGAGCCATCACTCGTTTGGTTTTTGATGGATGTGTGACAAGTTTGCTGTTTTGTTTTGTGAGCTGTTATGAAAAAGTAAACTGTGAACGGAAAAATGTGCATTTTCAGGTTCATACTTGTATTTTGGGTTTCTACTAGAACATGTTTAAATGCTTTAATGTTCCAAAAACTTTTTTTTCTCATACTGTCTATCTCAATATACCTGTATTCATCCTCCTGTCTGAAACGCTCCGTTTTAGTGCCTGTCTCTTTAAGACCCCCTCCTGAAAAAGCCCAATTTGCTCTGATTGGTCAGCATTTTCATCTTCTCTCTCTGCACTCATTGCAGCTGGGGAACCACCGTAATGGCACTGTAGCATATATATATTATATTTGTGACATCACAATTACAGTCCTCATTTAAAGGCACGTGTTAATGGGGATTGCATGCTGTCAAGTTTTGGTCAGAATGTTTGATGTAGATTGGATGGATGCATATTGTTGTGAATTGAGAGCAGTCAGCTCATGGTGTGATATAGCGTTCATCTTTGCGACACACATTTTTGCTTTTTCAATCTTGGCGAAATTTGTAGTGCAGAACTTTCAGAAGTTGTGTTCTGTGTAGATATGGTCAAATTGTACTGGGAATTAAATCACAATATTAGCAAAAGGCATAGCCACACATTTGCCCACTGAACTTCAACACGTGGTAGGTCAGGCCTATTTTGTTTTTTGTAGCTCCTCTTTCTGAGTCTGATGTCACGTCATGTCACATTGTCTGTTAGTTCAGAATGTACAGTAAAGTCACAGTAAACTCCTGTGTCAGGACTTTCTCCTCTCTCCCTCTCTCCTTTCTCTCTCTCTCTCTCTCTCTCTCTCTCTCTCTCTCTCTCTCTCTCTCTCTCTCAGTGATCAGGATTAAGTCTGTTAAAAATAGCCACAGGTTGTGACGCTGAAGCTTCTACAGACCCAGAGACCTGTACAGGAGCTGTGCAGAAGCACACTACTGTGGAGGGGAGGGGAGGGGAGGGGAGGGTAGAGGAGAGGCAAGACGGCTATATGTCCGTCTCTCTCTGACGGAATTCTTCAAAAATGTTGTGTATTATGTATTTCCTCCATGCTATCTTCCAGGTAAGCTTTCTTGCTTTAAGTCTACTGAATAGAAAGATTCAGCTCTCAGTACTTCATTGTATAGTTTAACTTCACGGGCTGACAGAGGGACGTGGAGTGTCATGCCGTGCAGAACTTACTTCCTCACTTCCTTTTGTTTATCATTACTATATGTCATTCTCCTCATTTTGCACAGTAGGATAATTATAGTGTCTGATAGGTTACGCTGGTCAGTAGGGATGTAACGATGCATCGTGAATTGGTTAAAAATCAATTTAAATGTGTAAAGATTACAACCGGTTGAGATATAAAAAAAAAAAGAATCACGATGCAATTTTTAAACAGCCTAGGGTGTGACGCTACTTAACATTACATAGAAAATAACCTTAGCTTGCCGTTGGCTAGTAACGTTAGCTGGCAACAAGGTTAAAATGCTGATAGCTAAACGATGTGAAGTGTGACTGTATTTCAGTCTGCAGCTAAAGACACAGAGCAGACTAGCTGCATTTGGGACACAATGCTGCCGTTGTTAGATAAACAACACGGGATTTAGTGTTGCGTTTGAGTTCTGCTGTCAAGGTTGTGGTGCGTTAAATGTGGTTGTAAAATACACTTCTGCCATCTAGTGTTTTTTCTTTATGGTGTTTAACAGCAAATGGCTGGTGAAAAGAGTTGTCATGAGTTATTGTATTACATTTAAAATAATTTTTTGTTAATTTTTAATTTGAGCATATGGGCCAATAAACAAGCTGTTCTTTAATCTTTTATTTATTTTTGTTATTTAAGTTAACATACTATTTCAGTTGCACTTTTCATAAGAGGACACACCTGTAAATATGTAAATATATATATATATATATATACACACACACACAGTACAGGCCAAAAGTTTGGACACACCTAACTTTTATATTGTAGATTCTCACTGAAGGCATCAACACTATGAATGAACACATTTGGAGTTATGTACTTAACAAAAAAGTGTAAAATAACTGAAAACATGTCTTATATTTTAGATTCTTTAAAGTAGCCACCCTTTGCTTTTTTATTAATAAGGGAAAAACTTCCACTAATTAACCCTGACATAGCACACCTGTGAAGTGAAAACCATTTCAGGTGACTACCTCATGAAGCTCATTGAGAGAACACCAAGGGTTTGCAGAGTTATCAAAAAAAGCAAAGGGTGGCTACTTTGAAGAATCTAAAATATAAGACATGTTTTCAGTTATTTCACACTTTTTTGTTAAGTACATAATTCCATATGTGTTCGTTCATAGTTTTGATGCCTTTTGATGAGAATCTACAATGTAAATAGTCATGAAAATAAAGAAACACATTGAATGAGAAGGTGTGTCCACACTTTTGGCGTGTACTGTATATATATATATATATATATATATATATATATATACACATACATACATACATACATACTAGGGGGTTGGGCGGTAATACGGTATACCGCAGGGTCTTAAAAATAGCAACAGTATCAGTTTCAGTGCCGTCACTATCATCTGGTTGTCATCACGTGATAGTGTGGAGGAGAAAGTAGTTTTTTTGTAAGTTGTTATGTTATTATTGTTTCAGTATTAGTGTTTGGTATTCAGTTTCTGAACGGTGCACAAGCCAACAGTTTGGTGATGCCGTCTGAGCCTTATGTTATCATTTTTAATTAGTCACGGTAATACCGTATACCGCAGTAAAATAGGGAGGAGGTTTGACGGTATAAAAATTTTGATACCACCCAACCCTAATACATGCATACGTACATACATACATGTGTATATATATGTATATATAATTACATATATTTATTTACAGGTGTGTCCTTTCATAAAAAAAAAAAAAATCGTTCAACTGAAGTGAAATGCAATTGCTTCAGCCCTTTCAACTTGGCCGCCCATCGGCACACAGAAAAAAAGAGTTGAACGGCGCGGAACAAAGGACACCGCCGCTCCCGACAACCAGCTGGACACTGATGTGCCCGGGCACAGAGACCACCCAGCTTACCATCCAACGCCTAAACACTGGCCAGCAGGATACGCAGCACAAAAGATCCATGAATTGAGCCTGGATGTAATTGCTCAACACTTGCCTCGGTGCCCCTTTGTTGTAGAGTGGAGATGGGTATAGGGATGGTATTGCTTGTCCATGTGCTCAGGATCGTAGCTAGTGTCCATCTTCTCCACCTTTTCCTTGGTGATTACTCAGTTTACATTTGAAAACTTTGTAGCAGAGTTGGCAGGAGGAGAGTCCACAATGTGGTGAGTTGATATCTATGATGAGCGACTCATATTTCGTCAAACCCTCCTGGACACAGGCCTATGCTATCAAGTTGTAAAATGTAGGATCCAGTGTTTTTGGAGCTTGACCCATATGTCATGGCCACATGTTGTCCTCTGTCATTATTGATTGGTTGGAAAACTTCAAGCAGGAGGGTCTTCTGTAATAAGAGCCTGTCAGAGGGCAGACGGAGGAGAGTAGATATATGGACGCCTGAGAGACAGTTTACATTTGTCCATCGCTCGGCGCTACGTCAAGTTTCGTTGCTCTGATTGGTTGTAAGTCCCTTCAATTGCGTTGTGTGCTTCGTGCTGTCTGCACTCGTCTTCGGCTCAGGTGGTGTGTGTGCTGTCCTACCACAGACTTTGCGTGCCGCTGGGTTAGCTGCTGACGAATGCCGTGGAGCAGCATTCGTTCTTCAGCTCGGGGTGTGTGTCGTGTCTTACTTTTAGCTTATGTGCCAGCGAACACAGCTGCAACAAGGCGTTGATGTGCAGCAGCCCATGGCAGTGGCTCGTTCTTCTTTTTTTTTTCACAATTTTGAAACCTAATGTTATATCTTGTATTTAGTCATTCAAATTTGGCTGCGTGGATAATACAACATGTTACTGTGGCGTGACAAACTCAGAACACATTGCCCAGGACTTGCTCATTTTAAAAAGGTAAAGGTAAGCTGCTGAGAAAGGTGCGAAATAAATCAGGCCTCATCAGACTCCTGTGGTGAGTTCCCACAGTTTGTGAATTTAGGTGGCAACTCTGCATTGTTAGTCACTGTCTGTCTAGTTAATGTAGTGAAGAGGGACTGGTTTTGGCAGTGAGAGTGGGGCAGGGGGGGGCATGGCTCTCTCAGGCTGATGGACAGCTCACTTGTCATTGTGAGGGATTTTCTTGCAGGCCATGCTTCTCACACAGCAGTTATTAAAACGTTCCTTCATCGTCAGGGTAAGGGAGTGTGTAATGAAACCATCAGCAGCCCGGAGTTCAGCCCGGCCCTGTTGTAAACACTGACTGATTAAAAACTTTAAGCAGGCTCCGGGGTGTCTGAGAGCTTCTGGCAGAATTGAACCCCTTTCACACATGCACACATAGGCGTAATTAACAAGGGGGGGTTACAACCCCTCCATTAATCAAAACTGGCCAGTGCAACCCTCTCAAATATCTAATGATAAAATCCTTTACATAAATAAAGCCATTTGCACCATAACTTGCACAAATCCTTGCAGAAAAATTCACCAGAATGCAGGATGAAGTGTTTGATATGCTCAAAATTTAAAGTTTGCTCAAATATGGAGCTCTCCTATGGTATATATGATATATGCCCTGAGGTCAAAACACCATTTCCTCCATCTTTTTAACATTCAAGGCAAGGCGGTTGTCCTCACACCATTTACCAAACCTTTGTAGCTCTAAAAAGTAGTCCGATAGGTCACTGTGCTTTTTCACTAAAGCTAAGATGGCAGTATCATCAGGGAATTCAAACAAGTCATGGTCAGGGTCATCACTTCTACACTCGTTAGTGTAGGCTATAAGGTAAAAAGGTAAGGTAAAGAAAAGGGGCTTCTGTGGGTTTGGATACAGTTTTATTGCATTATGTCAATGCAGTCATTCACATGGTGCTGGTTTCACAGGAAGTTGAATTCCTCACATTCAGGCAGTCTTTGTCCACATTCACTAGATAGTTTTGACAGTACGAGTGTCCGTTAAGACAGCTCTAGAAAACTGTACTGTACATGTGAATGCTGTGGTGTTATCAGGCTGCATATCTAGGCACTTCAATGAGTATGCACAGGTTTTCTTAAATGGAATCTTAAATAGGAAAGTTTCACTCATGTAGGGGTACACACACACACACACACACACACACACACACACACACACACACACACACACACACACACACACACACACCAGTATTTGATACATTCAAGGGGTATGAGCATTTTTATTCCAGGGTTGGTTCATGAAATGACATCATCATGAAATCATCACATTTCAACTAATGAAAAGCAATGCTGGACATTAAATAATATAGTGTTACAGTAATGTGACAAGATTTGGAATTAGGTCATTTCATTACAATTACTAATCCCAACTCCAGCTGGTCATTATCTAGGGCTGGGTACCGAATCCAATACTTTTTAGGCACTGACCGAACTGCCTCTAAAGTATTGAGTATTGAAAAATGCCTCGTCATTCAATACCCAATTTCAATACCTAAGGAGTAAATCTCATCAGCGTCAGTGAGCCAATCAGCATGCAGCATGCTTCTACCAAGATCTAATAATGTCTGTGATTGGCTGTCTAACGTTACACATCTTAGAGGCATGCAGGAAAAAAAGTTTGTTTTAGCTTTATTGTATTATTCTCCTTTTTGTTCATTGTGTAGGGAAGACTGGCAAAATCAAGCTTTTCATTGCAATAATCTGATGAAAGTCTATTAGCTGACACTTGATTGGATGCCTGCCTTTAGTCAACATATTGTAGTGTTAGCCAACACTATTGTCTACACGTCACCACTCATATTTGTGGGATGTGTTATTATTGCATTCCTATTTGCTTGGTCACTCCTCCCAATAAGCTGCCACAACCCCACCCCCAATAAATCCCAATAACATGTCAGCCCTCCAGCACCCTGTGTGTGTGTCTGTGTGTGTCTGTGTCTGTGTCTGTGTGTGTGTGTGTGTGTGTGTGTGTGTGTGTGTGTGTGTGTGTGTGTGTGTGTGTGTGTGTGTGTGTGTGTGTGTGTGTGTGTGTGTGTGTGTGTGTGTGTGTGTGTGTGTGTGTGTGTGCGCGCAGGGGCCTGCCGGGAAGCACATGTAATTATTGGCTGCTTCTTTCCCACACTGTGCTATTGGTATTCTAACCCCGATCTCTGAGGTCTACCTTCACTGCTCCCTCCCTTTGTGCCATGTTTCCATGGTGTCCTCTGGGTTAAGTGAAAGGACTGGTGTGTGTGTGTGTGTGTGTGTGTGTGTGTGTGTGTGTGTGTGTGTGTGTGTGTGTGTGTGTGTGTGTGTGTGTGTGTGTGTGTGTGTGTGTGTGTGTGTGTGTGTGTGTGTGTGCAGGCTGTCCTCATGAACCGTTCATACACAGACCTACAAAAAGTAATGCACTGTAATTGTTATGTATTCCAAGTGTGTATTACTGTAAGCCCCACATTGACGTTTGCTGAAAGGCAGCGACCGCTAGTGTCCGTAGTTGTTATGACGTAGCAAAGATGGAAATCAGGTGACATAGTATAAGAGCGCTAAATTCCGCATAGGGATGAGGTTGGTGGGGGATGGGTTCTTCTAATCTTAACCAGTCGTTTTGGTGCCAAAGCTTAACCGTCATGTAACGGTGACCGGTGGCCGTTTCACAGTCCATCCATCCATCCATCTTCGTCCGCTTATCCGGTGTCGGGTCGCGGGGGGAGCAGCTCCAGCAGGGGACCCCAAACTTCCCTTTCCCGAGCAACATTAACCAGCTCCGACTGGGGGATCCCGAGGCGTTCCCAGGCCAGGTTGGAGATATAATCCCTCCACCTAGTCCTGGGTCTTCCCCGAGGCCTCCTCCCAGCTGGACGTGCCTGGAACACCTCCCTAGGGAGGCGCCCAGGGGGCATCCTTACCAGATGCCCGAACCACCTCAACTGGCTCCTTTCGACGCAAAGGAGCAGCGGCTCTACTCCGAGCTCCTCACGGATGACTGAGCTTCTCACCCTATCTCTAAGGGAGACGCCAGCCACCCTCCTGAGGAAACCCATTTCGGCCGCTTGTACCTGCGGGAGGTGGAGCGCTACCGGTTAGATCTGGTGGGGCTTACCTCTACGCACAGTCTTGGTTCTGGAACCATACTCCTGGATAGGGGTTGGACTCTTTTCTTCTCCGGAGTTGCCCAGGGTGTGAGGCGCCCGGGCGGGTGTGGGGATACTCACAAGCCCCGGCTGAGCGCCGCTGTGTTGGAGTTTACCCGGTGGACGAGGGTCGTCGCCTCCCACGCCTGCTGGGGTTGTGGGGGAAAACTCTGACTGTTGTTTGTGCATATGCACCAAACAGGAGTTCGGAGTATTCGGCCTTCTTGGAGACCTTGACTGGAGTCCTGCATGGGGCTCCAGTGGGGACTCCATTGTTCTGCTGGGGGACTTCAACGCACACGTGGGCAATGATGGAGACACCTGGAGGCGTGATTGGGAGGAACGGCCTCCCTGATCTAAACCAGAGTGGTTGTTTGTTGTTGGACTTCTGTGCTAGTCATGGATTGTCTATAACAAACACCATGTTCGAACATAGGGATGCTCATAAGTGTACGTGGTACCAGAGCACCCTAGGCCGAAGGTCAATGATCGATTTTATAATCGTTTCATCTGATCTGAGGCCGTATGTTTTGGACACTCGGGTGAAGAGAGGGGCAGAGCTGTCAACTGATCACCATCTGGTGGTGAGTTGGGTCAGAGGGTGGGGGAAGACTCTGGACAGACCTGGTAAGCCCAAACGTGTAGTGCGGGTAAATTGGGAACGTCTGGAGGAGGCCCCTGTCCAACAGACTTTCAACTCACACCTCCGGCCGTTTCACAGTGTTATATAGATTGTCATATTTCATAAGATATTGTACAAACCATTGTGCATGAGTCATTTTGTAAGATAACATACGAACAGCTGATGAGAGGTGTGTGGGAATTAAAATCAGTAGGTGTGTGTTTGGTATGTTCACTTTTTTCCTCATGTTGAACAACTATCTCTGTGGGAGTTTGTTTAGAGCAGAGGTGCCCAAATTCTGGATGGAAGGCCATGAGCCAAAAAATAAATGTTGATGTTGAAGAATACCGTAATTATTGTAATTTGTCGTACTTACGTAACTAAAATTTAACTTAATTGCTGTAAAACTCAGACTAAAGGTGATATTTGAACTCCCAAAGATTCTGCGATATATTGCAATAAGTTTTAAAATCGCAATAATATATCATTACATAAGTATCGTGATGATATTGTATCGTGAGGCCTCTGGTGATTCCCACCCCTACTTTTTAATACTTTTTAGCTGCACAAAATGTACATTTTGTAGGCATTATGGCTTTCGTAGTCATTATAGCACTTTCGAAATAAGAGAAAAATAAGCATGTCAAACGCCATGGCGGGCCAAAACAAAGGGAGCATGGGCCAAACTTGGCCCGCAGGCCCAAAATTGGGTGGCCTTGGGGAGCAAACATTCTTGTGTTCTGTGGAACTGCCTATGTCCTCTTGGTGATCCTGTTTCTACATCAGCAGTCTGCTTCTCCACTGTATTCTGACATTTGAAAGGAATACATTGCAGCTTATTAGCTATGCTGTTCATGTGCTGTTTCTCCAGCGTAAGACAGAATATTGCCTCTTTAGCCTTGTGTAAGCAGTGAATGGAAGCCTTTGTTGCAAACTGGAGTGCTCTGTTTTCACTGCAGGCTGTGGACAGTTAGCAAAGCAAATGTCCTCAGGCAAACTCAATGCTAAATGTTGACCTTTTCACCGATTCATGTTGACTGACATCAGCTTGGCCCACAAGTCATCAGAAACGCTTCATTGTCTTTTTGCATTTGAAATAATCATGATCATTGAGATGTGCACTGTCAATCAAGCTTCAGTGTCACGCACAGTTTAAGAGGCTTCCTTCTACTTCACGCTGCTTTGTTCTTTAATTCAATTTAATTCAGTTCAGTAGCAGATTAGTCCATAATCCAATAAACGGATGCGGTCTGTATCTTCATCTTCAACAAGCAATTCTGTATGTATTCAGGAAGAATAGAAGGTTTATATAAGGGGGTGGGTTGGGGGGGTCTGGTTTTTCCTCTGTGCCTGTTAGCACTGAGGGAGATTTCCTTTTTGTATTGCTGCAAAGGGACAGTACATAAACACACACAGAGTTAGTGACATACAGTAAAGAGAAATAGACAAAGAGAATGGTTTACAAGCAACAAACGATGATGTGTGCATTGAATCATAGAACATGACAAAACTAAAACACAAACAAAGACAGCTACATTATATTTCCTCAAATAGTATCTTTAAATAAAGGTTATTTGGTTGTTTTTTTTCGATGTGGGAGTCATGGTGGCCCATATGGAATATTTTAAATGCCTAAATGAAAACAAATCAAAGAGATGAAATGAAATATGATACAAATACAGGTTCCATGGAAGATGATGAGCTAATGCTAAGAGATGTCTGCGAGGTAGCTGCAATTGCCCGCATGCAGGGCTGAATGTGAGACTATAGTCTGCCAAGGTTCCTATGCACTTCCTCATGAAAACTGTCATTGCAATGACATTGCGTTTTGTTTAGTATTGGCAGGTTTAAGCTGCTCTCTGCTGGACAACACTGGAATGCAATACGCCTCTTTTTTATTTATTTTTCAATTTGTTTTTTAATTTAACTACGACACAATAAATGCATAAATAATGGAGTCTGACTGGTTTGGTGGTGGGGATTTGGGTGCTGTTTCATGTTAAACAAAAAGGATCTTTAACAAAAATGTCTATCCTATCTCTGAAGGGATCCTTTCCTTAATGTTTTCAGACACTTAGAATATTAATCTGAGCCTGTCAGTGGCAAAAACAGCACTTATAGTGGACTTAAATTGAAGCTGCGCAATTGCACTATTAACGTTACATTGTAGCTTGTGTCGCTTAATACTGCACCAATGTCAGAGATTGTTGTTCCCGTCAGTCATTTAGACACAAAAACATAGAACAATTTGATCCAAGTTGACAAATACCGAAATTAATGAAGTGTGGCAGACTTTGAAGCATATTTGACATACTGTAGCGGCCAAACCGTGGAATTACAACTTCCATGTCCATTATGTGATGCTATGGGGCCCAAACAGTCTTTCCCCATAGACTAACATGGCAAAAGAGACATTTGTAAATCAGTGGATACATTTGAGTGTCACAACCCCCGCGAAATGACTCGTTTTAACATCAGAATTTGATCCATTCGGTCCAATAACATTTGGAATGTCTAGAAGAGCCGCACAATTAAATCATTTCCCCATTTGAGTTAGAGGTGGACTCAATTGGAGGTCTCTAGTGCGCCTGCTCTATGGGTCGCACAGTGCCGAAGCAGCGCCGATCAACCGTGTAATTTAATAAGGGGAAGCAACTGAGCAACTCTCATATGAATGAACAGGGCACTGCCTCCAACGCTGTCTCCAGGTTTTATTATACATCCATGCCTCAAACATCCCTGTGGTGTTTCTGTACTGTGCTGTAAGTTCTTGTTAATTAGGAGTAGACACTAATATATCTGCAAAAAGATAACATTAACAGATTTATTTGCCTGGCTGATTACAGTTTTTCTCGATTGCTTAAACACATTTCTTGAAACTATGCCTCGTATTCTCAAAACAGTAAACACAAATCCATAACGTCTCAACCAATTGACCTAACATCCTATTTTCAGGTCAAAATTAAGCACTATATCAAAACCATTAACTCTTGCTGAAAAACCAAACTTTTTTATATATTAATGAACGTCCGTTACATTCAAGCCGTCGCCAAATGAGTTGCTACAAAGCTAACGTCTAACGTCCCGTCCGTTGGCTGTGTGGCTTAGTTGTTTGATTTAGAGCCCGCTTGAAACGCTACGTGACAAACCCTATGGAGCGTACCACGGGGCCACTACGTGACAAACCCTATGGAGCGTACCACGTGTGTGCATATTCCGACAGAGTAACAGTGTAAGTGAAGTAGATAGACACAACTAAAAAGAACAAATCAGAAAAGAGAAAAGTTGTGTCCTGTTCTCTTTATTTATTTATTTTATACTGTCCAACCAGTAAAACATGTCCTGTTCTGTAGACATGGTCCTTATTTATTTATTCATGTTGTTGGACCAGTCCAATATGACGAATATGATGATGAGTTGAAATAAAGTTTGTGTTGTAAGAAAACTTGATAATTTGTTATAAATCTATTTTAATGTGTTTTCCCGTAACTTTTGTAATTTTACATATGTTTTAAAAATATCTAAATTAATATCGATATCGCAATATTCACAATTGATATCGCAATATCACATTTTGTCAATATCGTGCAACCCAAGTGTCCGGTGAGTATCCTGCGCAGAAACTCGAGTGAAGATAATGACCTCTTCTGAAGAGTCCATCATGTTTTTTTTAATCCTCCTTGTCCTCCTTGGCTACTAGCAACTGTGTGTGTTAGGGGCGGTGCGCGATCACAGAAGGCTTGTACCATGTGGACGCGCCGAGAGTGTTGTTGTCATCACTTAGAATTCCTCATGGGGGAGACAGAAACTACACATTATAGCTTTAAATGAAGTTATTTAATGGATGGGATGGGTAATTGAATGTAATTCCATCAGTTTGAAGAGAAGGTAAACCTACAATAACTTTATCATATTAACTAATAAAGGGGATAAATCACCCAGGTACTCTTGTGTGTATGTATCCATACTATGGCTGCTGCCATATGTGTCTGTGAGCAGCAGCTTGTGTGTTCTTTTCCAACTCATGAATAATTGAGTGGCTGGTGTAAATGGAGACCCCATTAAGTCTTTCCACTTTGTTTCCTGTGTGTACCCACAAAATGGTCTCTTTATACCCGAGAACTGCTGACCCGGCTGTGGCACTGAGGGACACAGGTTAGACCAGGGTCACTACCTTGATAAGAGTTTTAGATGTTACAGAAGTCATCTGAACTAAATAATTGGTTACTACAGTGTGCAGTTTAAATTTCATTTATGTCAACAAATGGGAGCAGTCATGAGACAAATCATGGAATTGGAAAGAGGGAGGAAAAACCTTATGCTGCAAAAATGCGGTTTAACTTTTCAAATTTAAAAGGCCTTGAAATCATATATATGAGGACTGCTAGCTTAATGGTCCATTTATGGTAAATCTGATCAATACTGCACCAGGTGTCAGTGGAAAGCAGACACTTAACACCACAAATCCCCCCCAAAATCTCCTCCCTCAACTCAACAGTCTAGTATTACATATGAGCCTGTGTTAAAGCTATAGTGTGTAGTTACTGTCTCCCCCATGAGGAATTCTAAGTAATGACAACAAAACTGTTGCCGCGTCCACATGATACAAGCCTTCTTTGACTGACTTGAACCATGATTGACTCTTCAGAAGAGGTCATTATCTTCACTCTAGTTTCTGTGCGGGAAAGTCGCCGGATGCCACAATCTTCTGAACATAGAGAGAGTTGTGTGGAGCTGATGGTCTTAATTAGCTTTGTAGCTTTGTAGCTCATTTGGCAATGCCTTAAATGTAACGGACGTTCATTAATATAACAAAATTACACACTAAAGCTTTAATTGATACTCACACATTCATATGATTTGTTCTACTATACATGTTTAAAATATGATTATATGATTGATCCCAAATTTAGTACAACATAGGCCTATATTAAGAATTTGAGGGTCCCTTGATGGTCTGAATTTGGCATATCCTGCATAGTGTAGTATTAGTATTAATAGTAGTATTATTGGTTCTGGATCAGTGTATAACCCTCCATTTCAATCCATTTCAAATGTTGCTCCAGAGCCAAAGTCCAGCAATGGTGAATGGTTCCAGCAATCCTACTGCTCCAAATAAGTGACAAAATAACACCAACATGTTCCTATTTACATGTTGTGATTTGTAGAGTGACAGCGTGTACAAAAAACAACGTAACATGAGACACAGCTGTCTTCTAACTGTAAACAAACCGGGAACTATATTCTCAGGCAAAAGAATATAGTACTTGGGTGGAGTGATGTGTTCGCAGCAAGCCTGTCTGAGGATATAGTTCCCGGTTTGTTTACTGTTAGAAGATGGCTGTGTCTCATGTTACGTTGTTTTTTGTACACGCTGTGACTCTACAAATCACAACATGTAAATAGGAACATGTTTGTGTTATTTTGTCACTTTTGTCACAATTGGGAGCAGTAGGCTAGTTGGAACCAGTTACCTGCAGGATCTGTGCTAGGCTAAGCTAATGCTGGAACCGTCAGACAGCGTTACAGCACGCACGGAGATGAGAAGGGTATGTATCGACTTGTCTTACTCTGGGGGTTACGGTGAAGCTAAATTCCCAATAAGTCGCCGTGTTCCTTTAAAACACTGGAATTGTACAGTCACTACTACAAATACCTAATATTAAAGGACTCAGATCAGAAGATGACCTTTGACCTCATTGGATACTGTGAGTGGTTTTGGTCTGGTGTTCACAGACTCGTTATTACGGATCCCAAGTACGTTCTAGGCAAGTCCTGCCCTACGAAGCAGCTCGATTGGTTGGGGTTAGGCATTGACCTTGAGTGGTTAAGGTTAGGATAGCCGATTGGTCAGGGGATAGGACCTGAACAAATCGGGTTACGTTACCTTGCGTAAGCATGGACGCCTGTCCAGTAGTAGTGTGTGAAATGCTTGAATTGAAGGGAGGGTCTTGCCTAGAAGTTGCGTGGGTTCCATAATAACGCTTCACAGACAGCTGCTAGTTGAGTCCTGTCTTTAGGGTGTCCCAGCAGAGATCCTAAGGTGCTGTATGGTTTGTGGTAAGTGCAGACTCCTTTATGACATCTTTCTTTTATGACCTTGTGACCTTTTATGATCTTTGAGTTGTTTCAGATTTAAAAAATGCGGGCGTCACTCTTATAGGCGTGGGCGTTTCCATCCCTGTCCAGTATATAATGTACAGGGTCAAGACAGCAAAAAATGTCTTACTGCCCAAAAACACAATGTAAAAACACAGATTAAGTTATGCTAACATGACATTTCAATTCTAAAGCATGTCACCCAGTATTAAAAAAAACTTTCTATTGACTTCCCCCTGTTTGGCTCAGCATCCTGATACTTAGTACTTATTTACTTGCTTTTAAAATGGATGTTTATGGAAAATTGTCATTAAGGACCATAGACTGTAAAAATAATGGACGTAGCAGCAGTAACGTCATCCATTGGTTTGTGGACTGCTGTTTTGAAGCCTCGAGTTTGGCAATATGGCCGTCACCATCTTGGTTTTTTAAAAATGTGACATGAAGATTTCTGACGCGAGGGTGGAGCTGGGGAGGATGTTGCGGCCAAGCCAGGGTTGTTTATGGTTGCTATGGCGCTGAGCTAAGCTATACGCTAAAAAGGGAAAGTTGCCGATTGTCAACCCTTCTGAAGCGAGTCATCCAGTTGTTTTACCGGCGGGTCATCGCCGACATCCGGGAACTGCTGCCTTTTATCTAGATGGACGGCAGACTTATGTTACGAGCTAACACTAGGAGTAGCTGGGTAGCTTGGTTGGCAGAACGCTGACCAAGACATTTTTAGCCGATCATAATGTTCCAATTAACTTTGATGAAGTGAAAACATACAGTGAGAGGGAAAACAGCCAAAAACAAGTTCAGGTCTATTTTAATGTCCACAGTGCCGTGGTTAGCATTGCTAAGCCTCTGTTCTGATTGAAAGGTTGGTTTGTAGCCACGCCTTAAATCATCCCCTGCTTTATCGTTTATTAAAATGAATGGGACCTTAATTTACTAAATGAACATCATGCTGTGTTGAAGAAGACTTGAAACTAGCAAATGAGACCATAAACTCATTATGAAACTTATACTGAGGTAATGAATCAAGTAAGAAGTAGTGTCATTTTCTCTCATAGACTTCTACAGAAACAGACTTCTTTTTGGAGCCAGTGGAAATGAGATAGAATGCAGGGCATTAGGGCACTTCCACATTGGCTTCACTTTTAAGACCCAGAAGCGTCGTCCATTATTTTACAGTCTCTGTTTAGGACCAAAGGGTGTTTTTTAATCTCCAGTTCTGACTTTGGCCACTATGCCAAAATCACCTCACAGCTTAGTGCTGTTCCTGGTCTTGGATAAGACCTCTCAGCTTCCCTTGAATTTTTATTTAACATCAGCTGCTCTGCAGAGCAGTTCCAGTTTTTCTTTGTAGAGCTTTGGTATACCCCCCCCCTTACCCCCAGCATAGAGATCAGGTTCCGCATCCTCCTCTCTGCTGAGATGCAAGACTGTAGGCGACAATTGGGGGGATGACCTCAGAGAGAAGGCAGAGGGAGGGGCGGGGGCAGGCAGCAGTGGCAATGGGGGGAGCAGTGGTAGACAGAAGGAGAGGAAAGTGAGAAAGGAGTAGTTGTTGGTCTGCCAACACTATCCACTGCCAGGCAGAGGTAAGCTGTGTGTGTGTGTGTGTGTGTGGCTGGCTTTTGAGTGTTGTAAAGTATCAGCATGACTAATTGATGCTGGCCAGATGTCAGTCACTTGCTAATGTGTCTGTAAACCTACACAAAGAAAACATCAGATCAGTTTTATTTGGGGTGGAGTAGAAGTCAGGTTCAGTACCGGGTGTGGTGAAGGTAAAGGCTCTGTCACAGCCGGTGCAGAAGAACGAGGAGTATTCTGTCTTGGAGAAGAAAGAGATTAGCCTTGGTGGTGTGCAATATACAGTATGTGTGTTCATTCAAACTGTGTGTATGTGGGTGTGTGTATGTGTGAACTCAGTGGAGCCCTGCTGGGACAATAGCCAGCTGTTCCCGGGGCCCTGACACACCAGCACCCACGTCCACATTCCCTCCGTGCTGGGTGTGGGTGGCGTCTCCAGGCCGTCAGGAGGAAACACTGGCTCTGTGGAGCCTTAGGCTGCCGGGGCAACAGTTGAAAGGCAGAGAGAGAGAGAAAGAAGAGCGAGAAAAGGGTGTGGAAGATGGAAACCTAGGTCAAAGACTCATCTGAAGGTATCCTGTGTGTGTGTGTGTGTGTGTGTGTGTGTGTGTGTGTGTGTGTGTGTGTGTGTGTGTGTGTGTGTGTGTGTGTGTGTGTGTGTGTGTGTGTGTGTGTGTGTGTGTGTGTGTGTGTGTGTGTGTGTCATGTATAGCAAGTGTTGTTTCTAGTACGAGAATAGTAAGTTTATTGTGAGGTCATAGTTTCTTAAAATGGCACTTTTTTGTGCTCCTAAAGGACAACAGCGATGTCCAAGGTAAATGTCCCACTGGGACAATTAAGTATTATCTTAATTCAAATGGACACTTATGGTCTACAGCAGTTAAACCAAAACATAAACATATTGGCATACCTGGCAATTGAACAAACAAGTGATGTTGTCATATTTCCTGAGAAGACACAGGTGTCATGAATTAATATATTAACATTCCATAACACCAAACTAAGGATTTTGTTTTTATCTGTGTGGTCATCCAATTTGACTTGTTATTCACTGAGCTGTGTATAGTGATTAATCTGAGGAGATTTACTTATTATTACTTTAAGGATTCATCCAGTTCAGGTTGCCTGTTGGTTTTGGTGCTGAACTACAACTGACTGTGTACGCCGAGACCAGAGAGTGTGTTTGTGCGTAGAAGGGTTTACTTTACAAGCTTGTGTGTGTTTGGGTTGTCTTAACTCCGTCTGGGACTTACGCAGCCCTCTGAGGTCACACTCAGTTCATCTTCAAGGGCCGTACCACTGCAGTTTTCCATGAATGGTTTCTCCCTGCAAGAAAGTAGACTTCTATTTACCAAATGCTGTCATTTGGCTATAAACCCGAGTGCTGGGCGGATGGATTAACTGTTGTTTGTCGAGAAATAGTTCCGATCTGATGAATCTGTGAATGATCAGAGCAGCTGAAAAGATCCGATAATGTGACATATTTCATTTGTTTCACACACCTGGTTGTTCTGCTGAACTGTTTCCCAGTTGCTGCTGCTGAGTTTTCTTCCAATGTAGTCAGGAATAATCAGAAATATATGTTCCAGTTGGAAGTATGTTTTTGTTGGCACAGGGGTTTCCTGAAGCAGCAGCACTTGTACTGGGGGGCCAGAAGGGCTTCGGCGACAGCGATCGCCAATACAAAAACCCAGGCGTGGAAGGCGTGAACGGTATTGTCGAAGAACTTTCCGTTGCCTTGAATTGGATGACACTTAATCCAATTTGTGTTCATTAGCAAATTATATATAATTTCAGCGTTATTTTCGTAATGCAACTGCAAACTCACTGCACAAGAAATGCCATTTGCCATTGCAGGAACTTAACAACCTGCAACCTGGGGTTTCTCAAAATTTGAACTAAGCCTTGTGAGGCTTTGGTACGAGGTTCTTCTTGCTTTTACTACTGTGTTTTCAAAACCGCAACATTTTAAATACACATCATTAGTATAGATTTACATGTATTTCCAAGTCTTCCTGAAAATAATACTTGCATGTCCCTATTTGAACTGCAATAGTTGCTGGTTGCTTTAATCATCCCTTCTCCCTATTCTTGCTGCGAAGAGTTGCCTTCCAGAAGTAATTTTAATGTAAGTGTTGGGGGACGAAGTCCACTGTCATGTATAAAAATGCGCACTTAAGTTCGGCTCAAGCCAATATGAGGCTCCAGCAGTCTGAGTTACTCCTCTTTGGGTGCAACGATATTTTTTGTTCTAAATGTCATCCTAATGTTTCCCTGGACACTGTTTCCTTGCTGTGTAGCAGTTGTAAAACTAACACAAAGGAGGGATTTTGATCGGCTTTATATAAGCCGTTACCTTAAAATATGCCCGGATCGGCCCTTATACTTTCCTTTGGATTGGCTCCCTAGTTTTCTGGCTCGAAAGGCACAGTAAATAATTTAAAATCATGAAAAAATATAGAAATGCAGTGAATGTCAAAAAATGCCCCACTGTGTTATCTGAAAGTCTTCAGTATGCATGTTGGTACAGACCAGCGGTGAAGTAAGAACTTCTATTTTTCATTTAAGTGAGTTGTTGGTTCTGTAGAGCATCTCAGTTTTTGTGAGTCATCTTTGTGCTCAGGCAGAAGTGCAGGGTCCACATGCTACAGGGAATAATAACATGGACCATGGGCATGCTTGGATAACCGTGGTAAAGAGTCGTAGTGCTGGGCCTCAATCAGCAAGTCCATTATCTGCTTGAAAGGGAGCTTTGCTAAACCTTTAAGCTTCTTAAGACACTCACCTCTAATTAATTATCAGGAAATAACACTGGCCACTCTGTGAATGGAGCATGTATGGATAAACCAATGGTTGGCGTGCTTTTGGTTTGGTCCCGCCCTTTGGACTGAGGTGGGGTCAGGTTTAGGTGTTAGTTCAGGTATTACTGTTTTAACCGATGCTTCTCTCATCAGAATGGTCCAATCACCTGGGCCACATGGACTCTGCGGATTCGGATTTTCCGCAGATTTTCCGCATTTAAAAAACATTTTAAATTAAACTCAGAATGTTGACTCATCTCCACTATAAGCAGAAAAACTGTCTGCAAAATTCCGCATATTTTCATTCTGGTTAAAACAAACAACGCAGTTTTGATTTGGGCCTGGTCATTACTGTGGTCATCACTGATATGTACACTAATGATATACAGTACATGAACTTGTTGGAGCAATGGCCCAATTTGAGTCCACATCCTAAATTTACTTTTTTGTCCCTTTGTCTGAAATGTGAGGGATAAATAGCAGAGCTGCAAAGGTTTATCTCTGTACATTTTCATTGTACAAATGATGATTGGTTAAAAGAAACCCAATTTACTGATATTGATACTTTGAAAATGGGTCAAATTTGACCTGAGAACAACAGGAGGGTTAAGTAAAATAAGTTGTTTTATTGCTTCTCAGTTCATTCTTGACCTTAACCAACAGCAGTTGACAAAGCATATTTCACTCAAAGTTCACTGAGATCCAAAACAAGTAACACCCTACTTGAGAGGACATAGTGTTGTCAACTTATGTTTTCTTTTATCTTTGGATAAGATGGATGTCTCCAGATGCTCTTAAAATGTGGCCCACAGTTTTAAATGTAATATTTCCCTACTATGCCACTACTTTTTCTGGTTTAATTTGAAGTTAGAAGTCTACTAATGGCACGTTTTCTTTAATTCAAAATCTTGCAGGAATCTTTATTTTAGACCACAAAGAGAGTATGGCAGTTTGATGGACAATTTATATTTATAGGTCTTGTGGTCTTGTGCAGACCATGCTACGGTTTATTCTCATGAATAGCGGCATGATCATACAACTAGAGCTGTAACAATTCCAAATGTTGGTGTACAATTAATTGTCTCAGAAATAATTGCGTTTAACAATATAATTGTCTCTTTCAGTCCAAATAAATTAATAAAAACTAAATAAAAAAGTAACATATATATATATATATTAGGGCTGGGCAACGATTAAAAGTTTTAATCTATATAATAATAATGATTTCCCTGATTAATCGCATTGCTATACGCAAAATCCAATAATGAATTCAAAAGTAGTGTATAGCGCAATTTTATTTTAAATGTTCTGCCATATGAACGAAAGTGCCATAACATTTGTTCTGCAAACACTTATCAGCATTTTGTTTATACAGTAGCAGTTAAATAAAATATTTAGTGTAAATCTCAACTTAAACAATGTAATCAAAGCAAATCCAAAATTAAAGGTTATTGCCACTACCAGGGCATTAATGTTATCCTGTTTGTTATATATATATATATATATATATATATATATATATATATATATATATATATATATATATATATATATATATATATATATATAAAATCAAACTGCCCACAAAATCCTGAGCCACAATCATAACATTAAAACAACAAAATCTCAGCAATTTCTGAGATAACAGCAGAATATGAATTTCTTTTATCAGGGACTATGGTCTATGTTCAGTACCAAATGTCTCTGTTAGAGGGAGGTGAAGCACAAACGTTTCAGCATAATGTCTCTCCTCTGTTTTCATTACAGTCAGAGCATGTGAATGCAGTGCCCACTGCTCATCCATATAATGCACTGTAACTCCGAGGTAATTATAGTTACCCAGTGATGTCCAGTAGTCCCCAGTGAGAGCAACACGTTGTAAAGTTGTCGCTGTTGTGGTCCTCTCCTTTTCATAACAACTCGTGTATTCTTCTTGTGATGGTGCGTCTTAAGGGAATCTCATACCTGCCGTCATTTGTTGCGATTCTCACATTGTTTATCAGACCGACGTCCTCCACAACACTAATGGGCCTGCAGTCTGTAGCTATCCACTTCACTATGGCATTTGTTAGCTTCTCTTGCCTTTGTTTATCTATACTTCTCCCACACACTGCATCTAACGTAGTCTGCCAAAGCCTCGCGCCATTGTTTGTTTCGTTGGATGATTTGCTGGTATCAACTCTGTGTATGCATTTAGGTGATATTTCAGACTGGAAGTACTCCGGTGATAAGAAAATTCAGCTTTGCAGTGGTTACAAATAACTTTGGTTCTGTCGACTGCGCCGTCTGGAAGAACTTTAAAATGAAAATGGCCATGTAAAAGTTCTGTACCCTTCCCCATGTTTTTGGTTTGTTTATCCGCCAGTTCTTTTCTTTTCCGGTTCCTGTAAGCGTGGCAGCAGTCAGCACAGGCTTTTACAAAATAAAAGCCTGTGAGCAGCAGACTTTTACAATAATAAAATAAATAAATAAAAAATGCGTTAATGCGCGATAAAATAATTGTCGGTGTTAATTAATTAATTAATTAACGTGATAATAACGCGTTAACTTTCCCAGCCCTAATATATATATATATATATATATATATATATATATACACACACAAATTAAAGTTTTGAATGAATTCCAGCATACATCTTTTGGTAATATCACTGTCATGACCCAGATCATGTACTGTAGTAACACAAGTACACAGCCTATGAAGTTTTATTATCATAAAACATTCTATTGTTTTTCTAAAATTAACATACAATTGACAAAACCATCAGCAGTCATAGCCCGTAGGACCTTAGCTAAAGGTTAAACAAATAAATGACTACTTTAAAAATATTGCAATTGGACAATTATGTAATATTTGTTACAGGCCTACTTTCAACCCATGGTGCTATTTGTTTTCCTAATGTGAAATACGGTTGTGTAATAAGGTTGCGTGTCCTTGAGAGGGAGTTGAGTTGTCATGCACCCTGCACTGCCCAAAGTTGCAGCACTGTATTTATAGCAGGGCTTCTTAATGTCTTCCCTTGTTATTGAGACACAGAGATCACTGTGTACCTGCTGTTTGAGGTTGGATTAAGTCCTTGCTGCTGTAGAAGAACCAAATCTTGAACATGCAGTGACAAGGGAAGTTGTGCTTCTTCCTGGGCGTACAGTTATCTGGCTCCAAGGCTTTATGTAAAGGCCAGTCACTGCAGGTAGATGGGGGGTAAAAAACAGGGGTGCATCTGTCGTTTAAGACTCTGAGATCTTAGCTGGCAAGATTGACGATCATGGAAGATAAACACAAAGACAAAGGAAGAAGAGTGCAGAGGGAAGCTCCGGGCATGTAGTATCAGGAAAGAGGAGACCCTGCGACTGTGTGTATGAACTGTGTGGTTATGTATGTGGGACGCCATGGGAACAGTGCTGAGCTGGTTTGCTGCTCGCCTGTGTGCTCTGGTGCTGGCTACAGCTGATGCATTCAAGCGCCGGAGAGTAAGTAAGACTGACATTGTAGGATTTTATCAAAGGATTGTGCATGTACCAGAGACACTTTGAACTACATGTATAAGTAGCAACAATATGGATATATCTTCTTGTTTGTTTTGACCCGTGGTCAAAGTTTTTTTGCAATAAATCTTTGGTTCAAACTGACTATGTTGTTACTGTAATTTGATTGGTGCGATATCTGTAGGTGGGCTCTAAAATGGTTCATGAGATGCTTTAATTCAACAACTTAACAAGCAGTTAATAGGCAATTGTTGTTTCCCACCTTAGAAGTCCATACTCCATGACTCTGTACTAGGGCTGTTGGAACAGATTTTTATTCATTTATTTTATTGTTTTGACAAATATAGTTTGAATATTAAAAATGTGTTGAATATATATTATATTAAAATATGGGTGGCTAACGTCAGCGAATCTCACCCTTCTCGCCTTGGCCTACCAGCATGTGAAAACAAAATGCTTTTGTCACATCTGATGAACAATCAAGTTAGCGTAGTAAGCAACACAAGGCATTATGGGATTTTAGAGGCACAGAGCTACAGTTGAGACCAAGTAGTAGAGACGGAGTGACAGATTACAGCTGGCAATCAAAAGATGGATGGGGAATACTTTTTTAACATGAAATACAAATCTTCCAGCTGACGGAGGACTCCACTTTCTTAGTAAAATACAAACTTAGCTTAAACTAATGCTGCTAATGGTAGATGTGAAGCATTAAATCAACCCTCACTGGCTAAACAGTATGCTATTATCTATCTATCTATCTATCTATCTATCTATCTACCCATCCATCCATCTTGACAGTTTAGCAGCTTAGTCATCTGATGCCATAGGAACTTGTCACTCAAAGGGTCGAGGCTAAGCAGCTGTTTCCACATATGTTCTAAAACAATATAATTCTCCTTTGAAAAATGAAAAAATAATAACCACAATAGCTAAAATATAATTTATAATTCATATTTCCTTACACAAAATGAGTGGAGTCATGAGAATTCAAATTCTAATTTGACTTGAAAAAAAACAACTAATTTGCCTTACAAATTACTGAAATTATTTATTTGCTAACTTTGATAGTGGGATGTTTGAACAGTTTATACTACTAGAAGTGACTTCAGACAGATGGGTACTTTTAAATATGTTATATATTTAGGACTAGCTCACCCTCTTCTTCTTTACTGTCTCCACAGCCCCAGGAAGCCCTTGAACATCCCTCCCACCTCTGTGAAGGATTAGGCTTAGAGGAGGGGGATTTGGGTGCTGACTCCCTGGAATGGCGTGAGAGAGGCACAGGAGGGGGGGACACATCTGATGACTATTTTGACTCCCGCTCTTGGCACCAGGACACCCTGTCAGATTTTGGTCTGGACAGAGAGGACTCTCTGGATGCCCTGCTGGGACTAGACGGCGCCTACCTTGGTCGGCGAAGAACCGGCAGCACTTTCTGCACTGGGCAGAGAAAAGCCCGACGTAGAGAGTCAGTGACAGCCAAGGACGACCACAGAGATACCACAGAGACTTATGTTGGACGATTTGGATGTAGCAGGAGGAGGAAAAGCCCAGAGAACCGAGTGGACCCTAACATTCCCTCAAAGCTCAGCACTAGAGACCTGCGTGTAGTTCAGATTCGACCCCATCCAAGTACAGAGGAACTAAAACGGGACTCGTGCCAAGAAAACTCCAGTTTACAGGCCGTTTGCACAGAAACTCAAGTCAAGGGCAGCACGGAGCCATACAGTTTACATGTACAAAGCCAACACAACACAGACACCTTTGACAAAAAGGTAAATAGTCCACCAGACACTCAGGAAGTGACGTTGCATGCACAACCTGCAGAAAGCAACACCAGCAGACTGAATGAATCTACAGACTCCGAAACATGCGTGATACATGTAGACACCACAGAGGACAAAAAGCTACAACAGCAAATCACATGTGAACATAACACAAGGTTACAGACAGGGAGCACAGATAGAGAAAGTGAAGAGAAGACAGACAGAGTAAGAGTAGAAATCTGTAATGTTCAGGATGTAGAAGCAAAGAATGTTGAACATCTCAGCACTTACTCTCTAGAGTTTAACCCAAGTTTAAATAGATGCAATAGAGACTGTAATAAAAGACATGACAGACAGAGAGAAAATTTAGAACACCAGGACATAATCTATGAAGACAAAGACATACAGGCTCTAAAAGTGCACAAGGACAGACGGGACTTGTGCAAGAGTGTTGGGATATATTGTAATAGCTCACATCACACAACAGAGACTCGTTATAAAGACGACCCACGCATAGCTAATACACATTTTACTGATCTAATAAATGCACAAACAGCTGACGGTACTCGTACACCAGCGCCCTCTGAATCTGAGACAAAACACACAGACTCTCAGTTAATTACAGACATTTTTGTAGCAGGCCCAAACATCACAGAAGCACATGGCGCAAAGACAAATAGCATACCACATCACACAAAGTCAGCTAAGCTCAGAGAAACACTCGACACGGTCAATATATTGGCACACAAGGTGGATATTTGCTGTTCACAAACTCTATGTGAAGCGAGCTCCAACAAAGGACGGTCAGAGATCCACCCTCAGGTTTGTACAATTGAGACAAAGCCCCAGGATAAGGCAGGGGTGTCGGGTGTCTGCTTCCAGACGGAGCAGTTTGGGTGTGTTGGTACTACAACGGAGGGGACCACACCACCTGGGAGAGTAAATGAAATATGTTCCTCCATCACGTTTTCCACAGAGACCGCATCCTCTTTTCTATTAGATACCTGCTCCACTGTTCCGAAGGTTTCTACACTAGCCTCACCTGTCCCGTTGGCAGACTCGGACAGGGAGGAGCTCGCTGAGAGGCACCCAGATCAAACACAGCCACAAAGCGCAAGGTTACAAACATGGCAAGTTTCAGGTCAAACCCAGGGTTTAATCCCTAATCACTTGGATCAGGGGGGTGCTACCGTAGAAATACTCAGTCATAGGCAGTTCCATTCTGTGGACAAGCTTTCAGAGAGGGCACAGTCAGGCTCTGTAGGACCAGGACCTGACTCAATTCAAATCCAATCTGACACTGGTAAGGATTCTGGGAACCATTTGCCTCATCGCCAATTCTCAAATAATCTGCTGCTTGTTTCTGGCAACCAAGGAGCAGAGGATACCTCCCCTCTGTTATCAGAGAACTTTGGAGGAGAGAGGAGGAGGGAAGGATCACCCTGCTCTCTTCTCCGAAAAAACCAGGAACAGGAGGTGGAGGGCAGTTGTGTTTATCATCAACAGGAAGAAATTGTGGAAGCAGTAAGCAAAGTCAATGTCTTACAGTCACAACTTGGCACAACAAAGCTTTCTGAGCACATAGAGCTGGGAGTAGTTCCAAAAGAAATTGCCAGTGATCCAGATGCCTACTTTACTCAGCATGTGCCTAGTAGGATAGGAATAACATCCCCCTGTCCTGCTGCTGCTGCTGAGTCCATTCAGGACAGTAGCAGAGAACACCCAGGCATAGCTCAAAGGGCCAGTTCTCTGACAAACGTACAATCTGCTGTCAGCGCAATTCCTAGTAATTGTAAGCAAGTTCAGCTGGTCCTAAAGATCCCTAAGCCTCCATGTAGCCTGAACGCCCCTTTTTCTCTGCTCTCAGACTCCAACAATAACACCAAGGCCAGTATAAACGGGGTGGGAAGAGGGGAGGGTTTAGGTTGTTTCTCACAGGAAGTCCGGAGCAACTACGAACGGAATAAGAGTATCGTTTGTCCTGTGTTTGAACCATCAACAAATGTGACCTCTGACCCCTTGGAAGATGTAGACAAGCCCCAGGAAGATTCTGAGTTGTTCCTGTCTTCACTGGACCAGGGAGCCAACTGCAGCAGTGAGGACACTGAACATGTGCTAGGGGAAAACAGTGATAGCCACAGCCATTTAAGCCTTGCTCATGCAGACGAGCTAGAAGAACTGAAGACAGAGAAGATTATTGAGGATAAAACTGTCGTAAGTCTAAGGTTCAACTGCTCTGACCTAGAAAGAAATGAATGCCTTCAATCTTTAGTGTCACGTTCAGAGAGCAGAGGCCTATTAATGGACAGTGAATTTAAAGCGAGAGAAGGGTACTATTGTAGCCGAACAGAGGATCACAGCTTACCTAACAGAAGAAGAGGCAACATATCAGAATTATTTGAGGAATATACACTGGCTGAAGGGTGTAGAGACCCCACGCAGGTCAGATCGACAGCTCCACAGCAGGAGGTGAGGGTAGTAAGGTACTCGCACCCTGATGTTAGCCTCAATCTGCTTGCTGTCAGTAGTTTAGAGCCAATTTTGGAGACTGAGCGTTCACTGGAAAGTTATGGCACAACAGAGGATGATTTAAAAATTGAAGCAAAGCTAGAATATGAAGTCATGAGGCCTGTTGAGGACATTGGGGGGGATATTGCTAACCTTTCAGGGGACATCTCCAGCCCCAAGAGTCCACACCAGCAGCCTGAACAGGAAGAAGAATCTCTGACAACTGCTGAGTTCGAACCTGAGGTCAACCCAGCAACACCTGCTCTATGTGGTAGTGACGAAAAGCACTCTAGACCTACGACTGTTGCCTATGATGCTGTTTCTTACACCTCAGCTAGCAGCAACTGCGATGAGTTAGACGATCCTCACTTTGATAGTTCTGCCAGAAATGCCAACCTTGACAAAATGACCAAGAGAAGCAAAACAAAAGGCACCCAGACTGGAAATAAAGGCTCTAAGTTTTCTGTCTTTGCTAAAATGCCGTCTTTTAGGAAGGCTAAGGGCTCAAAGGGTTCCAAAAGTGAGGAGTGCCACCAGGAATCATCAGATGGGGCAGGTGAGGGCCTTCTGTCTGGGGAAGGGCCACAGAGGGACAACTCGGACGATGAGGTTTTTGTCAAAGGTAACATCATGAACCAAACCGTTGACCAAGCATTGTCCTCATTGCGTTGCGAGGTAGAAGAAGAGGACTGTGGCTTTTGCCCCTCGACTCCCGACACTCGCCATGGCCATCAGCTAGTCAGCCAAGGGAGTAGTGAGGAGGGTAACGGGGGACCCAGCCCAGACAACCCCCTCCTCAGGCAAGTCCAGTCACCTAACGGGCAGACCTACAAGAGGAGCAAGAGCAACGACAGTTTAAACATCCGCATGCGCTTTGCACAAGCACACAAGTCCATTTCCAGCCTGTTTGAGTCCCGGTCAATGGATAAGGAGAATGAGGAGCAGGCCACTGTGGGCATTAATGTGGATTCTGCTGCAGCCAAACAATCCTGGAGGAAGCTAAAAAGGGCTAAGGAGGCTGAGCTGCTGAAAAGAACTCATTCATTGCCAGATGAGGAATGTAGCAACACAGTTTCTGGCCGGGGCTGTGGAGACTTAACGTCCTCTCCACCGCTGGACAGGCTCAGCAGTCCAGGGTCACCATCCTCCCTCAGAGCCCTTCGCCACACTGATCCCATCACCAAGCGGGGAGTTCCACAAGGGAGTGGAAAGGAAAACCCCCATGGGTGTAAATCCGAGGGCCAGAGAAGAAAATGTTCACCAAACGGTGTACCTACCACACTGTGTGTGTCTGGCCTACCTCCATTTTTAGACTCTGCAGTCCCACAGCCCAATCAGACCAGTCCTGTTTCACCTTTAAGTTCCTGCTCAGTAGCCACCCTTACTCATCAGCTTTCGCCGTCCTGCACCAGGTCTCACCCAGTGGTCAGCGAGGGTTTGACTAAGAGCCCCCTACGGCCAATGAGCCCTAAACCTAACAGTCCTAGGCCAGCGGCCCAGCGTAAAATCTTTTGCTACCCTCACTCAGCAAGGACCGGTACTGTCTGCCCTATCCTTCTGGGCCAGTCGGCCAGCGTTGAGGGATTAACGGACCCCCCCGAGAGACCTAAGACCCTGAAACCCTCAGCTAGCCCTCTGGGTCTCAGCCTCAGCCCTCTGGATGCAGCCGAAGGCAGAATAGACAGCCAGTCACACATCAGCCTGTATGCCATTGGCTCTATCAACGAATTAGAGGTAAGAAAAAACAGGGACATGTGTAATATCTTTATACTGAAATTAGAATCTTTAATAAGTACACATGTTTTACCGGGTTCTTATTAAAATGTGTGCACGTGTAAATGTTGTAAATGCACTACCCTTTTGTATGTTAAATATCACTATAAAGCTATAAATAGGGCCTTGTTCAGGCCTCAATTAAGATGCCAATGGGGTTCCAGCTCCCTGGGAAAAGTGTTTCATCCCCGCCTCCAACTGACACACACTAACTCTGGCTTGCAATGAATAGGGGGTAAAAAAACCAGCACCAGTTAATCTCTTGCTCTGCAGATGATGGTGTTTGTGTTTGTGTTTGTGTGTGTGTGTGTGTGTGTGTGTGTGTGTGTGTGTGTGTGTGTGTGTGTGTGTGTGTGTGTGTGTGTGTGTGTGTGTGTGTGTGTGTGTGTGTGTCGGGGTGGTTGCCAGTGTATCTATATCTGTCAGTATCTGGGTTGGGACAGAGAACAAGTCCCTCTTTCTTTGTGGCTCTCTGTGAACCAGATGAAGAGGAGGAGAGAAAACAGCAGAGTCAACTCTTTCTCCCTCTCGGCCCCCAGCAGTGTGGTAGATTTCCATTCTGGGAGTTAGCTGGTTACCATCACACCCCCCCCCCCCCTGCCTGTTCCTACAATAGTCACAGCCAGAGCAGGATTACTTGAGGACCAGCCCCCCCTTGTGGCATCCTCCCACATGATGTTCAATTTGATAAAAAAAAAAAAAGTCCCACTGCCTTGCAATGTGATCTGGCAAAAAGTACTTCTGTTTTTAAGTTTTCCACATTTTTATATCTTTACACACCTTTATAGAGACATCAAAAGGGCAGAGACTGCTTTGTGTCCCTACATAAAGCTTAGGTTCCCTCCAGTGTTACACAGGTAATGAGAACAGCTGACTAGTGACATAACTGAGCCGCTAATGTAAATTATGTGTGTGTTTTGTCATGCCGTTGACACTTTCGCTGATACTTCTCCACTTTAAAAATACCTGAACGACCGCTCAAACAGACATAAAAAAAATGCATTTATTTTCACTGTTGATTTAGGCAGGGGCACAATGAAATCAAGGAGAAATTCAAGTGGTGGTACAAAAGAGCAGAAGAGTTCACTTCACTAAGCACGCCATGTCTCATGCATGTATCTCAGAGACGGAGAAATAGAAGTGAATCTGTTCCCTTTTTCCATTTCATTCCTTTACATATTTATTTTTCCAGTACATTTTGCTCTGTCTATTTTATGTGATTCAAATTGTAGAACCAAATGGAACCGGCTAGTTTGTAATCTGGGCAGTACAACTAATTTCTACTGGAATAAATTAAGGGAAAAAAAAGCCAGTGGAAGAAGTTTATGGGGAAAAACGCTGCATATTGGAAGAGAGTCATTAAACTAGATTCTCAATTGTTTGATTTAATTTCCTTGTGAACACTGCCACAGGTCTGAACCTTGCTGTGTGAGCAAAATTGTAAAATACACACACAATGACAACCTAGTAGCCAGGACTCTGAAACTGGATGTTGGGGTTGACTAACCAGCTGTGTTCCAGTGAATGGAAGCGCCTGTAGTACAAGATCCATCCTCATGTCAAATCATACAGACTAGGGCTGCACGATATGAGGAAAATATCTAATTGCGTTTATTTTGACTGATATTGCGATTGTGATATGATTCATGATATTGGAGGGAATGATCATTTTTGTATCATTATTCTCATTTTCATTGAAAAATATATGTATAAAAAAATGATTGACAAAGATTTTTTCTTTAGTCTGTAGGATAGGATTTGTAGGCCGGGACGTCTCTGCAGCACCACGATACTTTATTTTAGAACGGTTTGACACATATTTTGCCTTTAACAAATATTGTGCCCCCCTGCAATTTGGATATTGCACTAGTTCATATTGCGATTTCGATAAAATTGCGATTAATTACTAATTACTACTAAATAGTTTGTATTAGTAATTAAATACTAATTACTAATACAAACTAGGGCTGCATGATACGATGAAATATGTAATATGCAATAATGTTGAGTATGGCAATAACGATATTACTTGTGATAAATAAACAGATATTAAAGTGTTCTCTGTTCTGCTGCCTTCAGTGTTCTTACAACAGACTGCTTGTTGGATTCAATACCAAATGAAAGGCAATCATTTCCTTCTTTCTTTTACTGAACAAATTGAACATTTGAATATAAAAAGGCAGCACTAAAAAAGAACGACCGTTACATTTTTACCCTCGTGTTCCTGTCGACCATGCAACTTTTAGTTTTTCCTGGCTCAAAATTTAAAATTGTAACTTTTTTTCGACACTTTTTTCAGTTTTTGCCGATTAAATTTGTTTTCACTTTCTGATGTTTGACTATTTTTTTTTTCTGCGCTTTTTTTGACGTTTTAGTTTTTTCTTTCCACGTTTTTGAAGCTTTCTCCAACATTTTTGTCACTTTTATTGACGTTCTTTTGTCAAGTTTTTTCTTCAAATGCGATAAAATTGAATAAAACACCCACATTCAATTCAAAGTAGTGGACTGATCATTTATTTTACTTAATAGCGTTGTATGGAACCATCCATATTATTTCTTTTGACAATTTGGTGGAAAGAAACCGACATTTCTGATATAGAAACTTTTTGAAAATGGGTCAAATTTGACCCGAGGACAACACGAGGGTTAAAGTGCAGTTTTCTACTGATATTCTCTTTCAACTAACTCAAAAAAATTATTTTCAATATGTTGCAGACTTTGCAATAGGTTTACTATGCAAGTTGATATTGTGTTAATAATAATAAAAATATTATTATATATAATATATTGTGCAGCCCTTATACAGATACAAACACATTCCAGGTAAAAGTAGCCACAGTTGTGCACTGTACCTCAGGGACAAAATAATACTAAATTGAATTTATATAACGCTTTTCATAGACTCAAAGTCGCTTGAAAAAGTCGCAAAAAGGGGGTGGAATTAGTATAGAAAAGGTGACCGTGACTAACCCATTAACTGTGCACTCAAAAGGGTACCCAGACAGAGGGCCGACCGACCAGCCAGTCCAGAACAAGAAGGCTGTTGGGGGTGAAGTGCGAGGGGAAGGCCGCTGTGGTTCTCACTGGGCTGAGGACTGGCTGCTGGGTGGACGTGGGCCGCGATGGATGTGGCCAGCAGCGAAGGCCAAAGTTTTCGGATGACCTCTGGATTGAAGAGCAAAAGAAAAACAAACGCAAACTGGCCAGAGCCATCAGGGGGAGCCTCGGCCAACTCAACACACCGTTATCTGAAGACGTGGACAAAGTAAGATGTGGCCACGGCGCCGTGAGCCGCCAAAGCAAAAGATCCAAAACCTTGGAAGTCTTTGTGATACTCATCCTCTCCCTTCTCTGCCTCGCTTCTGAGTTTCCGTTCTTCCTGGACAGTCTGTTTTCTCTCTGGTGGCTTCTGACAGGTTTTTCTTGGATATGAAGCCTGCCATCACTTCACTTTCTGTTTCAGGCATGGCCTCCCTAATTTCCACTCATCTGCACCAATCATTCATGCATGCCCATTCATCTTGTGTTCTTTTCTTTTCAGTCGTATAGATTGAGTGATTGTCGTTTTACTGGGTTCATGTCTAGTTCATCATTTGCTGACAAATGAATGTCTGTGATAATATATAAAAGAAATCCCCTTTTATTCCCACAGACTGATGCGGGAGTCACCTTGGGGCCCATTGAAGCCTTCCGGGGGATGCCCCTCAAATCCCACTGCTTTTCTCAGAGCACCCCCATCGGTCTTGACTGCCTGGGCTGGAGAAGACACATCTACTGCTGTAAGTACCCACTCCGGTTAAGTCTCCTGCACTTATTCAGATTCACCTGGGGTTGTTGAATGGTTCCAATGGCTGCTGGAACATTTGAGCCTGTGAATTTTTGGGTTACTAGATACTCAACCAAAATTGTGTGTGGGGGTGTGGGTGTGGGTGTGGGTGTGGGTGTGTCATGCGCAGCCTCAAAAACCAATCCAACATTTTAACAGGAGGAGGTGAGTGAACTGTCTCATGTAACAGTTTATTTGATCATGTTACTCTATTGCAACTACACCGGCTGAAAGTCATTATTACATGGGTACATATTGATGTGTTCAGGTCTGTCCTTTACAATCAATGATGCACATCATGTGCATCTGCTTTCTGGAATACAATGTTTATCTTGATGAGCCCAATTTAGTGAATCGATGTTGAATTTGTGCGGGGTGTAACTGAAACTGGGTCACTAGTTTACACGTTGCATGTGCTGTAACCACAAACACATTGCACTAAATGGATATGCACACATTTGATTGCTTAAAACTGCTGCTAGCAACCCCAGAAACCCTCAGTGAACTGTGCAGCCTCATGACGTGTTGGTTGAGGCTGGCATTAGCACAGAACCAGTGCAGTTCCTTATTTCCCCTGCTGGCTGCAGTAAGTTCTCACTGTACCGCAACATTTACAGTGTCCCTCTTACCATACAGATGCACACAGACTACGGATATGCCATCCGATTCTTCTCTCTTCAGGGGAGACAGGCAATTTTAAATTTGTGCTCTTTTAATTTTTTGTGACAGAGAGAGGGAAAGAGATTTCTACATTATCAGACAGAAACAAGTAACATTTAAGCCCATCCCACTGAAACACATCAGCCCTTTGTTTCAAATTCTTCAATGCTGTTATGTTGCCCGATTTTAGTACCACTACTGAAACTATATTGTTTGATACCTGCGTGTGAACACATTGTTTTAGGAAAAAAGTATTTTTAATTCAACACAAAAGCCGAACGCATGGCTGTTTAATATTGTCTTACCAGCCAAACAAGAACTTTGCCTTAATAACTACCAAATGTAATATTTACACATATTTCTTGCCAAATGTAACAAGACAAGGAACATAACTATTATTCTAATCAGTACTTTTTGTATTGTTATTTTTTATGTGTATTAATATATGATATTTTTGTGAGTAATTGTGATTGTAATTACTCACATATACGTTTTGTATGTATTGTTTGGACCCCAGGAAGACTAGCTGTCGTCTCGGCGGCGGCTAATGGGGATCCTTTTAAATAAACAAACAAAAATAACCTATAAGTGCAAATTTCAACACACTCATTTAGCTCTTCTGTTATTCCCCCTGCCTTTTACATACTATGGTTTTACATTTATCTGATAGTCTGTCCAATCAGATGTGTTCTTTTTAGCCTAAAACTCTTTTCATTGAACTAATTTCCTTCCTGTTATAAGATTATTTCAACAACTTCTACTTTGGATCACTTTTTTTTTTAGCATTAAGCAGATTTTTGAGTCAAAAGTGATCTCTGTTATTAGCTCCAGTAGTAGAGCTGTGCAATGGGGAGAATTTGGTCACGATATTCTTGACTAAATACCTTGATATCGATATTGCGGCGATATTCTACGGTTGACAATTGGTGCTTTAACAAAATATCTTCACACTTAGATTTTAGATCAATAATCATCAGTAATGTGGACATACTGTCTAATTGGGGAAAGGCAAATAGAACAGTTACAACAGTCTGGTGAGTTCAGAAAAGTACATCACTTTACTGTAATGCAGCCTTTAAAACCAGGAAAAGACACCACTTATGTCATATCACGATATTACGATATCCAAAATCTAAGACGATATCTAGTCTCATATCACGATATCGATATAATATCTGGTATACCGGACATAAACAGGAGGCAGCGTGGAGACTCGGCCCGTTGCTGGTAGTTGCCATGGTAACGTTAGATGCTTTAGTCTCAGAGAACGAGACGTTGTGACCAATAAGAGCCAATCAGGAGGAGAAACGTTGGCGTTGGTGTTGCCAAAGGTCTCCGTTTGCGGCCGTTGAGACTGAAAACACAACCCTGCAGACTCCAAACCAAAACGGGTCAGAAGGGTTTCCAAATGTCTCCGGTTTAGCGGCTCGGAAACACCAGAGCAGGGGGAATGAGAGGGGGAAACGTAGCAAGAAAATATTCGTTTTTATACCAAAACTTAGCAATGTAAAGGCAGCCTCTGAAAAGACGCTGGAGTTCCAGGCCAGATGACCAACGATGAAAGAAAAACCCTCTTTGGAAAAGCCCAGATTGAAGCTATCATGATAATCTGAAATCTGGAAGGCCTACAATCGCAAGGAAGACTTCCTCCAAACGGTGCATTGCTCCACTTCTAAAAAAGAAAAAAGTTTCTTCACTATTTTGATCTTGAGGCATTGAATATGACATCAAATGTGACATCAGCGGCATCAATGCCAGACCGTTAACTACTAGGAGGCCTTAGCTTGCTGTACCTAATAGTCCTAAATGTCCTCTGGGTGCCGAAGTGGGGACGGGTGAGCTGTCATGTCAAAGTGTCTGTACACCTCTTGCTGCTCTCACAGGGAGCTCAGTGCTCTCGCTGCAGATGTCCTCAGTGGAATTAGATTCCTCGGACTAACTTGAATTGTCAGCCGAATCATGAGACCGCTGCCGTGCTACCTCACTGAATGGGACGTAGCACTGCATGGGGCCGCACACACAAAGCCACTTTAATCTTTTTACACGGGGCCATGCTTTATCATTCTGAACCCCGGCAGAGCAGAGTTAATCTGTACAGTGATACATCTCTTTACCCCATGTAATCTTCTCTACGGTGGTTTCATTAGGCTGAAATCCAAGACCACTGATAATAATGGTGGCTCGATCTTAAGAAGTCAGACAGTCAGCTGTTACTGTCACTGAGCCAACCTGGCCATTAAATGTCAAATATTTTATTAAAGCTTTAGTGCGTAACTCTTTGATATTAATGACCGTCCGTTACATTCAAGCCATTACCAAATGAGTTGCTACAAAGCTAATTAAGACTATCAGCTTCACACAACTCTCTCTGGATTTCTCAGTATGACTATGTTCAGAAGATCGTGGCGTCCGATTGTTGCAGAAACTCAAGTGAAGATAATGACCTATTCTGAAGAGTCCATCATGTTAGTTTAATCCTCCGTTTCCTCCTTGGTATATCTGGTGTGTGTGTGTGTGTGTGTGTGTGTGTGTGTGTGTGTGTGTGTGTGTGTGTGTGTGTGTGTGTGTTAGGGTTGCCCGATATTGACAAAATGTGATTGATGCGATAGTGAGCATGAATATTGCGATATCGATATTCATTCCAATGTTCTTAAACATATGAAAACACAAAAGTTGAAAACACATCAAAATAGATTAATAAAATATCAAAACAACAGGTTTTGGTGCAACACAAGGGTTTATTTAACCACGCGCTTCGCAGTTTGCACTCTCTCTCTGTCCTCGCGCTTCTCGTTTCTTTCGCTCTATTTTCGCCTTTGCGTACTTTTCAGTACATTTTTGATATTGATATTGCACAATGTGATATTGCAAAAACGATAGAGTCGATATATTGTGCACCCCTAGTGTGTGTGTGTGTGTGTCAAATGGAATATGTAAAGTCCGGAAAAGCAAAATCAATGATTTCTTTATAATCACATTATACATGTGAAAAGACTGTAGAAAGTACTGAATTGTGAAGTTTGATTTTTTTTGAGTTGTTTATTTAAGTATTTATTAGACTATTAATAATGCAGTATGTGGATTTACTATACTGGTATAGTAGCTGCAGTACATTGCTATAATAAAAACCCAGCCACTTGTAACCAAGGTTAAAAATCTATATTAAGAGCTAAGTTTATATTAAAAAGTCAATTCATTAAGTATGTTATTAATGTTAAAGATTAAAAACATATTTGTCTAAAAAGCAATTCAACTGAGAGAGAAAATAAATAGGAAGTTTATTTTGAAGGAGGTGGGTTGGGGATGTGCTGTCAGCCAATCAGGAAGAAGCTCGGACTGTTGACCTGCACGGAGCAGAGTTCATTTTCCCCTTGAGCTGTTGGAAGAACAGAGAGCAAACCCCACGTCGAACGATACCTACCTCGTCAAGACATTCCAATAGAAGTTGTTAAAACTCAGAATAAAAACTCTTAAAAACAATCCAGTGTGGAGCCCTGGACCTGTGAGAGTGCAGCCGGAGAGAAATGACGTCCCCTCACGAAGAAAACGCATCGGTGAGCGATCGTTTTTACCATGCTAGCCGCTAACACTAGTGCACCTGGAGCGCTAGCTGAGATGCTAACTAGCACAATGGCAGACGCCATTCACTAACGCTAAAACCATTAGCTTGGTATGTTAAAGCTGCAGACTTAATCCAGTGCTGTGTAATATGGTTTAGATAATTGTTACACACTTAACTGTGGAATGTGTTGATTTAGCACTTTTATCTGTGTATTTTGGGCACATTAATATTTAAATTATCCTTATGTGCTACATTTTATTTGAGATGTGTTTAAACATGCCTTCACATAGCCAAGGGTACACAAAGTGTCTGATTACTAGTATCTGTTATTTTGTGTTCTATTATGTGGAAGCAGTATTTTGATATTATATTGAAGAGTTTTTCAATCATTATCTCGAAATATATTTTGAGAATAGTTTACCAATATTGTGATATCGCATTACAATGTTCAGTTTAATATGATGATTTAACATGAATTATATTCTAGTTCATGATTGAAAGCTAAAAGAAAAAAGCTAAATGATTGTTCTGACCTTACTTACTGTAGGTCAGGTTTTTTGTTGGACCCTTTGAACCTTTGATCTACCTGGATGTTGGAGCCTGGATCGAGACATTGATGGCGAGCCACAGCCCAGAGGAGAACTAGAGATACGGCGCCTGCAGATTTCAACACTTCATTACACACACACGCACCCACCACCAACTGTGCGGTAGGACAAACTCTCTCCACTTCCACAGTGGACCAAACTGAACTGAAACTGAAACAGAATTGAAGTGACTGAGAACGGGGGGGGAAATTCCGAACTTTAAATCACAGCTGTGAGTCTTGTTTAAATTTTTTATTTTTCTACTTACCCGGGTAAGATTTGTGTAATTTTAAAGTGTTTAATTTTTATATGTTTTGCTATCCTTCCCACACGTGTAATAAAAGGGAAGTGATTTTGTTTCTCAAAGAAAGCATAACTGTGTTTGAATCATTCCTGGCGTATTGTTTGGTTAATCCTGGGCTCCGTAGTCGAACATAGAACTTCTGATCCCACTGGCCATAATTAATCATTTTATAGAGTAATCCATTTCTGCTCCCCACCCCTAAACGGTTACATAAAATTTGGCGAGCCAGCCAGGAGCCTAGTTCATTGCCAAACAATTACCTGGAACTAACTGCTTTTGTTTACTGCATGATAATTCCACACACTACTAGAAAATGGATATTATTGATAAATTGAGCATCAAGGTCCCAAATGCAGTTCTAGTGAGTGGGTTGACAGGATCCGAGAAAGATGAAAACATTTTTGACTTTTTGAAAAAATATGGTTCAATCAGTAGGACTGTAAAGATAGATGACCCAACTACAGGGTTTCATACAAACATGATAGTAGAGTATAACCACGGCACTGCTGTACAAGCATTAGAACCTCTTTTGCCTTACACTCATCCATTCCCAGACAGTCCTGATATCACCTACTATGTTCGAGCCCTTGCAAGTGTCTACACACAACAAGTAGGCAGTAATGTCACACAAACTTACCTTGACAAGCTCAAAGAAATAGCCAAGCTCAGTGGAAAGGATTTTGAGGAGGTAATGTCCCAAATAGAGGAGTCTATTGAGGGTGCTGGATCCAGTGAGGATCCTACTTCCCTCCAACACCTACAGGAAGTTGAGCAGGCTGCAGAGACCAGCCAGCATGACGTTCCATCACAACAGCTGGTTGATGTTTCCCCTCTCATCGAGCTTGATCTCTTGGATGTTAATCAGAGGAAAACTGCTCCCTCATTTAACTCAAAGACACCCATGACTCTGAGCCCCAGTGAACTCAACCCACTTGAGGTGCAAAAAATAGTGGTGGAGCACATTGTAAGGAGCGAAGACAAACCATCACACTCTCATTCCACTCTGAGGTTGAGAGCTTTCTCTGGGAAAATCCCTAGACCATACAGTGAGGTTGATTACGACGCTTGGCGGTCTCATGTAGATTTAATGATGAAAGATTTTTCCGTTTCTGATCTTGAGAAAACAAGGAAAATCCTTGAGAGTCTTCTCATCCCAGCTTCTGATGTTGTTAGACATCTTGGTCCTGAAGCACCCCCTACAGCTTATCTGCAAATGTTAGACTCTGCATTTGCCACCGTTGAAGATGGGGAGGAACTGTTTGTAAGGTTCATGAACACGTTCCAGGACTCTGGAGAAAACCCATCTTCCTACCTGCAGCGTCTTAAAGTTTCCCTGTGTAAAGCTGTGCGCAGAGGAGGCGTCCCAGCACAGGACGTGGACAGTCACCTACTTCGACAGTTCTGCAGGGGCTGTTGGGACAACGTTCTGCTTAAAGACCTCTGCCTAGAACATAAAAAACAGAACCCCCCATCATTCGCTGAACTCTTAATGCTTCTACGTACTGAGGAAGATAGGCAGGAAGCCAAGGCCGTGAGAATGAAACAACACTTGGGCACCACGAAGCAGAAAGCTGTGTCCCACGTGCAAACTGTGTGTAACTGTGGTGAGACCCAAGCTGAGCCTGACAATAGCAGCATAAATGAGCTAAGGAAACAAGTTGCAGACTTAAAAAGTCAGCTAACATCCCTCATGAAAAAGAAAAGTACAGTGCCCCCCAAGAGAGAAACGTCAAAAGTGGTGAACACACAAAAACCTGACCATGCAACCACAGAAACCAACTTAACTTCTCACAAGGGTGCAACTTCCAAGCCAAAGCCTTGGTACTGCTTTCGCTGTGGGGAGGATGGGCACGTCGTTGCCACTTGTGAGTCTGATGCCAATCCTGCTTTGGTAGCAGCAAAACGGAAAGAACTGAGACAACGACAGCAGTTGTGGGAAGCACAGAACACCCCTACTTTCCCTTTAAACTGAGTTCAGTTCTTGTCGAGGGACAGACAAGAACTGATATTGGTCAACCATGTCCCACTGAACCCAAGCAACGTGTCATGCTAAAACAGTCTTATACAAGAGGTCGTCCCTTCAAGCTACCTAAAGGCTTAGTAGGTACAAAGAGCACAGCACGAGTGGAAGTGGAGGGGAGCTCCACAATCTCCTTACTGGACACAGGCTCCCAAGTTACCACGGAGCCTCAGTCCTTCTATCAGCAACACCTTTCTGGACATGAAATCAAACCACTGTTCGACTTACTTGAAGTTCAGGGAGCAAATGGTCAGTGTGTACCTTACCTTGGATACATTGAGCTGAGTGTCACCTTCCCCAAAGACTTCGTGGGAGTGGAAATCGAGGTGCCAACACTCGCCTTGGTGGTTCCAGATGTTCATGCTGCTTCTGACTCACTCATGCTGATAGGTACCAACACGCTCGATGTACTTTATGAGATGTACTGTGAAACTGCTCCTGAGGCACGGCAGCCAGCAGCACATGGCTACAAGGCAGTGCTCAAAGTCCTTGAGCTCAGGCAGCAACAGAGTAAGCATGGTAACCTTGGGTTGGTGAAGATGCATGGCAAAGACCCCCAGTTGGTCCCAGCTGGCCAGACTGTGGTCTTGGAAGGTTGTGTTGCAGTCAGTGGATTCACTACGGAGAAATCAGTAGTTCTGGAACACCCTTCCTTATCTTCGTTGCCAGGTGGTCTGCTGGTGAAAACCTGCCTTGTTGATTTGCCCACTACAAAGCCATGCAAAGTCCCAGTAATACTTACCAACGAGTCAGACCATGATGTTGTTGTCCCCCAAAGATGTATTATTGGTGAGATCAGTGCCTTTCGGAAAGTTCTCTCACAAGAGCATAGTGTACTTACCTCAAAATCAGACTCTCTCCAGAAGTCAGACATCACATTCAACTTCAATGATTCTCCAGTTCCTGCTGAATGGAAAGAGCGTATCACCTGGAAACTGAACAGCATGCCTGAAGTTTTCGCACAGCATGATATTGACTTCGGCAGAACTGATCGGGTTAAGCACCAAATCAAACTCTCAGACGAGACGCCATTCAAGCACAGAGCCCGCCCCATACATCCTCATGACGTGGAGGCTGTCCGTAAGCATTTACAAGAATTGCTTCAAGCTGGAGTAATTAGAGAATCTGAGTCTCCATTCTCGTCGCCCATTGTGGTAGTGAGGAAGAAGAACGGAGAGGTCCGTCTCTGTATTGATTATAGGAAACTCAATCTCCAGACTGTGAAAGATGCTTACGCCCTCCCAAACATGGAAGAGGCGTTCTCCTCACTCACTGGGTCAAAGTGGTTTTCCGTCCTTGACCTAAAGTCCGGCTATTATCAGATTCAGGTTGAGGAAAAAGACAAACCCAAAACCGCCTTCGTCTGTCCCATGGGATTTTGGGAATTTAACCGGATGCCTCAAGGAGTCACAAATGCTCCGAGTACGTTCCAGCGGTTGATGGAGAGATGTGTGGGAGATATGAATTTGAAGGAGGTTCTTGTATTTCTTGATGACATCATTGTTTTTTCAAAGACTTTGGAAGAACATGAGGTGAGGCTGATGAAAATCCTGAACCGTCTCAGAGAATTTGGCCTTAAGCTCTCCCCGGAGAAATGCAAGTTCTTTCAAACGTCTGTCAAGTATCTGGGGCATATCGTATCACAAGATGGAGTGGGGACTTGTCTTACCTGAGGAGCTCCGGACTGTAGTTCTGCAGAGCCTTCACAATGATATGGGCCACCTAGGCATCGAACGAACCCTGGATTTGGTACGGACCAGATTCTTCTGGCCAAAGATGGCAGCTGATGTGGAAAGAAAAGTTAAGACCTGTGATCGGTGCATCCGCAGAAAAGCACAGCCAGAAAAGGCAGCACCGTTGGTAAACATAAAGTCCACCAGGCCTCTGGAACTTGTTTGTATGGACTTCTTGTCTTTAGAGCCTGACAGAAGTGGTGCAAAAGACATCTTGGTTATCACCGATCATTTTACAAAGTATGCAGTTGCCATCCCGACGCCAAATCAGAAAGCTCAGACCGTCGCCAGGTGCCTTTGGGACAACTTCATGGTCCATTATGGAATCCCTGAGCGCTTGCACAGTGACCAAGGACCTGACTTTGAGTCACGGACAATCAAAGAGCTATGCAAAATTGCTGGAATCCACAAAATCCGTCGACCCCCCTATCATCCCAGAGGGAATCCAGTCGAACGTTTCAATAGAACATTGCTGAACATGCTGGGAACACTTGACAATAAAGACAAATCACAGTGGCGAAACTTCGTGAAACCCTTAGTACATGCGTACAACTGTACAAAGAATGATGTAACAGGGTTCACACCTTATGAACTCATGTTTGGTCGCCAACCGAGGCTGCCCATCGATCTGGCACTTGGGTTACCCTTGAGGGATGGTGAGTACAAGTCTCACTCACAGTATGTACAAAAGCTCAAGTCTCATATGGAAGAGAGCTACAAGATAGCCACCCAAAACGCCACAAAGATAGCAGCAAAGAACAAGGCAAGATTCGACAAGCACGTCAATGCCTCCAAGTTAGAGGCTGGCGACAGAGTGTTGGTGAGAGCTGTCCGTCTGCGCGGCAAACATAAGCTTGCTGACAAATGGGAGTCGGACGTTTATGTGGTGGTGAAGCAAGTTGGGGATCTTCCAGTCTACATCCTCAGACCAGAGAGCAAGGAAGGCCCTTTGCGGACTCTTCACAGAGACCTCCTACTTCCCTGTGGTTCTCTCCCACTGAATGTTGAAAAGCCAGAATTGCCAAAAGTACGCAGGCCACGAACACGCAAGTCAGTTGAACAGTCTGATGATGTCAATGACCAGTGTGACTCCGAGGATGACATTCCATACGAGTGGTTCAGAGAACAGCCAGACAAAGAAATTGGAAGATTTACAACTGTCTATGAAATTCCCAGATCAAACATCAATCCTGAGTCCACCCTCTCAGAGAATGAGGGAAGAAACATATCCAAACCTGTCGATGCTCCAGTGGGTGAAGATCGCTTACCCGTTAATCCATCTGGCGACTCGTGTAGCTCGGATGCAGGAGACCTACCTGATGCTCTGCCAGCTGCTGCCGGGAGTGGATGTTCGCCTGCTACTTCTCGTACAACACCTGAAAAAGAAACAAGGGCTAAAGAATCAAGAAGTGTATACCTACCTTTCAGTATCCCTGGATACTGGAGATGACCTCCTTACTGAGAAAACTATACAAACTCCTGAAAAGGATGTCCCTGTTGAAAGAAAAGGGAGAGAGATGAATGATGGTGCACAAGTTACCAGTGATACAGTGCCATCTGAAAGTATTGACACTGATGGACAAAATAGCACTGTAAGGCGATCAACCAGAAACCGAGAAAGACCTGAACGACTGCAGTATTCACATCTTGGAAGCCCACTTATATCCATTGTCCAGTCTCTGTTTCAAGGCCTCAGTACGGCTCTTACTGATGCTTTGTTGGAAGTTGAGGATTCAAAAGCAAACCTGAACTCATCCTCCAGACCTGTTACTAAACAGCCGCTCCCATGCACAGAGGCGTGCATGAATTCAAGAGGGGAGGGTGTAACCAAGGTTAAAAATCTATATTAAGAGCTAAGTTTATATTAAAAAGTCAATTCATTAAGTATGTTATTAATGTTAAAGATTAAAAACATATTTGTCTAAAAAGCAATTCAACTGAGAGAGAAAATAAATAGGAAGTTTATTTTGAAGGAGGTGGGTTGGGGATGTGCTGTCAGCCAATCAGGAAGAAGCTCGGACTGTTGACCTGCACGGAGCAGAGTTCATTTTCCCCTTGAGCTGTTGGAAGAACAGAGAGCAAACCCCACGTCGAACGATACCTACCTCGTCAAGACATTCCAATAGAAGTTGTTAAAACTCAGAATAAAAACTCTTAAAAACAATCCAGTGTGGAGCCCTGGACCTGTGAGAGTGCAGCCGGAGAGAAATGACGTCCCTCACGAAGAAAAAACATCGGTGAGCGATCGTTTTTACCATGCTAGCCGCTAACACTAGTGCACCTGAGCGCTAGCTGAGATGCTAACTAGCACAATGGCAGACGCCATTCACTAACGCTAAAACCATTAGCTTGGTATGTTAAAGCTGCAGACTTAATCCAGTGCTGTGTAATATGGTTTAGATAATTGTTACACACTTAACTGTGGAATGTGTTGATTTAGCACTTTTATCTGTGTATTTTGGGCACATTAATATTTAAATTATCCTTATGTGCTACATTTTATTTGAGATGTGTTTAAACATGCCTTCACATAGCCAAGGGTACACAAAGTGTCTGATTACTAGTATCTGTTATTTTGTGTTCTATTATGTGGAAGCAGTATTTTGATATTATATTGAAGAGTTTTTCAATCATTATCTCGAAATATATTTTGAGAATAGTTTACCAATATTGTGATATCGCATTACAATGTTCAGTTTAATATGATGATTTAACATGAATTATATTCTAGTTCATGATTGAAAGCTAAAAGAAAAAAGCTAAATGATTGTTCTGACCTTACTTACTGTAGGTCAGGTTTTTTTTGTTGGACCCTTTGAACCTTTGATCTACCTGGATGTTGGAGCCTGGATCGAGACATTGATGGCGAGCCACAGCCCAGAGGAGAACTAGAGATACGGCGCCTGCAGATTTCAACACTTCATTACACACACACGCACCCACCACCAACTGTGCGGTAGGACAAACTCTCTCCACTTCCACAGTGGACCAAACTGAACTGAAACTGAAACAGAATTGAAGTGACTGAGAACGGGGGGGAAATTCCGAACTTTAAATCACAGCTGTGAGTCTTGTTTAAATTTTTTATTTTTCTACTTACCCGGGTAAGATTTGTGTAATTTTAAAGTGTTTAATTTTTATATGTTTTGCTATCCTTCCCACACGTGTAATAAAAGGGAAGTGATTTTGTTTCTCAAAGAAAGCATAACTGTGTTTGAATCATTCCTGGCGTATTGTTTGGTTAATCCTGGGCTCCGTAGTCGAACATAGAACTTCTGATCCCACTGGCCATAATTAATCATTTTATAGAGTAATCCATTTCTGCTCCCCACCCCTAAAAGGTTACACACTGATATCAGAAACAGCTAAATTGGACCCAGGCTTTTAAAGGATGGGGTCAGGTATCAGTTCAACCATAATGATCTCATAATGTTGTATAGATGTTGTAAGATGCACCGCCTCCACACAATACGTATAACATACCTCGGTCCTGGCCGCCACAGAGCCAATATGGCTGAAAATAGCCAGGAATGTAATCTGGAATCAAGGCTGGATGATGCACTGAACTCCTCGTAAACATAACCCCTCCCCTACTGCTTTAATGTTACCACTAATGTTTGTTTCCCTCGCCCATGTGTGAGCGGTGTGGCTTTGATACGTTCCGCAAACTTTCTGAGCTCTTTCAGTCTAATAAATACTTCAATAACCAACTCTGTAAAAAGCCACAATCGAATAAACACAAGCAGAATCGTCATCACTTACCTACCTTTTTTTTTTTTTTGTCTTTCACCCTGAATCGGCAGTACAAAAAAAAAACTTTTCCCCTCTTACCTCTATTAGGATCTATCTATGCAGGTAGTTTTGGTAAGACGGGTCTAGATTTGGAGATATTACAGAACACTTGTTGTCAAGGATAGGTATTTCTTTGCACAAAACTCGTTCCAGAAAAAAAACCTGCTGTTCTGTGGGTTGTCCAAACTAACAGGGATGCTGTTTGTACAAAGTGATAATCCTTCAAAGCTGTGGAACGTGGGAGGGCATCGTATTGGAGTGGAGGCATTAATCCACAAAAAATTAAAAACAATTTTGTCTTTTTATTATCATAAGCAAAAATGAAACTATTTCCCTGGTTCCAGCTTCTCAAATAGGAATGCTTGCTGATTGTATTCACCTTCTATGATAGTAAACGTGATTTCTATATGGAGCCAAAATAGACCGTAGCTATTTTTAAGACACCACCACGGGCTGTGGGGAGTTGTGATTTTTCACTACATTTGTTTGATTATTAGCAAAATATTGGCAGGGGACTGATAGTAAATAAATATTTCTCAGTTTGTCAGGCTTATATCGTCGCTGTCGGGAGGAAACCTTGTATCTCCATATTTTGTCATTTAATTATTTATTTTTTTTGGGTCACCCTTTACATCTGTCTGTAGGTTTTAATATTTACAGTGCCTACCTGCTGTGAGCAGTGTTGCAAGAAGTATTCAGATCCTTGGAAATGTTACTTAAAGGTATAGTGGAGGATTTTCTTTTTCCGGGTGGATCATCAAGACTATTGGTCCTCCTAGTTTTCAATCATTCTGGTGATATGTTTACGTAAAGCCGTCGTACGTGCACGTCCCTAGCTTTCAGGTGTATGTGTGGTGAGATTGAGCTACGGTTTCAGCCATTCATTGAAGCATTGAAGCTTTTGGGAGAATATTTCACACGCTGGCGTGCGCTAAAAGCACAGGTTAGGCTTCCCACTGATGCCTCAGTCGTGAAGTTTCTACTCCACAGGTGAAGTTTGGCTATTTTGAGAAATCCATTTAAAATCACTGCTAGTAAAAGTTGATGTAAGCTATGATTAGCGATGCTAGCCCTGGCACAAGTCACGCACGGCGCGCACACGGTAAACATCTCAATTTGTGAAAAAGTGCAAATCTTACAGAAAAAGAAAAGTACAGAGGGCGGTTCTTTTCTAAAATTCGGGAAAATCCTCCACTATACCTTTAAGTTAAAGCACGTGAGTATCATCACAAAAAATTTACTTAAAGTGTTAAAAGTAAAGAACTCTCCTCTCATTGTAGTGTGAGTAAAGGATCCAACCAGTTGTGTGTTTAATGGTCTCATCATCTCAGCTGGACTTGTAGCCGTTATATTGTCGGCTAGTTTACTTTAGAATCAAACATCAGATTTTATAAACTACATGGGTTTAGTGTGCACAAATCTTAATGTGTAAAGTAACTAGTAACTAAAGCTGTAACAGATGAATGTAGTGGAGTAATTAAAGTAACTAGTAAGTAAAGCTGTAACAGATGAATGTAGTGGAGTAAAAAGTACATTATTTCTCTCTCAAATGTAGCGGAGTAGAAGTAGAAAGTGGCATGAAAAGAAAAGAACTCAAGTAAAGTACAAGTACCTCAACATTTGTACATACGTACAGTACTTGAGTAAATGTACTTAGTTACATTCCACCGCTGGCTGTGAGGCAGCAGCACCAACCACTGAGCTACCGTGCCGCTCCGTTTTTACAAATATTTAGTTAAACATTTCATCTGACTTTGTCCTAGTTAAATAGCTCAATATAATGATAATATATAAATAAATTAGTCTTTATTTTTTTCCTGAAAAGCAATGGTTTTAGACATGGGCGTTTTTTTGCCCGACAACGATGATATATTTAACTCCTCCTCTCACTCAGTACATGGTGACATCACAGCTCAGTGTGCTCAGGAGAGCAACAGACTTTAACATTCAACCAGAGAGGGCAGTAAACAGCAAGTTGATGGAGTTCAGCCAGTTTTATCCCCCTCTACAATCAACACAACCTTGATTTATTTATTGATTTATTATTTGAACCGGTATTAATAATGCAGTATGTGGATGTACTATACTGGTATAGTAGCTGCAGTACATTGCTATAATAAAAACCCAGCCACTGATATCAGAAACAGCAACATTGGCCCCAGGTTTAAAAGGACGGGGTCAGGTATCAGTTAAACCATCGTTATCTCATAATGTTGGATAGATGTTGCATGACGTACCGCCTCCACACAATACATATAACATACCTCGGTCCGAGCCAATAGGAATGTAATCGGAAAAAAAATCCGTAACTCGGATGTGATGACCAACATAGAGTGTGCAGCGTGTGTGTGTGGTGTGTGTGGTGTGTGTTTGGGAGAGCAGTGGAAGGGGTGGGGTGAGACTGAGCCAGGAGGGAGGGCTAGCTGTTTTCATCTCCACCTAAAGGAATACTGCACCATTAGCGAGCTGTCCACACCGCAGAAACCCCCCTGTAGGACCCCCACTGATGTCAGCAGAGAGAGAGAGAGAGAGAGAGAGAGAGAGAGAGAGAGAGAGAGAGAGAGAGAGAGAGAGAGAGAGAGAGAGAGAGAGAGAGAGAGAGAGAGAGAGAGAGAGAGAGAGAGAGAGGCTGCATGAGAGGCGATCCAGAGCAGAGCGGCGGAGGAGAGGTGTGCTGCTCCAGCTCTGCTGTACTGTGACTGGAAGGAGGAAGCAGCAAGTTGACAGCTGAAGCTTACCTCAGCGAATAGTGCCGCAGATATCACCTCCTCCTCCTCCTCCCTCTCTTTCTCTTTCTCCTCCTGCGCTCTCTCGCCCCGGGAATAAACCACCTGCTCGGCCGTCTCGCCTCCTCTTCATTGCCAATTGATCCTCCGCTGCCCACTTCCATCCCCCGCCCTGTGTTGTCGTGCATCCAAAATCGGGATGCGGACCCAGCAGGGCTTGGAGGGGGGCGTGCCCATGCCTGGGGGCAGCTGTGGCAGCAGCGGCAGCTCAGGGCTGTCGCCAGGCTCCGACTCGGACGGAGGAAGCCCGACGGCCGCGGGGTCGGACAGCATGGTGGACGGAGGGCTCGGGGTGGGTGGGTGTATGGGCGGAGGCGGGGGAGCAGGTAGCTTGGGCGGAACACTGAGGGGGGTCCTGTCTCGTTATTGGAGCTTGGAGAGTCTGCACTCGACCACAGGTAAGTGCCTTCCACACACACACACACACACACACATGACGCGGCTCCGTGCAGCGCTCCCTGAGAATCACTGGATTGCAATAAGTCGTCTGTTTAATGCACATGGATGTGACAACATGTGCACACTGACACACTGCCACAAGGTTAGTGTGTCAACCAGGGTTGGATTGGATGTACTGTGTGTGTGTGTGTGTGTGTGTGTGTGTGTGTGTGTGTAGAGTATGTGTGTGCGTGTGAGCGTCATGCCAGCTGTTCCAGCGGTTCCAGGGTAGGTGCTGTATTGATGTGTTTGGGTGGGCCGGCTGCTTCACTTTCTATTCATGCAGAAAGAGACCGAAAACACCGTCAGCGTCGCCTTTTCACGGTGCAATTTCTCATCGTCTCCTTATCACGGACTTGAGTCTGCGCGCTTATCTGCTACACACGGGCAGCTGTGTGAGTTGCACTCATGGTGGCCCTCAGGTAGCATGAAGAATCTGACTGCCCATCCCCAACTCTCAGAACATGGGCCGGGTATCATTGGAAGTCTTTCAAAATCCGTGATGAGATTTATTTGAAACCATATTTTTGAAAGGGGCAGCACATAGATGACGGGGCAAAGAAAGGAGAAATGATATGCAACAAAGTTTTCCCGGCCAGAGTCAAACCAGCAGTATCGTGATTATGGTTGTGAGCTCCTGGCCACCAGGATGCCCATGTATTACTTTGTTCTATATCTTACTCATTTTTTAAGACCTCTATTTTGCAAACACTAAATTTCTGTACACAAGCAATTATTCAAAGACATGATATAAAATAGTCAAAAATCAGCAAAGGTTCCCAGAGCCCAAGAATATAGTCTTCACATTGATAAGTTTGATTTGACCAATAGTCCAAAACTCAAAGATATTACATTTTATGTCATTTGCAAATATATAAAAAAGAAACACTAAATGTTTGACTTTTTCCTTAATAAATACATGCAAATAATTACTGAGGTTTGTTAACAAGCCCTATTCTGTGTCTACATATTTGGTCAAAATGCAAACAAACCTGTATGTGACTTTCTGACATTTGTAATACCATGCCTTATTGTGTAAAATGGCTTTTCAGTTAAACAAACTAAATGTAACTCAGATTTTACTTTTATGACAAAAACTAACTTAACTCCTGCTAGAGGTATAGCTAACTTAGCAGAATCTTAGTAGCTGCCATCTGTTTGTTTGTTTTTATAGTCAATGTCATGTGATTTACTGTGGTAAAGCTACATTAAAATCACACATAGGCTACTTCAATGTGTTGCATTGTGGATCAATGTATTATATTGCTGTCCATAGGAGAAGTACTTGGACACATATCAACTCAGCCACACACAGAAGCACTTGATCGATCCTCCAGTCTTCCTTTTAAACAAACGAGTTAAAATGCAGCAAAAAAGCTGAGGGAACACATTTTATTTGTAGACATTTTATAGGTATTGTGTACAGTAATCAGCCTAAAAAGGCATACAATGAAAGCATTACAACCTGTTTTATTAATCTGTTAACAGTTTGCCGTCCAGCCTAAAAACTTTAAACCTTTTTTTCTCAACTTTTCTGCTTGTGTAGTTACTGCACCGTGCCTTTTCTAGGGCAGTATTTAGGGCAGTAGACATTTGTGTTTTCCCCTTAATTAGGGATTGACCAATTAACGGCATAGCCAAATATCAGGGCCAATATTTGGCAATTTGCAGATTATCTGTATCGGTGTTTGTTTTTTTTTGACTGATAACCAATAAAGTAAATAATGAAATAGTGTGCTACCTTGGCTGTGCTACAGCTCTGTAAGCAGTCTGCAACACCTGCAAACAAACTGTTAGTGCGTCACAACTTCACGGAGCTATTTTTGTTTTTATTTATTCATTGTTTTGACTGTATTTAGATTAAAGTTTCAGTTTTATCAAATAATTGGTTAAAGCATTTAAAAAAACTTTTGTGTTGGAGTTTGTAACATTAGCCTTTAAAAAAAATAGTATCAGTCGACCCCTACCCTATATGATACGCAGCAAATGCTGGTTTTGTTGTGGTTTCCATGTCATCAGCAGCACTTTTGCTCATGGACACTAGCTGCAGGCCTGGTAGTGATGCACTCTGATGTCTTATCTCTTTCCTTGGGTCTGGCTTGTCTGTTCATGGACCTTTTGCATCTCAAAATTGATGTGCTTTCTGTCCACTCTCTCACCCGCCCGACCTGTCAGCCTGTTTCTCTGTTGTTGTCATAGGACTGTGTTTACTGTAGCTTTCGGAATGACCATCGCAGGGTTCCTGCAGGGTCTTAAAAAATTTAAAATATCCAAATTTTAGGTCTTAAAAAGTCTTAAATTTGCTGAAGTATTGTGTTCTAGGTCTTACAGCGCCCCTATTATGCTCATTTTCAGGTTCATAATTGTATTTAGAGGTTGTACCAGAATAGGTTTACATGGTTTAATTTTCAAAAAACACCATATTTTTGTTGTACTGCACATTGCTGCAGCTCCTCTTTTCACCTTGTGTGTTGAGCTGTGTTTTAGCTACAGAGTGAGACATCTCACTTCTGTTCCATCTTTGTTATGAGTCGCACAGAGTATGAGGGCGTGCCCTGACAGTACCTAGGTAAGGACTACTAGCCAGTCAGAAGCAGAGTATGAGGGCGTGCCCTGACAGTACCTAGGTAAGGACTACTAGCCAGTCAGAAGCAGAGTATGAGGGCGTGCCCTGACAGTACCTAGGTAAGGACTACTAGCCAGTCAGAAGCAGAGTATGAGGGCATGCCCTGACAGTACCTAGGTAAGGACTACTAGCCAGTCGGAAGCAGAGTATGAGGGCGTGCCCTGACAGTACCTAGGTAAGGACTACTAACCAATCAGAAGCAGAGTATGAGGGCGTGCCCTGACAGTACCTAGGTAAGGACTACTAGCCAGTCAGAAGCAGAGTATGAGGGCGTGCCCTGACAGTACCTAGGTAAGGACTACTAACCAATCAGAAGCAGAGTATGAGGGCGTGCCCTGACAGTACCTAGGTAAGGACTACTAACCAGTCAGAAGCAGAGTATGAGGGCGTGCCCTGACAGTACCTAGGTAAGGACTACTAGCCAGTCAGAAGCAGAGTATGAGGGCGTGCCCTGACAGTACCTAGGGAAGGACTACTAGCCAGTCAGAAGCAGAGTATCAGAAGACAGTACAGGACTACTGAGGTCAGAAGCAGAGTATGAGGGCGTGCCCTGACAGTACCTAGGTAAGGACTACTAGCCAGTCAGAAGCAGAGTATGAGGGCGTGCCACGCTAGCAGCTAGGCGTGTATTTTAACGTGTGTTACAAAGTGGTGCACGTTTCTTAGCGATACTTGGCTTGAAAAAACAGATTTTAGGGCTCAGTTGATGTTGTGATAAAGGTCTTAAATTTCATTCATAATGGTATTAAACAGGTCTTAAAAAGTCTTAAATTTGACTTGGTGAAACCTGCAGAAACTCTGCATCAGCTCAGGACTATGTACAGATGTGAAATGCAAAGCTGGGAGCAGCAAAATCAGTGTAGCCTGCCTCGTTGAAATGGCATCACATTAGCTTTATCGCAACTACCAATTGTTGTCATTGGAGCTTTGTCAGACTCTGTGTGTGTGCATGTGTGCGTGTGTGTGTGCGTGCGTGTGCGCTGAGCTGTGGTTTTTAACTTGGAAAGGAGATGGAGATGCACTATAGAGTGGGAGGAGGGGCGGATACGGCACTGAATATTCCCATTGGGACATTAGCAAGTGCTGGAGGTGGAGGAACAAGCATATGTGTGGCATGCTGTTGCATTTACACACATTACACACACAATTATGAAAAAATGCAATATAACAACATTTTAATTGTGATTACGATTTCGGCTCTTAATGATCACAAAACCACCAAGGAAGTCATCAAGGAAAACAATTATTTTGCACATTACGTTTGCAGATAAACTCTTCCTTTGTCTTGTGTGCTGAATGGAAAAGTCTTGAGGAAAATGTTTTCAATGTGGATATGTTTAACTGTTTCAATGTTATTTTAAAGTTCTATACTGTACATGCAACTTTCCAAAAGACAATGAATAATTGTGTTAAATAATCCTGATTTTAACATTGACCAAAATAATCTTGGCTATTTTTCCATAATCAAACAAACATAAAACATCCTACACACACTTGGACTTCTGTACTACAGTACATGTAAATAACTGTGTGTATCCACATATGGTATAGGGTATGTACAGACCTGTCCTTGACCGAATGCTGTTTCTTTTTTCTCATCTCTTCTGTGCAGCCACAATCGTGCTGAAACGCAGAAACACATGGGCCTCAAAATACACACACACATAGCAGCCTTTATCTGCTCTCAGCACCTTGTCAACCTATAGAACTTTAAACTACTCATTTGAATGCACTATCAATACCCAGACCTGAAAGCCGAGTTTTTATCAATGGCATGAAGTACTAAACCACGATGAGGAGAAAGCAACGTGTACAGCACTTGTTTTGTCTCCTTTGTGGTGCGGGGAATTAATTTCCCTCCGAGATCCATTTCCAAAGAAAGAAGAAAGAAAATTCCTGCACACGCTCGTCACGTCTGCATTGCTTTATTCGGCCGGTCGACGTGTCGGTCACAAAGGACCTCACTCAACACTGAATAAATAAAAAAATGAAATGATGCAATGCAGAGGTGACGAGTGTGTGCGGTGATTTTCCTCCTTTTTTTTTTCTTTGGGAATGAAGCAGTAATCCTCCAATTCATCGATTCTGTCTCCGTAGCAATGAGGCTAGGATAGAGACTGTCCTCACCAGACAAACACCATCATTGGTTCAAACAAGCGACCTCTTGTAGCCATGCAAATGATGACTGTGGTCTGTCAGCAGTAGGGCTGGATATCGTTAGGAATGTTCAATACCAGTACCAATGCAGTGACTTTGATACCGATTCCTACGCAATACTTTTTTCCATACCATTTTTACAGTACGTATATATACGTATTTGGAAACTTTTCGGTCCCTTTCGGACCTTTATCAAGAGTCCTTCAAACGACAAACACAACCGGGCTTGATTACATTTCGCCCCTCCCATTCTGTGTCCCCAGATGTGGGACAATAGAGAATCACTTATCAATGGGAATATCTCTGTCAACACACGTGTCACTTACAGCATTTGACATTGACACAGGTAATTGACATTCCAATTTAATTGCAATACTACATACAGCAATTTCATATACATATCAGGAATATACATTGACTCAAAAAAATCTTTTAACTTGTTGCCACTTAACCGCTAACAATACTTGGATACATGTTTCCATGTGTGCAAATACATCCATCCATTCCGTTTTCATTGCTGTAATACACAACCATTTCATTTCTACATACTCACATTTGTTTTAATTACAATACATATTCAGATTCAAATCCATTAGCCTACGTGATACATCTTCAGATAACTATCCATTTCAATGACCTATCTCAAATTCATATCAATTACTGCAGTTTATAGTGGCTACACCATAGTGTATGTGTGTATGTATATATATATATGTATAAACAAAAAGAAGTTGCAACATTATGGCACAAATCTTTTTATGTATTTTTCAGCTCCTACTACGAGTCCGTCTGTAAGGTAAAATAAGCACAGCAGAGACGTCAGGTTGGTCGGACCATTTCCGTCCCTCTGGACCTCCGTCAAGAGTATTTTTGTGTTAACGCGATGTCACGGTTATTCGGTCTATAGTTTTAAGATTTCCCTTCATTGGAAGTGAGAAGCCTAGAACAAACCAGGAAAAACAAACCCAGAGCAAAAAGTACACTTAAGTAATAACAGGGCAGGGATGTCCACATAACATTTGGTGATTATAGTGAAAGTAGTTTACCAATTCTGAACCTTGAGTCTATTTCCTTAGCCCTTGTTAGAATGAATCCTCATCCATTCGTAGTCACACAGCGTGATGCTGCTCTCTCCCTGCAATAGTGCATCCCGTCCTCTACAGGACTCTGTCACGCTTGACCTCAGTGCACCATTACTCAAGTCACTTCCTCCTCTTGCACTCAGTGCTGCACGGCCCCCAGTGACAATAGAGTTTCTTCCCAATGATGCCACAGAGATATAATGTGTGTAAACCTGTGTGTGACTGGCCCATGCTTGTGTTAACTCTTGCCTCTGCGTGGGCCTGGAAATGAAAGCAAGGCCAGCTGGCAACTGGGCAGCACACTGTGTGACACAATCGCACGCACGCACACACACACACACACACACACACACACACACACACACACACACACACACACACACACACACGCATGCACACGCATGCACGCGAGGATACACGCTGCCAAATGTCCTCATCTGTGGGGCAAGAAACAGTGAGGGAGGGATGTCTGAAAGCATCCATCACAAAAATAGGAGGCACAGGGCTCTCTGGGAAATAGGTCGCTGTGGAACATCCATTCAGCCGGAGGCGTCTTAGAGTTCTACCTCTGCTGAAGTTACTTAGTTGAGAGGGGGCGGGGGCGGGGCAGGGCAAACAAAGGACAGAAAATACTGCAATGGTTCCCCTAGTTTTAACTACTTTGCCGTCTCATCACTTTAGCTCAGCGGTGTGTGTTGATGACCAAAGAAACAGATCTGTGTCACCGCGGTGTGGCAACTTGGCGAAATTAGAATCAAATAGCGAGCACAGCCACCTGCTGCCACCACGTTTGCACTGGAAACCGTGGAGGCACCAGGGGCAACTGCTCGTTGTCTGAAAGTACTTTGAATGCTAGCGTGTCAATTAAAGCAGAAATACGTGAAAAACGTTCAAGTTTTGCATGGCAGATAGAGAATTATACAATTTTTACCAAACGGATGATTTTGTTTTCCATTTGAACACTTTTGGTTTCTTTTTGTACTCAAATTACATGACAGGAATCAGAACAGGGATTTGATAAGAAAAAAATCTATGCAATTAAATTTAAATACGCAACCCCAAATTACATGGTTTGGTTCTGAGAGCTGGTTTCCCTTTGGCTCCAGTTCCTGTTTGGGAAAGTACCCGACTCATTACTCTCTGATGCTAACAAGTCTCTTAGTAGGGCTTTCCCGAATACCATTGTTTTGGGCTTCAGAGCTTCTGTAATACTATAATAATCACTATAATCAACAGGGAGAATTCAGCCAGACATTTCTCCGTTCTCGGCTGAGATGGACCACACAGCGCTGCAGTGTTTCAGTCTTTACATTGCATAAATTAGCCTAGCGGTTAGCAGACTTTTCCTCTGCTCATTGTTGAAACAGAGCAGCTATGATATTGGTAGCGAGAGCAAGAAGTTAGCGGACTCCTGAGTCAGTGAAACACAGAGATAAAGATGTATTAATGATATTAAGCTGTGGCTTTCACAAAACTTTCTTAACTTGAACAAAGCTAAAACTGAGCGTATCATCTTCAGTACTTCATGCACGGCAAACGGTCCAGCTTGGAATTTGGGAGTCCTGGCTTCATACCTTAAGCCAGCTGTCAAAAATTTGGGGGTTACATTTGATTGCAACTTTGACAAGCAGATCAGCAATGTTGTTAGAATGAGCTTTTTCCAGCTTCGTCTCCTGGCTAAAGTTAAGTCCTTCTTTAACAGGCTGGATTACTGTAATGCTCTTTATGTTGGTCTGAATCAGACCTCCATCTCACGACTTCAACTTGTGCAAAATGCTGCCGCTCACTTTTTAACAAATACATCTAGACGTGCACACATCACTCCCGTTCTCTACACCCTACATTGGCTCCCTATGCGTTTTAGAATAAATTTTAAGATTTTATTGTTTGTTTTCAAGGTCTTAAATGGCCTGGTCCCGGAGTATTTGTCCGAGATTTTAACCCTGCTTGAACACAGCCGGTCATTGCGGTCCTCAAATCAGCTAGTTTTAGAAGTCCCAAGGTCAAGGTATAAATGGGGGGCTGATCAGGCTTTTGCAGTTTCTGCCCCGAGACTCTGGACCAAGTTACCCCCTGATATTCGGACGATTACAGATGCAGCTCTTTTTAGATCCAAACTCAAAACCTATGTGTTTAGAATGGCTTTTAATATGTAGTATTGGTGTGACAATTTCCCTCTCCTCCTCCTGTTTCTATGTACCCTTTTCTGATTTTATTGTTTTCTATGTTTCATTCTTTTTGTTGTATGATATGTTGTTTTATTCTCGGTTTCTGATGAAAAGCACTTTGGATACCTGCTGGTTGACGTAGTAAAGACTCTCAGACTGAGCTGAAATGTGTCTTTAATGTTTAAATATTCGTACAGTCCAATATTTGGTTTCTCTCAGTGAACCTTGTATCTCCCCTAGCTCTTTTACAAGCAAAGCTCAATGTAGAAAACATTTAGGTGATGGAAGCGGCTTTTTACATTTTTAGCCCATAACTTTTTCTCATCAAAATAAACTTTTGTCAACCGCAAAATACATCAGCTGTAGCTACAGTAATTAGAATGAAGTCTGGCTAAAATTAGACTTACAGGCTGTTAATTTGCTCTTGTACTGTAAACTGTTGTCTGCACTCAGCCAAACATTGTTTGGAAAGGAAATAAACTTAACTCTGTCACCCCCACTCTATGACCACAAGTGGACCGTGTGAAACCATCAGCTGATCGCGTCGTGTCAATTTCCGCTGCCAGAAATGAAATGTTCATATCTAATCTAATCAGGAACAGTGTCTCCTGTATTTGGACCAAGTAGCTTGAGATAAACAAAAAAAAAAGAATCCGTAGTCTTCAGCTGTTATTTAATGTTTCAGATACACTAGGGCTGGGCGATATGGAGAAAATCAGATATCACCATATTCTTGACCAAATACATCGATATTGCGATGATATTGTAGGACTATTGTTGCTTTCACAAAATACTTTTCACAATGAGATTTTAGATACTCAATCCTCAATAATGTGGTAAACAGCTTCAAGTGAAATTATAGAAAAAAAAAAGAAATCCTTTGTTTACATGCGTGCAAAAAAATGTTAAAACAAATCTGCAATTCTTCAAATGATTTTCCCTCAAAATATTTCACAACAGATTTCCTGAGAAAATGGAGTATGTGCTTGCTATTGTCAGTTTAGACATCAAAATGGGATATCACCATATCTCGATATATATAATTCATCACGATATGATTCCATTGAAAGACGATAATTCGTCATATTGAATTATTGACCAGTCCTAAGATGCATAAACATCATATCACACCGTCTGCTGCTCAGCTCACGTTCAGGTCGCAACTTTACGACATTACACTCGGGACTGTTTCTGCCATGTCAGCCAACAAAAAATGATCACAGATCATTGAATATTGGTTGTAAAACTTCAGTTACTTGCAAATGTTAAAAAATAAACAAGATCAGAGTCGGTACTGGATTTGAATTTGATAATATGCTATTGAACCAGAATCCCTTGACAGGCATTACACAGAACGATGAGAATCCATATTGCACAACATTTTTCCTTCCGGAGTTTGACGATGGTCAACATAATGCAGTAGAAGTCAGCCCTGCCGTGAACTTGAGTGTCAAAACAGAAGGACGATCTAAAGTGCTGGGAGCAATTAGCTCTGCATAATGGCGTTGTTGTCTCCTAACAGCCCATTACGTCATGTCAGAGGAGCCTAAAAGAGATACAGCAGTGTGGTGGTGGTGTAGGGGCGTATGATGTCATGTTGCAACTGAAGTCAGAGGTTTATCCGCAAAGCAATAATCTCCACTTTTTTTCCTTTCAATGAAGATTCATTAAACAGTAAATTAGAACGGAAATATTTTATATTATCAATCAACAAATCATATTTGTACTCTTGGGGTCTACTAGAATAGGTTACATGCTTGGATGTTCAAATGTTTCTCATACTGCCCATTGCTGCAGCGGCTCCATCTGAAACCATAGGCAGTGAAAGAAATGGACACAGCGATGCCATGGACTTCCACTGAGACCAGTGAGGTCTATTAGAAGCACTTTACTGGTGATGACTGAGCGTTACTGAGCAGCCTCCAACTGAGCTTGCCGACGTAAATGTCACGTGAGCAACCTGTCTGAAAGTCTTCTGGTAGCTGTGCCAAGAGAAATCTCAATCATTCCCAATCTTACAGAGACGGAGAGCGTGAGTAGCTGTCCATGCGCTTAGGAGCAGGAGCAAAACGTTGCTGAAATATTTTGTTCCCATGCTTTTATGGACTCTCTATGGGCTTCTCCCTTGACTGTATGCCTCCACGCCCCCCCGATTGCCTGAGAGCTTCTCCTGTACTATACGGTAATTTCTCTACTGTGCGACAGAAAGTTGCGTGGTTATGATGCAATCATTCGCCTATTTTTACAAAAAACGCTGCTACAGGGCCAGAACGTGAGATACAAGGTAATGGATCATTTTATACATTGCCGTGTCTCTTTAGAAATAAACAATGGTAAAATAGAGTCGCGACCCGACACCGGATAAGCGGACGAAGATGGATGGATGGATGGATGGATGAAAATAGAGTCTTTAAGCGCTTTAGATGTAAAGTTATTCGCTGTCAAAGTGACGCCAAAATGAATGGCAATGTCAATGGAATGCCAGCAGAAAGTGATGGCTTGTTAGTGAAGTAGGTAAGACTAAATATAATATAAACTTAACTTTCTGTCATATTTGCTGAAACTGACCCTATGTTCCAAAAAAAAAATGTGGCTCCTCTGGCACCACCTACAGCCTGTAATGCGATTTGCAAAAATCCACCGCTCCCTGTTCAGATGCACCAATCAGGGCCAGGGGGGGTGTCTAACTGCGTGCCAATCACTGCTCATGTACACGTATTTCATAGCGTCCTCCCCTCCCCCTTCCCTGAGCACCCCTCTTCACACGGGCTCTATTGTGCACAGCTCTTCCTTGTGGGGGGAGGGGCTTAGGACACAGTTTTGGGCTTTAGCGGAAAGGGGGGAGGGACTGAGAAGTTGTCGATGTTCACATGTTTTGGTTACAGAATCTCACAACAATTACTCATGTTTTGCCCGTAAGAAGTAGTCACGAGGAGCAGTAATATTTTACACACTTTTTGTTACATTTGTATATCATTGTGTTGATCCATCTGAACGAATAGGTAACATCTTCACATGTGCTGTAACACCACTGAGATGTAGGAGCTGCAGTTTACACCTTGTAATTGGTGTTCAAGAGATGGGCAAGGAATCTCTTGAACACCAATTACATAAAAAAATAAGTGTAGATTAGCAACCTATTGATTGGTAACCTACGTCGATACATACAGTATCTTCCAACATTTCCCGGGGGAGGATACCCGTGCGTGTCTTTTCTATGTGATCTTCATGCATCTCTGCATTCAGTGCACTAATGTCTCCATGCTGACAGGTTATTCGGCCAATTTGAATGAATTTGAAATGCTGTCTCGGCTAATTCTTGCTTCTCTGTAACATTCATTGTCTTTCTCAGTGCTTTTAGACACATTTTCGGTACTTCCACTGTATTCTATCTCATCCCCTGAGCTGCCTCCTCTGACAAAAGTCAACAGCTTCCTGATGCGCAGTCAGTTTTTTATGCTCCTGTTGCCTTCTGTCTCCTTTATAAATGCAAAGACACGATAGTATCCTCAGGTGCATTTAGTTTGTCATCTCTTTCAGTCTATCTAACTCTCTTTGCAGATTCACTCTTGTCATAATTTGTCTTTCTCTGCCTGTTTGTCCTTAGCAGCTGCCTGGGCCCCCAGTCTCTGTTTCACTTTTAATGCCTGCTTCAGTTACATTAGTATTGATAGACCATCAACTCTCGTTCGTTACTTGTCTTGGGTCAGCTGACGTGACCGCCTCCTCAAGAAGTACAGATTGATGTCAGTATCGCTATCAGCTCTTGAATGTTTGTGCTTTCTGCCAGCCACAAGGGCAGTTCAGTTCAAGTTTTCAGTGATGTGCTCTCTCTGCTCGATCCGTTTTAGCTCCTCATGGGATAGGCTATTCTTATCATATCTTTGTAGCTGCTTAGGCCCAATACCCTGTAATGGCCTCCGTAAGATGTATTCAGTTGTCTTCCCAGACCGGGCCCATAGGCTTCACACTCTGTTTACTACGACAAATTACTGTAATGAAGTCCTATCCGTTACAGAGTAAACGGAACAGTTGCACCAGGGCCCGGGCTACCAGTTAGTGAACAGTGCAAGAAATGTACAACAGTGCAATCAAATTAAGCATCACATCATTATGGGGTATGGTTAGCATGAGAATTATTTTATCGTCATAGTAAAAGAAAAATAATAATTCTGGAGGAATGTAAACAGCAGCAACTAAAACACTGGTGAATTCTCTGGGCAGATAATATAGTCGTTAAAAATTCAACGTCTGGGGAACATTGGCCATCAGCTTTGATTAGGTTTGAGCACCAAGCATCATCGACGGAAACACACAGTCCACCTCCGCTCGTCTCCCCGGAGTCTTAATAGTAATAATAATAATAATAATAAATTGAATTTATATAGCGTTTTTCATAGACTCAAAGTCGCTCTACAGGGGAGTCTTGCATTCTGTCCGAGTGCAGTAGCTTGATCCGGGATACTGCAGCTTTTCCTATTCCTGCAGCCGGACATTAGCCAGGAGTAAGCTGGTTGTGTGGAATAGCCTTAGGTCCAAGCTAGGTTAGCTTAGCTCTTATCCCGCCTTTCTTCCTCCTCTTTCTAGCAGGGTTGCAGTGGTGTTTTGTCCTACTGTCTCTGGATGGGTGGTCGACAGTGATTGTCTCAAGGTCTACTGCACTTAATCCGATCCCCACATTTCCTTTTCCAATGTTGATGCGTGTATCGTCACCATGGACGAGATGACAGCTGTTCCGGTGCTGTTGGAGAACCTCATTAATGACTGTTGTGAGCCAAGGGATACTCGCCTCTCTTCTCACAGTCAATCCAATGATACATATTTTCACATCAATTCATCATTGAACCTTCTGCTGCCTGTTTCATCAAGTAGCATCGAGCTTCCTTTGTGCACACAAATATCATTACTTAAGGTTTCATCTGCAAAATAAGTTGCAAAATCCATCATCGATGCAGCGTGTGAAGGGGACTGAAAATTCTCTTCTTCACAACTTTCCAATTTGCTGCTTCATTTCCATATTGGTTCTCTAATGTCTTAATAAACCCATTATGGATCATACAAAAAAAAAAGAAACCTACAGTGCTTATCAAAAAATCAGAAATAAGAAAGGAGTTTATTGCCACAGTAGTTACCAGTAGTTAATGTGGAATTTGCCTTGTTGATTGGTGCATACATACATACATACATACACACACAAACAAACATATAAAACATTAATAAGAATGAAATGTGAAAGCCCAAAAGCCTTCACTTTATCAGACAGAAGAAGCAGGCAACGTTACAGATTCCTGAAAAGGGCTTTGGTCTACCTTTCTTTCCTCCTCTTGTCCTTCATTCGCCCATCCCCCCACTTTCACTCTTCTCCATCCCAGCCTCCCCCATTTCTCTGATAATAATGCAGGCGAAGGTGTGCAGAGCAGCAGCAGCCGCAGCAGGAGGAGGGATGTTGAGCTTTTTACAGACCTGCAGAGTGGGGAAATGTGCGTCTGTGTGTGTGTCACATGCCATTTGATGGCTGTATGTATGTAATGTGTGTATTTTTCAGTGGTGGAAGAAATATTCACATCCTTTACTTAAGTAAAAGTACTGATATCCCACTGTAAAAAAAAAAAGAAAAAATTTCTCTCTGAAATGTAGCAGAGTAGAAGTAGAAAGTGGCATGAAAACAAAAGACTTAAGTAAAGTACAAGTACCTCAACATTTGTTCTTAGGTACAGTACTTGAGTCAGTGTACTTAGTTACATTCCACCACTGCTTTGTGTCCTTGTACTGTATACATTCTCGCTGCCATACACTGCCCATGTACGGTACAGAGCCTGAGGAAGAACTCCGCTCGGCCTGGCACTTCCTTGCACGCACTCCATACCTCCCCCCTCTCCTTCCTCCTTTATCACCACCGCTCTTTCTTTCACTCTGTCATTCCTCTTCACTTCATTTTGTCCGAGCCTTGAAATCCTCATCAGAGCAGATCACGTAAGAGTCCACAATCCTTCCGTGTGAAGCACGGTCTGTAAACGTAGCTCTCATTCTCTTTGTGAGGATGTGTGCCTTTAAGAGACCAGTGTATTAGAATATTTACACTAACTAACGTTAGCTAACGTTAGCTAAATTGACATGGAAGGCCTTTTAACCCTGAAAAGAATGACAATATTCCTTGTAAAAAGTTACTGCTTCCTCTGCATATCCATGTATATATAAGTATATATCTGGGATTTTGCATGTGGGGAACCACTTGTAAAAACATTGTTCCCACGTGCTTCTAGTGCTCCCAAACTCCACAGGGTGCTTTTAAATCTCTAGAATTACATGGTCTGCAAGTTGTGCGCCAATGGTCCTCTTACTTCACTTTTTTTGTTAAGTGTTTTGTACATTTATCATCTTTTGCATTTCAGTTTCGCACAAAAAGAAGGCATTGGCAGAAAATAAAGAAGGGTTAGGGTGCAAACCATAGTTTTTGCCCCATTCGTCGTGCCATTTCGTGCCAAGTGGTGGAATGTAACTAAGTAAATTTACTCAAGTACTGTACTTATGTACAAATGTTGAGCTACTTGTACTTTACTTGAGTCTTTTCTTTTCATGCCACTTTCTACTTCTACTCCACTACATTTCAGATAGAAATATTGTACTTTTTACTCTATAGTAGCTTTAGTTACTAGTTACTTTACACAAAAGATTTCTGGACACAAAACACACATAGTTTATAAAATAAAATGTTTTATCATAAATTATAATAACCAACAATATAACGGCCTACAAGTGCAGCTGAGATGATTAGACCATTAAACGCTTTGTTGATTGACAGAACTGTTTGGATCGTTTCTAAAATTTGAGGATGTTAAAGCATTGAGTACTTTTAATACGTAAAGTACATTTTCCTGATGATACTTACATACTTTAAACTTAAGTGACATTTTTAATTCAGGACTAGAGAGTATTTTTACAGTGTGGTATTATTACTTTTACTTAAAGGGTAACTACCGTTGTTTTTTTTCAACCTGGACCCTATTTTCCTATGTTTTTGTGTCTAAATGACTGATGGGAACTGACATGTATTTGTATTTGCACTTGTCAGACACTTATAATAATAATCTGAGTCTGTCAGCAACAAAACAAGCACTTTTGTGAAGGTAAATACTAGCTGCACAGTTGCCCTATTAACTTACATTGTAGCTTGATTCTCCGCTGCCGACTGCAGCGATCTCTCTTAATACTGGACCAATGTCAGAGATCATTGTTCCCATCAGTCACTTAGACACAGAAACATAGGAACATAGGGTCCAGGTTGAAAAAAAACGGTAGTTACCCTTTAAGTAAACTGCGGCTGCCACAGGGTGACTGTACACTAACGTAATTCTGCCTCTGATGATGGCAAGAAGTAAAATGACTTAATATTGACTGCCTTACATTAGAATAATGTTTTTGTTGTATGCTGTAAAGGAGAGCTTGCTGAAAATATAAACTCCCAATGTTTGCAGAGCCCTTTTCAAAACCATCATGCATAAAGCATGTGCTCTGCATGTTGACACTTTCGATCATGTCATTAGATTAGAGAATCTAAAACTGGGTTGGATGATATGGGGCCCTCGGGGTAGGGGACAGTCACAGGGTCATCCCAAGGCCCGTTTCCCACCAGTCCTCTGTCCCCTGGCTGGATTTCTCATGGCTGACAAGTTGGGGGGGAGGGGGGGTTCTCCCACTTCTGGAGGACAACTTGTCCCACTGTTACTATTTATAAAAGCAGTAATAACCGAGCACAGCAGGGATTGCTTCCTCTCCACCAGCACACATCTGTGTCCTTGGTGCTCCATGCAGGACGCCGCTGGGTGTGTGTTGTGGTGTTTTTTTGGTTGCCGTTTTACTCTTTACGTAGTTATTTAAACGTATAGGGCCTATTTATGACACTGGAAGTGAAGGAATCTACTTGCTGACTGTGTGTGGCCTCAGCAGCGGCCTCAGTACAGACAGAATTTTAAGACGAGTGCTCCATGAAGACGCCGGATATTACTTCACTCCATGCAGATTTTGATAGATAGATATTTATTGTCCCATGAGGGAGATTGGTTTTCACAGTCTGTTTCACGCACATGGCAATATACAAGGACAAATACATCAACAGTTAACATAAAGACAGGTATATAGACACATACAGACAACCACATTTACAACGACACTGACTCTATACAAGGTCAGCGAGATAGTTTGTTCAGCAGTGCTGTGGCAGAAGTGACAAAACTTCTGCCAAAGCGAGTCCTTCTACACCTCAGAGACCTGTAAGTGTGGATATACAGGTCTTTTGCAATAGTTACGTGTTAACAAGTAAACCGAGCTGTCCTGGATCCATCGACAATCGATTAGACAATTGAATGTAATCTTCGTATGACGAATGTCTTTTCATACAGCATTTGGGCGGTGTCAGTTGGACGCATTTACGCACACAACTAGCTTATGTTTCTGAGATCTGTAAATGGTTATATTTTACATTTTATTCCTTACTCCCTGTCTTCACTTCGTCCTTGTGTACTGTGTGAATGTGTGTATATCAGAAGGATCTTCACCATTCAGACCCTGCTTCCAGAAAAGGTTCAAATTAGGGCTGTTTTTGAGAATTGATTACTTTTTAAAATATTAACTGAAGTTAATTGTTGACACAATAAAGTAACAGGAGCTATTTAAATTAGCTGATACATGGTTAAACGTTATTGGCTCTTACCTGTGTACTTCGTCCACAGCAATCCCACCAATTGGTTCCAAAAAGTCCCAGTTAGAGAGGAAATTCCCTAAACATATTCTTTGTAAATCTTTCGAATCATTCCCCGAAAGAACCGAGCAGAGCTGCCTTGTTGCACAATCCAAATTTTCTTCAAAACTTGCATTTTTAGCGTGTGGCTTGCTAGCTCAAAGCCTATTGTTGTTTTCCGTAACAAAGAGATTTTGAGAACGGCAACACACAGACAGCAGAAGGTGATGTCAGGCTTTATCGTGGTGCCACTGCTAAATAGCCTCAGGGAGGAACTTGTTTTGGTGGAACGTGTACGTTCAAAAGTTGTTTTAATCGTGCAACAGAAAACTCAGATAGTCTAGCTAGCTGTCTGGATTTACCCTGCAGAGATCTGAGGAGCTGTTAACCATAGTCCTCAGACATCCACCGGAGGTTAGAACGCCAACACAAAGAAAGAGGAAGGGGACGGACATCCGGCTGAAAAGAGGGACATCGGGAGCAATCCCGGAAGTGGAACGTCGTGGATATAGACTATGTAGTAGGTGACATGCACATACTGCTAATGGTACAGTCTTTGGCATCAGAACCAGACTTTGAAACCTGACCTCTTCCCTTAGGGCAGGCGTTTGGGCAGGTGTGAACGCGGCAATCGCACCCGGGCGCGCGCGAAAGCGTACCAAACAAACCGACCTGGAACCTCACCATTTGTATCAGGACCTTCTTCCTGTATTAACTTTCTTGCTCCCACCCCCGGACACATCCGACCAATAAGAGAAGTGAACATTCTTGTGTGATTTGTAATGACGTATTTTAGTATGCTTGCGTGCTTCCCCAACCAAGGGGAAATCACTCCAAGTTTACAAACTCAGCAACTGATTTGGACCAAAGCAAAAAAACTGTAGCTGTGAGAACTCCCTTAGACTTTTTATCATGCTACGTCTGCCTTTGCTAATGGGAGAGGACGGTCATTCTCTGTGCATCCTCAAGAGGATTGACAGGAAAATGAACAAGTCATTTGAAGTATTTAAACAAATAACCCCAGTGTGGTCATTTCCCTGGTAAAGACAGTCTCTTAATCCCTCATGTTGCAGTGGAAAAACCACCACATGGCTAATCTAATTAACAAAATTTCCTCAGAAATCCACCGGAGTTTAGAACGCCAACACAAAGGAAAAGGAAGGAAACGGGCATCCGGCCCAAATCGGTGAAATCCGGCGGAATTTCCCTCGGCAGTGGATAAATCCTCAAAGTAGAACGTCGTAGATATAGACTACGTATAGAATAATCCTCTCAGACATCTGACTGGACACAGTCAAGTTTCGTAACAGCAGATGCCAAACTTTTGAACAGCAATGTAGCTACTCTGTAAATACCATAAATATAGACATGTACATGAGCTGATTTTAGTAACTTACTTACTAGGGCTGAGTTCCAAATTCAGTACTTTTTAGGCACCAACCAAATTGCCTCTAAAGTATCGAGTATCGAAAAATGCCTCGTCATTCAATACCCAATTCAAATACCTAAGGAGTAAATCTCATCAGCGTCACTGAGCCAATCAGCATGCAGCATGCTTCTACCAAGATCTAATAATGTCTGTGATTGGCTGTCTAACATTACACGTCGTAGAGACATGCAGAGACAGACTCACTTTTATTTTTTTTTTATGGAAAAAATTATCGTTTAGGAACCAGAATCAAAGTCACAGTATTGGTATCGTTACTGGTATCGAAAATAATTTTTTAACGATACCCTGCCCTATGGGTTAGATATTTTTGCAGAGATGAGGGAAATACACTGCTGAATTTAGAATGTTTTGTTGTTCCTCACTTTGGATTGAAGGATTCTGAGTTAAATTAACGTTTAGGAAAGAATTCAAGGGAAGCTTCTCTAAAGTAGAGTAATTTAAACATGAGAGGTTGGCTAATCAGTGTTGTGTCAGTTGGTGAAAGAGATCCTCTCATTCCTCCTGTGTTTGTGTGTGTGCTGCTAAGTTATCGTGGAAGGCATCCATTGAGACCTGGAAATCATCACTGGTCAGCCTTATCATTCACTCGCTGCTGGAATGTGCTCAGTGACGGACTGCCAGCAAATAAACCTGCAGTGCTTCTCCTCCAAGAACGATGAACACCAGACATCAACTGTGCGTCGAAATGTTTGGATTTTTGAATGGGATTGGTGGGTTTTTAAAGGAGGGAGTTTGTGAGTTTATATAGTTATACCTAATATGCAACAAGCAAAACAAGTGTCTACTTCCTGTAGATGCATGTAGGAAATAGTTAGCTGTCAACCAGACCCTTAATAACCCAGACCCTTACTGTTAATTATAACTCGTATGGAAATAGGAAGGAGTGCATTTCCCAGAAAAGCAGCTCTGACTTTAAGTTAAACTGTTTGTCTGTGTTGTGTAATGTTAGGTTGATTTATGTCTGCGTGTTTGAAGTGTTTAGCTCAGACTAGCGTCTGCATTTCCAGCTGCTAGCACGCTTCAAACCAAATGTACCAAAATAGGTGATGTAGCGTCTCTTTAACGTCGCACAAACATAATCAGTCATTGATAAATCACACAATGATTCATTACTGTGCTTATAGTTAAGGAGGATCCATTAGGGTTTCTGTGTATTTTAAACGTTTTGTTCTTCTCTCATACACAAAGCTTGGTACAATTAAATCCAAACCAATGGAACAGCTCTCCAGTAACTGCTACATTTACTCACTCACAGCATAAAATTGTTACCACTATTTGTAACAACGTTGATATATGATGTGCCATCTGCTATATTGGGCTGAATAACATTACAGGGTTTTCCACCCACTGAGAGTATACACAGTATTCATGCTTTAGCAGGCTCCTGTAAAACTCTTTTTCTTATACTGTACACTTTGGCTGCCATTATTGGCAATATTTCATAGCCAACATAAAATGCTTGTCCAACACACACACACACACACACACACACACACACACACACACACACACACACACACACACACACACACACACACACACACACACACACACTCTCCCTGAAGAAGACTTTGGAGACCCTGGATTTGCAGTGTCATTGTTTTTTCTGGCTTGACCACAGACAAATTCTTTTCCTTGTTTGTCCAACAGTGTTTGGGGCCTTTTATTAACGTTGCAGAGAGAACTAGGTCTTTAGTTGAATTTAATTATAGACTTCTAGAGACAGGTGGTTAGCCCTAATTCCCCCTGTTTTATGAGTGTATCATACTTTAGTAAGACGCCTCCCTGTTTCCTGATATGCTCCTGTTTGGAAGCCGTCATGTCTGGAGGCGAGTAAGCAATCACCGTCAGCATCAGTATGTACTGAATCCAGAGGCTTACAGGATCAGGAGCTGTCGCTCTCACTGCAGCCACGTCCGCTCAGCAGCTCGTTAGCCGCCCAGCAGAGGAGAGGAGCTAGCCGAGAAACAAGTGAGCGTGACGTGAGAGGAATCCAGGCGTGACTGACAGGTGTTTATGAAGCTGTAGTATAGGGCTGAATGATGAATCGTTCTCAAATCGAAAGCACGATTTGAAAGAATGCGATTAGCTAATCCTAAAGGTCGCGATTAATCCAATGTGCAATATGTAGTTGAATGTTTGGTGTAATATTTGATTTACCATTTTTCTATTCCTCTTTGTTTACAGAAATGCCCGATTTTCACTGGATCTTCCATTCAATTTCTATTATGTAGCTCAAAAAACTCAACTCAACATTTTTTTCCCAAAATCGTTCGGCCCTACTGTAGTAGTTAGTAGCAGTTTCTACAGGAAGTGTATGGTGTCCTGTAGCGCAGAGGGCGAAGACAACAAAAACTGATGCTTGTACAATTTACCTTTATACTTGTATTGGTTAGGGTTGGGTGTTCAACGATGTATATCATTGAATTTGAGAAAACTGCCTCCCGTTAGAGACTTTGCCATACTGTTCATACTGAGGTATCTATACATATCATATCCCGGCTTGGATTAGGAAATTTGCAAACCAATGAGCAGTTCAGATTTATGCTAATGTTAAATTTAAAGTACAGGATTTTTCATCAACGTGAGGAACACGGTCACAGTCATCGGAAACCTAGAAAAGTCATGGAATTAGTAAAACCCTTTTAAAGGTTTTGGAAAAGTCATGGAATTTTGTTGTGGTTAATGAAATCAATTGTTACAATAATATTGCCTCATGAAGCTTCGTGAAAACCAATTTATTTATTTTATGAGTTCACTAGATGGCTCTCTTGGTTTGAAGAAAAAAGGCTCAAGGAATGGCAATTCAGTGTGCTTTCTTAAGCTTTTTAAGTGTTACTATAGTCAAAGCCCTCCTACATCTACCCAGGGACAGTATAATAGGTTTGTGAGTGGCTGTTTGCGAGGATAGCTTAGAGAAAAATAAACACTATCAGTACTTAAAAAGGCAGCATTAAGTGGCGGGGTCAGCTCAGTCGGTAGAGCGGGTGCACATATGTAGAGGTTTATTCCTTGACGCAGAAGGGTCCAGGGTTTGAGTCCAACCTGTGACAGTTTACTGCATGTCTTCCCCCCCCTCTCACTCTCTCTCCCCTTTCATATCTCACCTGTCCTATCCATTAAAGGCGGAAATGCATTAACAATATATTTTTATTAGTTTTAATTAATCCCTTGTGAAATAATGACGTGAATTTCAATTGAAGTCTGCATGGCTAACCTATGATGCTGTACTTGCCGTGCAGTTAGACATCCTCTCATATATCCTAGTAAACCTGCAGTTTGTTTTCATTTTGAGCCTATGGACTGCTATTATTTCTGTTCCCTGTTTGATGTTCGTTCCTTTGTTTGTGGGCTGCGAGTCCATCAGAAATCCAAAGGAAAGTCTAATGAGGCAGAAAGTGCTGACACAAATGCTTCTCCGCTGCTTGCATTTGTCATCCTGTTTATCAGCAGAAAATGAGGCCATCTCTCTGTCTTCAGACTACCACCCCGATTTGTTTATCATATTTTCTCATCAGCATTTTCATGGCGTGCCTGCTGCGACAGTGCCCTCTTCCACAGGCCCAGCCCAGCCCCTTCCATGTGGGATATCTGAACGGTTATCCGTCTTGTTCTCCGTTCTTCAATCACACCTGACCTTTGCAGCTGTGTTTGTCCATCGTTGGTTTGAGGCAACCATAGCCATAGGGAATCAGGATTATGTCTTGACCTCAGTTGAAATAGGTCTGTCAATCAAACTTGTTTACCATGCAACAATGACCTCTTTATTAGGTATTAGGGATCGACCAATACTGTTTTTTTGTAAGGCAGATATCCATTCTGATTATTAGTAGTTAATGAAATCGATAATAATAATGAATAATTTATGATAAATAATTTCCCTGAAGGAATCAAAGTATTTTGATGCTGATTCTGACAACAGATATTTGGAACCAATGTGCATTTAGGGTGAAAATGAAAATCTTTAAGTCAAAATTCTGATTTTGGAATGTTACAAACTCTGACACAAAAATTTGTTTAAAGCTTTAAGCAGTTATTTAATGAATGAGAAACTTTCACCATAATCCCCAGTAACCGAGAGTCAGATAGTGTTGGGTGGGGGGGGCATGAAGTCAGACTCAGTGGGGAGTCAAACCATTGCAGAGGGATAGACAAAGAGCTGTAGCAGAGCCAGAGTAGAACACTTTTTAATTCATTTACTTTATCAGTTATCAGGCAATTAAAACGCAAAACTGCCAAAAAACGGCCTGATAATCGGCCAGGTCCGATAATTTGTCAATCCCTATTAAGTATATTAGCCGGATTGGTTAAATTGATGGTAATATGAGATTTTGTTAATTAGATTAGCCATGTGGTGGTTTTTCCACTGCAACATGAAGGATTAAGAGACCATCTTTACCAGGGAAATGACCACACTGGGGTTATTTGTTTAAATACTTCAAATGACTTGTTGTCATTTTCCTGTCAATCCTCTTGAGGATGCACAGAGAATGACCGTCCTCTCCCATTAGCAAAGGCAGACGTAGCATGATAAAAAGTCTAAGGGAGTTCTCACAGCTACAGTTTTTTTGCTTTGGTCCAAATCAGTTGCTGAGTTTGTAAACTTGGAGTGATTGCCCCTTGGTTGGGGAAGCACGCAAGCATACTAAAATACGTCATTACAAATCACACAAGAATGTTCACTTCTCTTATTGGTCGGATGTGTCCGGGGGTGGGAGCAAGAAAGTTAATACAGGAAGAAGGTCCTGATACAGATGGTGAGGTTCCAGGTCGGTTTGTTTGGTACGCTTTCGCGCGCGCCCGGGTGCGATTGCCACGTTCACACCTGCCCAAACGCCTGTCCTAAGGGAAGAGGTCAGGTTTCAAAGTCTGGTTCTGATGCCAAAGACTGTACCATTAGCAGTATGTGCATGTCACCTACTACATAGTCTATATTGACGTTCCACTTCCGGGATTGCTCCCGATGTCCCTCTTTTCAGCCGGATGTCCGTCCCCTTCCTCCTTCTTTGTGTTGGCGTTCTAACCTCCGGTGGATTTGTGAGGACTATGGTTAACTGCTCCTCAGATCTCTGCAGGGTAAATCCAGACAGCTAGCTAGACTATCTGTCCAATCTGAGTTTTCTGTTGTACAACTAAAACAACAACAGCGAGACTACCTACTACATAACAGTCAAGGTAGATTTCTTAATGGCAAATGCAAAGTTTCCCTAATTTTACTTGAAGTTCATGGTTGTTGTACCCATTTCTTTGTCTTTGGTACAGTATAAAGATGTAATGGACATTAACTCGTAGGGCCTGGGTGTAGGTTAATACACAAACAGCACTGCCTGCCTAGAATGGCCGACTCAAAGGCAACAGGAATGATTGTAGCTTAAAAGGTTTCCTCAGTTCTGACTGACTGAGTGATGGAGCATTTAACCTCTGTAGGGCCATCCCCCTGTCAGAGGGGGTTGTTAGTCTGCCTGGCTGTCATGTGACAGCCATTTAGAGTGTGTGAAGGAAACATAAACTGGGGAGGAATGTCAGGATGGCATTTTAAGTGGCTGATGGGTGGCTTTGTAAGCTGTTTGGGATGGGTCCATGTCGTTAAAAGCCTAGGTGGTTCCTCGCCGTTCCAAATGTTTGAATCCCAAACTGTCCAACAATATGTCTAAGAAGATGTTCAGTCTCCCGGGTCACACCGTGTGATACTAGAGGACTGATTTTTGTTTAAGAAGAGGCAATTAACGGGCTATTACATCACTTTGTGCACTGAAACCATTGTAGTCATATCCTATTTGTTGTCTGGGGGAAAAAAGGACAGTTATATAAAGTAGATTCATTGGTCCGAACGCCTCCCTCTCATGTCTAAACAAAAGCACCTCAGGCTGGGCTGACTATACACTGATGCAGTGTTTTAAAAGCCTAGAAGACAAAGAACCGTCCCCTGTTATGTGACTTTCTTTTATCTATGTCCATGTTGACAGCATGACAAACAAATGGCACTTACTATTCCACAGTACATGGACATTTAAGGAGTGACGAGGCATTCTGCTTTAGAATACGTTTTTAATTTCCAGGGTAATATGCAGACTGGTAGCACAGCATTATTTTTCTTTTTTCCTTTGTTAATTTCCCGGTGAAACCAATCAGCATTTATCATGATGTGTGCAGAGTGTTTTTGTCTATTCAGTGCACATAGTGACGGTGAAGCCAGATACGATCACAGTGTGTGTGTGTGTGTGTGTGTGTGTGTGTGTGTGTGTGTGTGTGTGTGTGTGTGTGTGTGTGTGTGTGTGTGTGTGTGTGTGTTGCTCCATTACCAAAAGTAATTTTGGTGCAGATCGATACACAGAGAGAAACGTGGTGCCTGTCCTGTTGATCCACATCGATCCCCCTCTATCTCGGATTCAGGATTTTGATTATTATTTGATGTGACCAGCCACAACAGAAACCTATTAACTGTCCTCCACAGACATCCCCCAAAACACAATGAATGAGCTGTAGTCTTCAGACACCATGGCTATCAAGTCAAACCAGAATTTGAAGTTTGTTACATTGAATAGTTGTTCACAATGTTACCAATACATGCCATTTTCTGCTATTTATATTTGGTTACAGTAATGTGTATATTTTCTTTCTCTTTGTTTTTTAAAGGTTTTTCAGCTAAACAGCTTAACACCTTGAGACTTTAACACTGTAACCATATCCTAATGCCCTAGAAACTAAGCAACGAAGTAAATGGAACTGTCAAATTGAACTACTAAACCTGCCAAAATTAAAAGGATGAAAAAGGAAAAGAAGTGGTAGGTTGGCTGAGGCTTTCTGTTTCTGTAGTATAGACCCAATCACAATGTTTGTTCACATTAACTTCTGGGTAGAAAGCGTCCAATACAATACAGTTTAAGAACAACTGGATGTACTCTCATCTCCTTCATCTAAAATGCATGTTTGATGCTTTCATATTTCACCACTTTGACATTAGCTTGGAGAGCTAATTTATCTGACGGGCCACAGACTGAAGGACATGACACCACCCAAACTAGCAGTCAGTCCGACCGGCGGTGACATGTTGCTGTTCCTAACGCTAGATTGGGTTTATCAAAGAAGCTAGCAAAGCAACACAGGACAGGAGAAAAGCACAGCAGAAATGACATATCTCCGCAATTCAAATCAACGGCCGATTTTGTGTTAGCGCAACGCCACCGTTCAGTCTGTTACCATCCAGATCATCAAGTTCCTAAAGCAACACGTTCTACAATGACGCAGTCTGTTCGGTGACATGTTACTGTGCTTTGTAATGTATGTTTGCTTTTCAGCCAGGCTACAGTGTGGAGACATTAATCTCACTGCCTGTAATTCTTTGATCCAATGGACACAATTTGCTTCAAAAAAATGCATTCCTTCTTAAGGGCAACCCAAACTACCAACATTTTTGTAAGTCGTTTTGGACTCTTTGCTGTCCATCCCACGCAACAGATAAGCTTCCAATTTTACAAAATTTCACAATGTTACAAAATCAACAAAGCATGCTGTTCCTACTAGGATGTTTCTTTTTATTATGAGACGATTTTTGCCTTACCTTAACTTAACCTTAAGTACTTTGTGTGCCTAAACCTAACTAACCCTAGGGGCCCTACTTTAACGATCTAAGCGCACGGCGTGAAGTGCCTGGCGCAGGTGCGTTTAGGGCGTGTCCAAATCCACTTTTGCTAGTTTGACGGCGGAAAAAAGGGTCCGTGCACCGTGTGGTTCTAAAGGGTTGTACTTAGTGTCTTCATTAATTCATAGGTGTGTTTTGGGCGTAACATGCAATAAACCAATCAGAGCTCATCTCCCATTCCCTTTAAAAGCCAGGCGCCTTGGAGCATTGCTATTATGATGGCGGATTTGCACTGTAATATTTTTATTTGTAATCTTCTGCATGTTTGTGTGCTGCTGTGCGTCCCTGTGTGTGTAACAAGCATAGTGTGCGTGCTGTGCATAAGCCTAGGCGCATTTGACTAATTTGCTGTTAAAATAACAATGAAATATTGCGTTATTAACTTTAGACCAGGTTTTTGTTGGTCAATGGTGTGATCACTTCCCGCTGCCTCAAGATAGCAGTATGCCCAGAATGCACCTGAACACCCCTCCCTGTAAGACCAGCCCATGGGTGTACAGATGGGCGCAGGTGCATTTGCTATTGAAACAACGCGGGCGTTGGACGGGAAACTGACAACTGCGTCGGTCTTAAACTAGCAAAAACACTTGCGTCGGGCTTGGAGCTGTGCCGGGTGCAAGATAGGGCCCTAAGACAGTTAAGTAAACAGTCTTAAGAAGCATTTTTTTAATGGTCATTTGTAACATTTTTAAATGGCACAAATGATCATGGTCAGAGCAAATACATTCCTCCCAAAATGAGATTTTCAAAGAGAAAAACATTAGGGGTGACAATGAAAAGATCATTTTGGGATTATTGTTTTTGACTTCTCTCTCTTCTCTATACATTCATATAGCTATGGTGCTTTAGAAACCTGTGGATGCACATGTGGAAAATCCAAATACTTTCCATCTGGCACTCACATGACATTCGCTGGCATCTCAAAGTAGCCTAATGGCGCTGACACACTAACCTGATGTCGGCCGTTGGACAGTCTGGCGACGTCAGTGACTCGAGTCTGTTCCACGTGTTCCGTGCAGTCGTCTGTCTGAGGGGCTGTCAGCCTTCATTTTGGCCGACCTGACGTGTTCAGTCGTAGGCAGGGCAGTCGGGACTCACCCGGAAATGGTGAGCGGAATGAGCGTGACTAACACCTCTCAAAATCTGACGAAAGTCTTTTAAACTGACCTTTGTTGATCTGAAATGAAGACAGATTCACCAACTGCATGGCCTGTTTCTCGCTTAAAATGTTTTGAGAAACATATTTCAGTGAACTATTTTAGTACAATATGAGATCGTATTCTGAACAAGCCGCCATAGCCCATGTGACGCATTTGTCCAATCAGCTGCCGGTTTTCATTTTTTGGGCAGCAATACATACAATTAGCGCCACCTGGTGTCATGGAGAGACGTATTACGTCTCGCCTTAATGCATCCTAAATGTAACAACATACAACATGCCCTGCTTATCAAATGTAGTGACAAGTCTCAAGCTAAATCGAGTGAAAGGGTTCACAGGGTTAAGTTTCACTGCTGTTGACTGTAGCAACACTTTCCTCAAGGGTAATGCCTAGGACAGTGTCCTCCTGGGATAGCAGGGTGTATTTGACCCCTGACCCCAGCCCCACGATGGTGCTACAATCAGTCGGAGATCAATGCAAGGTGGTTCACTTACACAAACAGGATGCAGTGTGTGTGTGTGTGTGTGTTTGTGTGTTGAGGCTTTTTGTGTCTGTGGACATTGTGACATCCCAGCCCCATCATTAATTCAGCATCCCCAGCGGTTGCAGGATTCAGAAATGGGCATGGAATTTCGAAATGCTTACCAGCAGCACAGCAGCTGGTTAAGTATGTCATGTATGTCATGTATTTAAAGTAAGGCTGGGCAATATGGAGAAATTCAGAAATCACGTTATTTTTGACCAAATACATCATTGTGTCAATATTGCAATGATATTTTAGGGTTGACAATTGGTGCTTTCACAAAATATTTTTTACAAAAAGATTTTAGATAAATAATCATCAATGAATAATGTGGTAGTCTCCCATTGCCAGACCTTCCTCCACAGCGCTGCGTTGGAGGGTCTGGCTTGTCCATACAGCACTCTGGAATGGGAGAAAAACGTGCTCTGCTTTATTGGCATTTCTTTAAACCAATCACAATTGTCTTGGCGGTGCAAAGCACCGGACGCATTCCCGATGTTGCTGCAAAATAGCCTCGGGAAGGTACTTGTTTTGGTGGAACGTGTAAGTCGTGCAACAGAAAACTCCGATTGGACAGATAGTCTCCTTGAGCACGACATTCTCTTTCCATACTGAGATTGTAACGGGTATAATATTACCGAAATTGCATTAGTAATGCGTTAGATTACTGCCTTACAGCAAAAAGGAATACATTAGTGTAATTGCGTTACTTTTGTAACACATTACTCCCAACACTGCTCTTGAACACACAGCAGAGATGAACAACACAAACTAACACACCATCAATTACCTTCACTGTGAACTAAAGGTACTCGGCATGGAGAGCCAGTCACAAGGAGCACGTCCAAATGCATCATAAGAACAAAATCAATGGCATGCAAGCCTTTAAGGTGTCCCTGAGTGCTTTGAAAGGTGCCTAAAATATGCATTATTATTATTATTATTATTATTGTTATGAATTCACTGAATGAACTTGTAACCTTGACATCTTAAAAAATCCTTGCATTCATCCATCATCTGAGGCCAGAGATCCAAACCCTGAGGTATCAAGGAAGCCTTTCCCCTTTTCCTTGAAAAGCATCCATCGCTCTATCTAGAGAGAGGGGAAAAGTTCATCTCTGAATGTGTGTGAGTGTGTGTCTGTCTAGCCTACCCACTGAGCTGTTGGGAAGTGGCAGCTGAGATGCTGGCCGGCGGACGATTATGTCACCTTGAAAGAGCATTTGGCAAGGTGCCCGACTCCAATCCGTCACTTCCTATAAACAGAGGAGCAGGGCAGGGGTAGCGTAGCGGGGAATAACCCCCCACTATGCAGGGGTGTGATTAGTATAGATCTGCCCCGGACGAAGGGAAGAATACAAGATCTAGGTCGGTACCCCCCCTACCACAATTAGCCCTAGGCCTACATCTTTATGTATGTTGTCACCTGTCTGGCACCTGATTAATGTGGGGAAGTACAGGTATATAGGATGGGCTTCTGGACTTCTTTCTCCAACACGGTGGCTAAGTGTGGTGTGCTTCTAAACTAAAACTTATAATAAAGATAATAATCTTTATTTCAAAGGTTACAAATCCTCTCAACTTCTGAGATTGATCCGTTGCCGACAGAAATTCTGCCGGATTTTACTCATTTAGGCCGAATATCCGTCCCCTTCCTCTTTCTTTGTGTTGGTGTTCTAACCTCTGATGGATGTCTGAGGACTATGGTTAACTGCTCCTTAGATATCTACAGGGTAAATCCAGACAGCTAGCTAGACTATCTGTCCAATATGAGTTTTCTGTTGCACGACTAAAGCAGCTTTTGAACGTACACATTCCACCAAAACAAGTTCCTTCCAGAGACTATTTTGCAGAGAGACCGTGGCTCCGTCCGGAGCTTAGCACCGCCCAAGACGATTCTGATTGGTTTAAAGAAATGCCAATAAACCAGAGCACGTTTTCCTCCCATCCCGGAATGCCGTGTGGACTAGCCAGACCTTCCTTTACACGGGTTTACAAACATTACTGGGTGCTTGCGCATACCAGAGGCAGAAAGCCAGATTGGTAAACTGGTCGGTTACTGCAACAACCTTAAGTATTGAATCTTTCCTTATTGTTTGTATATAAATAAAATGTGATTTTAGTTGGATCTGTTTGTCTGTCTTCAATTTTGTAGTGTTACTGTGATATATATGTATGGTTATAATTGTCATTTTAGGCTAATGTAATTACCCGTGAGTGTACCCCTATGGTTGGTTTATAATAATGGCCAGGATTTTCAGGAAAAGGTACGATATGTGTGTCTCCATTTCAAAACATCATTGCAGGTTGATTGTTTTTAGCAGCAGAGGTTGATTGTGGGCGAGAGGGCGACAACACTGTTGTGGTTAGCTCGCCGAAACTCTACTGCCGCTGTCTCTGCAACGTTAGCTGATGTCCGCTGGTCTTATGTAGACAACGTGGACGCAGATATTAGAAACTCCGTAGGCAGTCGTAATATTTACCTAGCAGGCTAGGCTAACGCTGTTGCGCTAACGTTAGCAAAACATCGGCGTAGCTTTAGCTAGCTGTCTAAACTTGTCTCGAGTCCGGACTCGAGTACTACAGCCCTGACAGGTAGATATCACTTGGCTGAACAACCACAAGCTGCAACTTTTCTGATTGATACAATGGGAGCCTGACCCTTGCATATGACCCCAATCTGCCCCTTTTATGGCTTGAAGCCATAACCTCTGCCGGTTTTTGGCAAAAGCATGCTTCCCCATGTATGTTAAACATCAGGCACCCATCACTGGCTCTGTTTGTACAATTAACCACGCAACAACTCCTTGGCATTTTGACTTACACTATGCTACTACTACTAGCTACACGAAACACGTCTTCTTTCTGCCTCCCGGTCGTGTTGCGCAAGCTGTGATGACGTTGCCGAGAAATCCATGTTTGCAGCATTGTGGAGGAAGGTCTGGCAAAGCGAGACTAATTAGCACGTAGACAACAGGGTGGTATGTACAATGTCATCTCAAAGGACACTGTACATACCAGGGGTAATTCTGGTTTATTACAAATTAGGTCTTACTACAGTTTTGTCCATCATTTCTATCAGTGCTGATAACAAAAGTAATGAAGTCCAACATGTCAGGAAGCAACCAGACGATCCAATGTGAACAAGCTAACAGTTTATCCAGATTAGTATTAAACTATTTTTTGGAGGTCAAACTGACAGTGAGCATGCCTGAAATGTTAATCCCTCGTTGCGTGCGGTGCTGTGTGCACACCACTACAGTCAGTACAGTAGGTCACAGTCAAAGCAGGAAGTGGTTTTTTTTGAGCTGTCATGGTTTACAACAGACAGTTGCCTTTTGTGTTCTTTTCCTAATCACTTTGACTAAATTGTTAGTTTGTTTCCAACATGATCTTCTGACAGCCTATAATTTTCCCAAAGTCAAGAATAAATGTTTATGAATATGACATACAGTGGTGGAAGAAGTATTCAGATCCTTTACTTAAGTAAAAGTACTAATTCCACACTGTAAAAATACTCTGTTCTAGTAGTCCTACATTGAAAATGTTACTTAGGTTAAAGTATGTAAGTATCATCAGGAAAATGTACTTAAAGTATTAAGAGTAAAGAACTCTCCTCCCATTGTAGAAAGAGTAAAGGATCCAACCAGTTGTGTGTTTAATGGTCTCATCATCTCAGCTGGACTTGTAGCCGTTATATTGTCGGCTAGTTTACTTTAGAATCAAACATCAGATTTTATAAACTACAGTAGAAGTAGAAAGTGGCATGAAAAGAAAAGACTCAAAGTACCTGAACATTTGTACTTACTGCAGTACTGAAGTAAATGTACTTAGTTACATCCCACCAGTGATGACATATATATATACTGTATATGTGTGTGTGTGTGTGTGTGCATTTTATCTGCTGAAACATGTTGCATACTTGGTATGAAAAATATATGGTATTTGTATTATATAAGAAGCTATTATTCACTTATGGTCAGACCTACATACATTAATTGTGATAAATGATCCTTTATTAAAGGTCCCATGGCATGAAAATTTCACTTTATGAGGTTTTTTTAACATTAATATGAGTTCCCCCAGCCTGCCTATGGTCCCCCAGTGACTAGAAATGGTGATAGGTGTAAACCGAGCCCTGGGTATCCTGCTCTGCCTTTGAGAAAAGGAAAGCTCAGATGGGCCAATCAGGAATCTTCTCCTTATGAGGTCATAAGGAGTAAGGTTCCCTCCCCTTTCTTTGGCCAACCCATGGGAAAGAGAGAGACATCATGGCTTTCAAACGAGCAAAGTGGCAGTTGATCAAGGCCACAGGACAGTCTTGTTAGGATATATTCATTGTTGGTTTAGCTCTATCCATGGGATTTGTTGACAAGAAGAAACAAATGGAATTTCACCAGACCTATATTTCAAGCTACAGTTACAAAAACAAGAAAAACATATTAAGTTTAATATGTAGCCTTGTGATCCCCCTCTCTCTCTCTCTCTCTGTCTCTCTCTCTCTCTCTGTCTACCTCGTCCCTGTAAGCAGGCCAAATGGTTGGGGGCAGCCAGTTTTTACGAGGCTGTCCAGTCATGCGCTGCTAGTGGACACGTGCCACGCTGCACACAGCACCACACACACACATCTAATGAAAATGCACCCTATTACGCTTGAATTCCTTGCCTGACCACACACACACACCCACGCACAGACACACACACAGACACACACACACAGACATATACACAGTCATGGCAGCGAGTATTGAACCTTTTCTCTTGCAGACCAATGTGATTCACTAATACGGCTAACCCCCATCCAGAGGCTCAGGATGATTAAATGCTACAGTCCAAACACACACTAACATGCTTTGCCTCAGCTTCCTACGGTTGCACACTACCACACAAAAAACCCATTTAAATCAATGTTTTCTTCTCTGATCCCTTCAGCATCTCAATCGGAACACACACACACACACACACACACACACACACACACACATATTTCTCAAGGACAGGCAGACCAGCCAAGCGAAAGGCAAACAGTAAACAGTGCAATTTAGTTCTGTGTGCGTGCTGTGAGTGACATGGTGGCCTGTATGAAGCTGCTGCTGTCCAGTAGGTGACACTGATTGCTTTTCTTCTCTGAGGATGGTAGAACAGCAGAGGAGAAGCCTTCCCTGGTCACTGTTACATCCCACAGTATCAGTTTTCCATTCCTCTGAGTGCTTAGTTGACCCATCTACATGGCAGGGCATTACTCAATAAATCACAATGGCTACAAAATTAAAAACGGGAGCATCCAGCAACAACTTAGATGGGAAAATATTATTTTCACCACATCTGTATGGAAAGCCATGGACAATCTCTGTTTCTTCAGATATATGGGACTATTATCAATTCATCAGCAATTAATTGCTAACATTAGCTAGGGTCTTAAGGCGTATGACTGGTAATTGTTGTTTTTGTTTAGGTATGCCAAATTGTAATCAATCAAGTGATTATTAGTCTGACAATATATTTGTATTACTATTTCAATCGTCAGTTCTTGGCAATTGACCCTAAACACGTTCATAACAACAAAAATGACATGGAAGAAAGTGTTTTATCATAATTAAGAGGCGTGGTTTACTTCATAGGCTGTGTAATACATTATCTTGGTCACATAACACAATTTTTGCTGCTGCAACACCATTATTTCCCATTTTTTTGGGATCAATAAAAAAAAATCTGTCTATCTAATCTATAACAGTGATATATAACCAAAAGATGTATCCTGGAATTCCTTCCAAACTTTAGTGTGTTTAAAAAAGTAATGACTACATTTTTATTTATTATATCATTTCTGAGACAGTTTATTGCACCGCCATTGCTGTTTGAGAGACACAAGTTTACTTTTTCAAAAATTAAAATGTCTGAAATAATACATTCATTTGAATCCAACATATTAATAGCAAAGAATAATTGGCCTATTTGTGAAAAAAAAATTTACACATTGAAGATAAGCTTGGGCTGCTATAGGTAAGGTAGCCACTATGGTAGCCATACAGTTAAGCTTAAGTATTCACTGTTCCACAGATAAATGATGTAGAAATACATTTATATCCACCCGACCCAGTTTAATGCAACTACATTTTTTACAGTATGTACAGTTAGGGGTCCCTACTCCATTTCTCCTTCAGCTAAGGAGCCCTTGGCCTAAAAAACATTGAAGAACCCTGTTCTGCAGCATCACACAAGCGGTCAGGGTGGCCAACACTGCCCCCATGAGGGCACAACCCGCAACCGCAACTCTACTGATGATGCCGATGTTACATTGCACAGTTCTGTGATGTGTAAGATGCTGCTGTTTGTCCTCACAGGAGATCAATACCGTCAGTAAAAAGAAAGCATCCCACTTACTTGTTAGACACCTCTTCCCCCCCCCCCCAACCGCTCCCTATTCCATTCCATTATATCCGTCTCTCTCTGTCTCCACGGTGATTTGTCACCACAGATACATCCTCCATGGCAACAGCTGTTGGCGAGGCAGCCGAGGGTGACGCTTATGATGAGGTGTGACAGCAGAGTGTATTTTTAGCTCATCAGCCAGGTAGCCACAAACTGAGTTCAGACACTTCAGAAGAAACTCAAAGCCTCCTTTGTGAAAACCTCATTAGTATGGAATGAGGCTGCTGATAGGGGATCTCCACAAAGCCTAGGATAGCGTTACATTAAATGCAGGGCTGTAGTACTTCGGGACTCGAGACGTTTTTCTGTTGTCTCGGACTTGTTTTGGACTCGTTGGTATTTGGATTCGGACTTGTCTCAGATTCGGCCATTGGACTCGCCATATATTGTAGTTGGTCTCGACCCAGTCCAGCCCTATATGCTTTTGTTCTAAAGTTACTTCCTCTTTCAAAACAAACCCATTGATTAGGCACGCTTGTTCAGAAAACGGGTGTTAGTTTAATTCAAAATCCATCTAGAACAGGCATTGGCTGCGTCAATCATCAGGTTTTTCTCTGTCTCGGCCGTGACTGTCTCATATTTGGACTCGGTCTCAACTAGTCCTGGTCTTGGACTTGTCTTGGACTCAACACAGGTGGACTTGACTACAGCCCTAATTAAATGTAAAGTCTTCACGTATATGAATAAACGTTAAGCTCAGAGCTACACCTTTTGTGTTTGTAATTTGTAATAATAATTTATATTGGTGAAACAGTTTCAGCCTATTATAGCCAAATAAAATGTGTTGGTCATGTGTTCAGTCAGTGTACATCAGTGGTTCTTAAACTTTTTTCAATAATGTACCCCCTTTGAAATACTGTATGTTGTCATCTAAGTACCCCGGACCAGCACAAAACGTTTTCGGTAGAAATAAAGTGGCACAATACAGAGCTGCAAAAGAATAGTGTAAATAGAAAATACTTAAATGCATTTCCAATTGTCAGAATCAAAATTCATTCTTTATTTATCTATATACTGTGTGTGTGTGTGTGTGTGTGTGTGTGTCTGTCTGTCTGTGTGTGTGAGTGTGTGTGTACTGTATGCATGTGTGTATAGCATTGAACCCCTACCTGCTTATTTTTTGATTGATTTGCTCTGGTGAAGTAAATCAACTGGTTAAGCACCCACAGTTTTAAGTAGGGCTGGGCGATATGGAGAAAATCAGATATCACGATATTCTTGACCAAATACCTTGATATCGATATTGTGGCGATATTCTAGGGTTGACAATTGGTGCTTTCACAAAATATCTTCACACTTAGATTTTAGATAAATAATAATCAGTAATGTAGACATAATGTCTAAATGGGGAAAAGGCAAATAATAGAACAGCTAGAACAGTCTGGTAAGTTTAGAAAAGTACATCACTTTACTGTAATGCAGCCTTTAAAACCAGGAAAAAAAAACCACTTATGTCATTCCCTATATTACGATATCCAAAATCTAAGACGATATCTAGTCTCATATCACGATATCGATATAATATTGATATATTGCCCAGCCCTACTTTCAAGCTTAATAAAAAGCCAACTGTGATCAACTGTCAAGACAGTTGATCACACTATCTGATGTCTCTGTCCCTCCTCTGTCCTCCCCTTCCCTTCCTGTCTCAGCGGTGGTTGTTCCTGACGAGGCGTCAGAGAAGGCGGGGCTTGGAGACGAGCTGGGCAGCGAAGAGGATCTGCTGTATGAAGAGTTTCGCAGTTCTGGACATCGTTTTGGACACCCGGGAGGCGGCGGAGGAGAGCAGCTAGCCATCAATGAGGTAGGCAATTTGGAGACGTATTTTCCACCACCAAAGGATGGATTTCATCAGGGTTATGGTTAGAAGTGCCGTGATTGGCCCAGAAGAAGTGGGTTCAGGTTGAAGATTGAAGCAACAATATTTAGAATTTTTATTGTGTGATTGTATTATCTTTTCAAACTATTTTGATGGCATGGATAGCCCCGTTTGCGGCTTCCGGTTACAGCATTCTCACTAAAAACTGGACCAGTTTCAAAGTTTTTAGTGCATACTCACACATGGCCCAGTTGCCTTGAACCGTCCCCGAGCGTGTCCCCGCTCCCTCGCTGGCCTGCACTCACACTGCAATAAAACATTCAGGACTAGAGCACGCTTATGTCATTACATTACATTACACAATTCCTCTTCATTTATAAGGTAAGAACCAGACCCGGGCAAGTTTAGCAATCACAGAGATGCGTGCCATGCCTAAGTCCAACCGAACCGGGTACAGTTTAGCGGGCCAGGGCATGGTTTAGCGGGCCAGGGCATGGTTTAACGTACCATGCCCGGGCACAGTAAGGAGCGATCACACAAGACAAAAGAACCGGACTTTGGGGTCAAACGTGCTCGGCCATAGTTTAACTGGGCAAAGTGTGAGTATGCACTTAGTTCACATTAGTCACTTATGCCAACCTTACACAAAGCGATTCCACTGTCGCAGACTCTTTTCCAATATCTGAATGAAACCCTGAGAGTCTTGCTAGAGTTGGGGACCCTTCCCGTCGTGTAAGGTGGTCATAAAACTCAGTCCTAGTCAGTCTTTTTACTGTCTGGACGTTCAGACAAAATCAATCGTGTTTGATCTTATTGTTATAAGTTTTAAGTCTTGGTAGTGAAGTTAAATCATGTGAACGTTGTCAACATCCAATGGGTGCTCTCCCTCCTGCACCAAACAGGAAGCAGCAAACGGCTAGAGCCAGTGTTGTTTATGGTTGCTATGGCGCCGTGCTAAGCTAAATGCTAAAGAGGGAAAGTTGTAGATTTTCAACCCTTCTGAAGCGAGTCCTCCAATGGGAGTTTTACTGGCAGATAAACACAGACCTCCAGGTACTGGAGACATTCATCTGCATGTACGCCAGAACAGAACATCTGCAAACTTTCCCTTTAAGTTACCAGCTAACGCTAGTGGTAGCTAGCTAGCTTGGTTGGTTACATTTTCCAAACGAATCTAGTTGTAGTCTTGCAATGTATGACCCTGTAATAAGTCTTTACATTATACATAGTATGTCTTTAATGTTAGATGTGAGATGATTGTCTTTAGATGTGATATGGTGTCTGACTTTAGTCTTTTTAAAGTCTGTTCAGAGTCTTCTAATGGATGGTATAGGCATTAGACAGAAATGCATGGGAAAATAGGATCCAGGTTAAAAAAATAACGCTTTATATTTCTGCCATTGATGAATGAGGTTTGATTGCATTGCAGGCCCATGTCCTTTGTCACTGGGGCTGATTTCAGCCCCTCTGGATGTCGTCCTGCTGGTTGTCAGATCGAGTTTCTGTGGTAACAGGGAATGAAATAAATGGGTCCATTGGTTCAAGTCTTAATTGTTGAAGTCTCTCCCCGACTGTCGGCGTCTCCGAATGACAGCCTGTCCAGTGTTATACATGGTTGATCTCTTATAAACCAGCCTGTTTTTGAACCACCACTGTCTTATTTTAATGACCACAGTTTCACAGTGACTCCTAACTGAACTGAACTGACAGGGTGAAGTGAAACAGAGGAAAGGACTAGAAATGGCTAACATTGCCTTTTGGCTAAGAGGGGTGGCAAAAACAAGCTCTGAGGTTGCTGGGTTATTTGGTTGTCATGGATACCTCTTCTGGATTCTGCTGATGCACAAGCACATCAAAATGTGATTTACCGAGTTGATACAGGCACTTTTACAGCACCTTTGTGTAGCTGCATAATTCACTGCTTGTTCTCTGCATATATTTATACTGTGGGAAGAAGGGCATCATTTCACTAGTAGTTTCAGGATGAGCTTGACTTACAGTGCATCGTTGTTACTGTTGCACTTATTTCTAATATTCTATACAACAATGGAAGAGAGAAAAAAATATTTTGTAAAACTGTAAGAGACACATGATTTATCTAACATGCTTGTTTAATCGGCTAATCATTTCAACTGGACCTACTGGCATATATTGTTAGGTAGTTTAATTTATAATAAAACATTGTATTTTATAAACTACATGTGTTTTGTGTGCAAAAATCTTAATGTGTAAAGTAACTAGTAACTAAAGCTGTAACAGATGTAACAGATGAATCTAGTGGAGTAACTAAAGTAACTAGTAACTAAAGCTGTACCAGATGAATGTAGTGGAGTAAAAAGTCCAGTATGTCTCTCTGAAATGTAGCGGAGTAGAAAGTGACATGAAAAGAAAAGACTCAAGTAAAGTACAAGTACCTCAACATTTGTACTTAGGTACAGTACTTGAGTAAATGTACTTATTGTTCCACCACTGGTTAGAACTGATGTTGTTTTTGGAAAGGAGGCATTTATCAAAGGCTGTTTTTCTTTCAGAAATTGTATTGCTTGTGACACTGTTATGAAAACGTATTACTTCACAAATGTAATTTCAATTTAAATAAGAAATTTGACCTTTCCTCTTTTTCTACATTTCATCATTCCCCAACCTCGGAACCTATACGCTGTCTTATGAGGTCTGACAAGGATTTCAGGTTTTGGGGGGAATAGCCAATATTTCGGGGGGTTCCGATGTAGCCAGCAGATATTCAAGCCAAGCTTTCCTCTCTGTGTGCGCCGGGTCGGATTAGTAGTGATGTCCTAATGAAGCTTCACGAACCCTTAGGTGTATTTGTTGACCCAAGAGGGGGGTTATGTTTTAAAGAAAAATACTCAAGGAATGGCAATCCTTGAGCGTGCTTTTAAGCCTTTGTTGAAGAAAGTAGAAAAAATGAAAATGGCTCATGACCATGCATCCAAGCAAGTTCTCCCTTTGTCTCACCACATTGGCCTAATGTAGGTCTGGTTAAAAGACTCCATTAAACATATGATAGCTTTACTGTTGGGATGGGGTTTTTAGTTGGGCAGGTCTCTGGTAGCCACATGCTGCATATGTTGGCACCATAGACTGTTAATATTAATGGACATCCGGTTCAGCGAAGTGCTGCAAATGCGGAAGTGCCTTAAATCTGCATTCTATCTGAATTCCAGCAGGGGGCGACACGTGCGGTTGCAAGAGGAGATTGGTTTCTGTAGACGTCTACAGTGAGAAAGTGACTCACTTCTCACTTGATTTATTACCTCAGTAAACATTTTCATAATGAGTTTATGGTCTCAATCGCTAGTTTTAAGTCTTCTGCAACACAGAATGATTCATGTTTTAAATTATGGTCTTGTTGATTTTAAAATCGGCGATAAAGCCAGGGGTGTTTTAGGGCGTGGCTATGATGATTGTGATTGCCAGTGAATGTGTTTAACGTAACGTGGCTCCTCCCTCACTCCTCCCTTTCGTCTAAAATCGTCACACAACGGCAAACTCGACGACTCCTAGCAGATCTCCACAAACCAATGGGTGACGTCACACATGCTCTGTCCATTAATCTTATACAGTATGTGGTTGGCACAGTAATAAATTGATCGACACTCATTGTTGGTGAAAAAAAAACTCAACCATTAAGCTGAAGGCCTATTGTACGGAGCCCCGGAAGGGTCACGGCGAGATTTTTTCAGGGGACTACTTTTGCGTTACCTCACAATATGTTTGGCGTTGTCTCGCAATATGTTTTGCGTTCCCTCGCAAAACTTTTCTTATTCCATTGCTTCTGAGCCATGTGTCTTTTTCCACTCAGCTGCCCAGCACAATGAATCAGCTCGTTGCATTTTACTTTGAGCTGGGAATGATGCTAATATACTGCTCAGTGGGCATATTCATATCTCATATAGGGTATAGGTTATAATCAACAGACTATTTCTTAAATGTAGCCTATACAAAAAAAAAGAGTGTGCGATGTCACAGGTTTGCATGATGTGTCGATGAACAAACACTAATTATCAGAGAATCTGCAGCTCCCTAGTAGTGTTACAAAGAGAGAACGTTAGTTCAGGGACAAAAAGGTGAAAATACAGCCTGCACTGTGGTTACAATCAACTATGGCTACAACCCTTCCAGTCACCTATATGTTGTATTTTCTACCTGTAAAAGTATGTTCCTGTAGGTTACTGTGTGGGACAAATCCGTTTAATTATATCAGATTTACATCAACAATTACATCACGGTCTGGTGTCTGCATATGGGCTGTAAGAGACGTGAGAAGTAGCGACCAGATGTGACCTGATGTGGTCTGACTTAGTTTACGGCTTTTGGTTTTCTTCCAATGAGCCACAAATGAGCCATAAGAAAGTGAAACTTAAATAAAGGCCAAATAAATGTATTGTCTTCTGAGCTCTCAGGGTTTTGTCTCACTAAAGGCCATATGAGATTACATTCTTTTAATAACTATATGAGCTATATGGTTGGTAAAAGTGGTGTCAACAATTTGGTAGCATGGCATCTACTGTAACACATTTGGGATCTAATAGCATAGTATTTGATTTTAAATTAGCCTATAAGGATATTTGGTTTTAAATGTATAGTGTCTAATAGACTACTGTTGGGTCTATTGCAGCATATTATGCAGTTTCTAATTTAGGTGGTGTCTAAATAGGTTATCTGTACGTGAATGGAAGAAGAAAAATATTGCGAAGTAAAGCAAAACATATTTTGCGAAGGAACGCAATATATTGCGAGAGAACGGAAAACATATTGCGAGGTAAGTCAAAAGTAGTCCTCAAATCTCGCCGTGACCCTTCCGGGGCTCCGTACTATTGCACATGGAAGATGGCATAGCCGAAATCTCCCTTTTAAAAAAATTGAATGAAAAGAACAATGTAATTGATTCGGGCATGCAAACACTTTTATGCTTTTATATTATCAATAAGTTAATGTAGTGTGGAAGGAGTCACTTGTAGACATGAGCCCACAGGGAATGTCCATTAACTCTGCAGTTCCCCTCAGCACTACAACATTTTAGTGTGTTTCAGCTCATTGTCCATCAACCTCATGTCCAGCAACAGCAGGCAGCTGTTTGCAGATGTTGTAATGTAATACTGATGTTGCTGGCATTGATACATTTTGCCAGACGAAATTTCAGACTTCAGATTAGACAGACCAGTCTTGATTTTGCAACACTTTAAAGGGATTTCTTCTTAGCTTTCTGTGGTGTACTAATCTGTCACTGAAATCAGGTATGAAATCAATTATGCAGAGTTATCGTCCTCTGCTCCTTCTCCCTCTTTCAGCTGCATTTAGTCGACACTCTAATCAAAGTGGATATCCTAGCAACCAGCTGCACATCTCCCAGTTTTCTTCATCCCCCTTAGAATCACACAGACCAGCGCTTTGCTGCCATCCTGTGGGTCACTAATGGCTGTTATCGCGGAACATAAGAAGTTAAAATATGTATGTCTTTGCGGGCGTGCCTGCATGCGTGTGTCTTTTCTGGGTGGACAAAGCTGACACTTTGAACACACTACCTCGCTTCCTCTGTTAGATTATGATCTTGTTGTCTTGGCTTCATGTAGAAATGCATGAGAGAATCATGTGGTAGATTTTTTGATGTTAATCCACCTGCATAATGAGGTCAGGTCTGTGGAGAGGTGAAAACACTGGCTCACTGACTTCCATAGGTCAGTTGCTGCAAGCTAATTAGCAAAAACACAGGTAGGATAATCATGGCGAATGCTACTGATAATCCTCTATAATAGCTTTACTCCGAGGGTGAGGGGATAGAGGGGCATTAAAGGCGCAGTAAGTGATTCTGAGCAAAGATTGTTGATATTTGAACTCAACTGCCAAACAAATACAACCCCTCCCCCCTTCAGGAGCTCCGCCCCCAAGATTCACGGACAGATAACTACTGGCCTGCCGGCACATTAACATGCTGCCTCTTCAAATTTGGCAAAACTTGGACTCAAGGATAAACTAATTAGATTTTGGAGGTCAGAGGTCACTGTGACTTCACAAAATACATTTTTGGCCATAATTAAAAAAGTCATACTCTAATTAAAGCTGCAAGCAGCGTTGGACGGGCCCTTGCACGTCGGGGTTACTGGCGGACGGCGCTTCTTGTGGACGTGTATTTTCGCGGCACCGCAAATTGTCACCAATGAAAAGGGAACTCTCTGCTGAGTTCAATGATATCTCACACAAGACTCTACGTAATACAGTTCATTAGCTGTAAAAGTGCTAATGCTATGCTGTGTTTAAAGGTGTAGACACATTTAGCCGACGGCCGACCGTTGACAGAAAACCCTGTCGATACGATCAATCGCGTCCCCAAGGTCCAAAAAACTGCCGCGGGACACACTCACCCGACACCAACTTGAGAAACGTAATACGTCTTGATAACAGCAGGCGGCGCTACTCTGTATTGTCGCCCAAGAAATGAAAACCGGAAATTGCGCAACATCTTCTTCTTCCTTGGGAATTTACGGCAGCCGGTGACGGAACATCCATTCCCTCCTTTATCTGGTATGTGTCGGTACACGATCCGTTCTGCACATGCGCAAAATGTTTGCGCATGCGCTGTTGTACGAGGATTCACGACACTGCACGATCTGTTCTACGCTTCTGGTCGACAGCCAAGCTAACATTAGTTTAGCTAACAGCTAATTTGGCTAACCGCTAGCTGAGACAGCATGTAATAACTTTAAAACACCCTCAAAATAAAACTTAAAATAAACGTTAACATATATAACAGCTGTAACGTCAGTTCTACTTTATTTGTGCTCATTTAAAATAGAATCCCTCAATATTTGTCTTTATTGTTATTACTGTACAGTCTTAATTTAGCTTTCCCATTAAGTTTGACTTAACATTATTTTAGACTGAATCTAGCTGTCAGCTAGCAGTTAGCCGAATTAGCTGTTAGCTAAACTAACATTAGCTTCCCGGTGGAGGTTAGCCATAGGCTAGCGTGGAACAGATCGTGCAGGTCGTATCCTCGGTAAAACAGTATTATCTTTCGCATGCGCAGAACAGATCGTGCAGGCAGAACGGATTGTGTACTGACATTATGTTTACCATCGTCAATTCCATTTTTCTCGTGCACTGGTTTGCTAGTGAAGTACGCGGCGCAACCAATGGGCGCTACTCTGTGTTGTTGCCCAAGAAATAAAAACCGGCAGCTGATTGAACGAACGAGTCACGTGGATTTGTTTTTTCCGGAAATTTAAAGCCAGACTGTCATGGCGACTGTTCAGAATACAATCTCATATTGTACTAAAATAGTTCAATATACATTTTAAGCGAGAAATAGGCCATGCAGTTGCTGAATCTGTCTTGATTTCAGATCGACAAAGGTCAGTTTAAAAGATTTCCATCAGATTTTGAGAAACTCTAGTCACCTCATTCCGCTCGTCATTTCCGGGTGAGTCCCGACGGCCCTGCCGCCGAACAAACATGTCAGGTCGGCCAAATTGAACGCCGACAGCCCCTCAGATGGACGACGGCACGGGACGCACTGAACAGATTTGAGTCACTGACCTCGCCAGACTTTCCCACGGCCGATAATCGGCCCGGTGTGATGCCCTTAGTCGTGCGAGAGAAAACTCTGATTGGACAGATAGTCTAGCTAGCTGTCTGGATTTACCCTGCAGAGATCTGAGGAGCAGTTAATCATAATCCTCAGAAATCCACCAGAGGTTAGAACGCCAACACAAAGGAAGAGGAAGGTGACTGACATCCGGTTGAAAATGAGGGACTTCTGGCGGAACTTTCGGCGGCACTGGAACTATCCCAAAAAATAAAACGTCATTGATATAGACTACCCCCCAGGAGCTGGTAATTGGGGCCCCTGGGCCTAAACAATTCCCTCTGTAACTAGATCCTAGACTTACTCACAGAGAGACAATATGCTTTGGGAACATCACCTCCTCAGCCACCACACTCAGCACAGGCGCCCCCCAGAGACATGTGCTCAGCCCACTGTTCACACTAATGGCTCACGACTGCTCTGCCAAATATATGACTCCAGTCATATTATCAAGTTTGACTCTCCGATGACATAACACTAATGGACCTCATAAGCAGTTACGATGAGACGGCATTCTGAAGCGAGGTGGGGCAGCTCTCTGGTGTCAAGACAAAACGTTGATAAGATGAAAGAGATGAAATCTGACTTAAAGGAGAACTCCGGGCAATTTTAACATTAATCTTGATTGCTATACGTATGTGAGTACTGTCGATAGCAAAAAAAAATGAGCCGAATCGGTGGTAGCGACACAGAGTTGCCGCAGCTAATTCCGAGAGCTCCCACTTAGCTAAAGCGACAGTTTTGGGGGCATAAGATAAAGAGTGCCTTTGTGCCTCTTAACAGACACAAAATGCAATTAAAACATATGTGCAACATGAACAGGGACCTAACATGACAACAAGATGTGTTTAGCAACTTAGCCATCGTTTAAAGCATCACAGATGGATGACATTAAAGCATCTCTCTCTGATATCTTATCTATAATATAGACTTTGTAATATTTTTTTTCTTTTCTTTTGTGACTACTATCAAATTTCACATCAATCTTAAATATCAGTATAAATGTACGGTATATGAATAAATGGAGCGCAAATAGCACTCAACCTTAAAACCCTACACTTGTGTGTGCGCACACACACACGCACACTACGTATTTCCCTGGAGATCCATCCATTATTCTGCATGGCTTCAACCGTACACCTCCCTCTGTCCCTCTCATCCCAAAACCCCACCCCCCACTCAGGGGTTGCTATGGCCCTGCCTCAACTACTCTGGTATCCAGGATACGGTGACACACTCTGCATCCTGATAGGCTGCCAGCTATGCAAGGGTGGGCACACAGAAAGAAAAGAAGGGAAGGGGGAAAAAAAGAGAAAAGAGGGCGATAGATGGTAGTTAGATGGATGGCTGAGGCAGCACCGCTCCAGGGAGAGCACCGAGCACCATTTTAGCAGGAGCTCTTAACGGAGAGAAAGCGTGGGCAGAAACAGAGAAATAGAAGAGGAAAACCAAACGGCCGGTTGCTTTGAGAGGTAGATGCGACTGAGCATATTTAGGCTAGAGTGAGAGAAGAACGGGCCGGAGAACAAGGAGACAAAAAAGGGATAAAAAGAAGAGAAAGACAAGGAGGCATGAGCACGAACTGGAGAGATGCAGAATATCGTCCTCCGTCTTTTATCCTGACATCCTGACCGAGAAAGAAAGAAAGAAAGCAGAGGAACCAAAAGGACAAGAAAGACTAAACTGGTGGACCATAGAAAGCCGAAAGAGAAGGGGAGGTGCCTGAGGAGAGAAAGAGGAGAAAGGGAATAAAGGAGGAAGGGCAGGGGGTGGGGGTTCGGGAAGGCGGAGTGGGGGGTGGGTTTGCTCCGCATGTAACACACAATTCGCTTCACAGCGCGCCGACTCTCACACACACACTCACACTCACACGCTGACACAGCTAGGCACCCAGCCTCCACCGGCGGGCCGGGGCAACGCTGGCCGTCGGCAAAGTGGCAGGAGAAGCAGAGAAGGCGAGCGCCGGAGCCGAGCGGAGGAGGAGCGCTGCGCCAGGGGACGGCGACGGAGGCAGCCGGGGAGGAGGAGGAGGAGGACGCGGCGACGCGGTGTGGTGCGGAGGCTCAGCGCTGAGGGAGCGGCGGCGGGGGAGGGGCGGCGGGGCTGAGGAGGAGGAAGAGGACGAGGCCCGGGGACTGATGGCTCGCGGCAGCGGCTCGGGGAGGTGGAGCAGGCAGAGGCTGGGGTTCTTCACCACCATGCTGCGCTGCAACCTCCCGCCGGAGACCCAGAAGGTGGTGGTCTTCCTCATCATGATGCTGCTCATCGTCATCAACGTGGTGCTCATGTTCCTGCTGGCCTTCCAGTAGAACGCACGCACGCACGCACAACACACACACACACACACACATACACACACACATACACACAGACATCCACACACACACACACACACACATCTGGATGGAGGAAAAGAGCAGATAAACTAAGGGACCAGGGAGCAGAGGAGGACTGAGCGGGGGCTGCTGGGATTGATGGGTGTCCAACGTGACCGAAGCAGAACACAGGTACAACCAGGAGGAGAGGGACGCTCGTTTCGTGTGAGAATAAATGTATCGTGTACCTTTTTTGTGTCAACCGAAACGTGTAACCAAGAGGAGTGTGTTGTTCAGGAGCACAGCAGGGGCTACAACTCACGATTTCCATTGTCGATTAATCTGTATTATTTTCTCATTTATTCAATTAGCCAGAAAACGGCGACAAATGTTGATCAGTGTTTCCCAAAAAGCCCAAGGTGACGTCCTCAAATGTCTTGTTTTGTCCACAACTCAAAGATAATCAATTTACTGTCACAGAGGAGAGAAGGAACCAGAACATATTCACATTTAAGAGGGAGCTGGAATTTTAACCGATTCATCCATTATCAAAAAAGAGTTGGTTTTCAATTTAACAGTTGAACACCAATCGATTAGTCGAATAATCTTTGAAGCTCTAGCGCACAGAACCCTGTAAAGGGAGGGTTCATCAGAATTTGGAACATGGTGTGATTAGTCCAGGTTTTGAGACATCTGTCTCTGTGATTTCAGTCTCCACCCCAACACATTGAAGGTGATGGAATTCAGATTATGATTGTGGTGCTTGAACGATAAGTTTTATGTTATTCCGTGTAATACTAATTGTCAACAAATTCCAAGAAAAAAACCTCATTGTTGGAAAAAAAAAAAACCAAACCAACAATGAGGTTCCCTAACCTCTCTGTGGCTCTCATCTCAAAGCCCATTGGTTCGTTCTGAAGACTTCAATCTTTAAAAAAAAACGGCTCACGCATATGTGGTTTTATTTTTTATTTTTTAAATGAAGCTCAGTAATTTCCTAAAACAGCTGAACGCTAGTTTTTAACAAACGGCACTTAAACAGCAGGAAGTAGGTCATTTTGTTCTTAAGTAATAAGCATTTTGGGCAACATTGAGGTATATGTGGGATGTGTCTCACTGATGTGTTTTTATAAGTTTCTGGACAACAATGGAGCTCTGTGGCACAGATGAAGTAGATATATCAGGCTTTGGATAAACAAACACAATACTTGTTAGGATACGTTCATTGGGTAGGTTCTGGGATTTGTTGACTCTTGACAGAATTATAAAATATTGCCAACGGTACCCTGTAAAGTAAAACAGCAACATCTCTTCCATGAATGATGTTAGAGTGGATAGCCCACAGGACACACAAGTAGTTTGAGAAAATAATGTTCTGGTTTGGATGATCCGACCCTTTTAAAGCAACAGTAGTGTAACAGAGGGTTTTCAGGTGATGTAACGCACCCTGTGGCAGCACTGTGTTCCAGCTCCTCAGCTCTTAGATAACCGGCTGGTTGTGTTCTGAACGTACAACTTGGCAGTTTTAACAAAACGGAATAGACAGGGTTCGTTGGTGTGCTGATCTGACCTGCCAATGTTAATATTGACCATGTTTACATGCACACCAATATTCCACTTTGATTCTGAATAGGACAATATTCCGAATTTGATCCAGGTCATGTAAACAGCATATTCCGTTTGGATATTCCGAATAAGGCGTTTTTCCGAATTTAGCATTTTTCGATTCAGACGTGTGTTATGCCGGTATTATTCTGGTTTTGACTTACTTCTTACTGTCAGCTCTGTGCGTTGCTATGGTTACTGTACACATACCAACCAGCCAACAGTTTGCAGGGCTGTGGACCCGGTAGAGATGCATGCCCAAAAGATAAGAAGGATAATTTAAACATTATGAGGGACTTGGATATCAACAGGTTTTTGGATACGCGATATTGCAACGCTCTACCTTTTCAAGAAGCTGGTTGAAGGAATGAAAGAGGGACGCGGTGTTTGCACATTCAAACAAGTCCGCCACCGCTGGTAAACTTAGAAACATTTTTATTTTGCACGGCTGTATGTAAACTATAATATTAATGGAATATCAACTTTCATTAGCCGTGTAAACAGCTTAGTCGGAATATTGTCTTTTTCACAATAAGGGCAAAAAAACCGGAATGTTATGTGCATGTAAACGTAGTCATTGATTTACGGCAATATAATACGAATGTAACACACATATATATATGTCAAATAATTCAAATATCTGCCTGTTAGTGAGTATGACTTTGTTGTTGTACTGATGGAGTTAGTGCTGTGGAAGTGGACATTCTACTGAATTTACCATGTGAGCCATCATAGCACCGCCCAAACATTTTAACCAACATGCATTTTTTTGTTTGTGTAGCTATTATGTTGATATGTTACAGTATTTAAAATGTGGGTGGAGCTTTTGTCACGGTGACTTGGAAATATGAGTTGACTTGTTATATTTGCTGTTATTCTTGCTCCTATACACTAGCCATTGAAAATTCTTGATTTTGATTGACTGCCAGTGTCCTTTATTTTCATGCAACATAGGCCTACACTAAAAACCACGCACCCCTGACACAGGTATTGTTGCTGTAAACGAATTTACCAAGACTACACTACACTGGGTATCGTAGCAACAGTTCTGACAGTTAAGCTAAGTCAGAAGTCTTATGTGTTTAGGGGGCCACTGGGCAGGTGTTCCCACGTAGACAGGGCTGCTTAACACTGGGTAGATGAAACATAAATTATAAGTATGTACACTGTGAAACTGAGTGACTTGTCTTTCCCGCTCTTCTCTCTCTTACCTAATGCTCCACATGTTCAGTATACAGTAGTGATGTCGCTGGAGATGCATTTCTGAAGGAACAGCAGGGTTCTGCATTAAAAATCCACAGTTATCAATTGCCCACTTCTCTGAAGCCCAGTTCAGACCAAAGATTTGCGTTTTAGAACGTCGCAGAGAAACGTTTCAGCGGTCTGAACCGTCCCGTCCCAGCTGGACTCCAACCAGCTGATGGTGAGGCTGCGACTCAGCTGGTGGAGTCTCCACAGGCTGGTTTTACAACGCAAGAGACGTCACCTGGTTCAACAGCCAATAGAGAAGTCATCTTGTAAAGTCAGCTACAATAAAATGATCCACAATCCATGTTACAAACTGTTAATGGAGGCTGAACGACTGAGAGAAGGAGAGGTAGCGCCTCGGACAAAGCCCTGAATCAGGGAAAGAAAACGTGTTTTCGCCGATTCATCACTAGAAATGTAACTGTAGCAAGCATCTCACTATCACTAACGTTATCCACATTCAAATGAAATATTCAGCTTTAAAATGCCTGGAAGTCAGAAGTTAAGATGAAAGTACAAAGAGCCGTTGCTATGGAGATGATGCACCCTCTCGTCTCGTTTCAGAACGCTGCAGACCGATGTGCTGCAAGCAGTGGCTAGTTTCAACTCATCTCGTCGTGAATCTGTGGTCTGAACTGGACTTAAAAAGTGTCTGTGCTCCAGGTCAAGCTTTCTTTTAGGTTAAGAAAGAGCTGGTGCTGTCATTCCAGGGCAGCCTCAGCGATTGTGTTGACAAGTTGTGCAGCTTGTTAAATGTAAAAAATAAAGAGGCAATTGATATCTCTGTCGCCTTGGTACAAAATTAAATGATCATTTTAAAACAATTGGGGGGAAAGTGAGTATTGATTTAAGATTCAGATGGCCTAAAAATGATGACAACGTAAGTTTGTTTCCTTTGGTAAATGGCTGCAGGGGACACACCTGTGCTGCGTGTTGTATTGCTCTTCAGCCCTACTCTGTGCAATATTGTCTCACTTTGGGACACCTCACCATACATTCTCACTTATTCATGTATTATAAATGGCTTTTTGACAGCATCACTTGAATACATCAATTGGATTTACAAGACTGAGATATGAAATGAAACCAGCTTTTCTCAACCTTTTTGGTTTGACCCCTGAAAGTGAAGCAATATCCACTTAGTACCCCTCGTCATGTGTTGAAACAAAGTTCATTCTCAGATAGTTTTTACTTTAATAAAATGAGTAGCTTGACACAATGAAATTACCTTAACCAGAGTCTACAGCTAAATACAAGAATATTTTTATCGGTGTGGCATAGAGTACTGCATTAAATAAAGTGTATGGGTAATAAAGATACATGGCTTTATGTATGTGTGCTGTTAAAAAAAATTAAGTCTGACCCATGAGCAGGGGGCGTGTGTGTGTGTGTGTGTGTGTGTGTGTGTCTCAACCGGCTGTATGCTGCCGTTTACTATGATAAAATGTATTAGGAGGATTGTGTGGTGTTATGTAGTCAAAGCAAAGAAGATTCTGGAGAAAAGGGCAGCAGGAAGGCAAGATGGTGTGGGAGTGTTGCCTAGCAACAGTCGTATCGTCAGTTTCCCTTATCGCCGTGATGGATCAGTGGAGCTAAGGGCCAGATCGCAGACAGAAAGAAATGAAGCGACAATGTCTTTAACAACACTACTGAGGTAGTGTGAAAGACATCCAGAAAGAGGCGAGTGTGCGGAGAGGAAGGATGGTGGGCTGATGTGGTCCAGCAGGATTTGTGTTGTCTCTGCAGGAAGGAGAACAGCATAATGGATGGCCTCTGTAGAGTATGGGGCCATGTTGACGCAGTGAACCTGGCAGTGTGAAATATGACCACTGCAGTGTTTTCATCAATAACACACTCATATGCTTCTGGCCTTGCTCTGTTATGGTCTCCTCTTCCTCTGTCTCTCGCCCTTCCTCTTCCCTCCTCCATATCTTTGTCTTAGTCTGCTTTTACCTGAGCTTCTCAAGGATTTCTCATTCTACATGCTGCCCTGTTCCTCAGCCTATATCAAAGTTTAATGATAAAATTGGAAGGTGCAGAGGGACCCATGTGTGCTGAAGTATGGGCCTGCCTTTGACCTCATGGCATCAAAAGAGACGTCACTGAACACAGCTTCACTGTGTCCCAAACATATATTTGATACTAATTCATTTTTAACATTAATATGAGTTCCCCCAGCTTGCCTGTGGTCCCCCAGTGGCTAGAAATGGTGATAGGTGTAAACCGAGCCCTGGGTATCCTGCTCTGCCTTTGAGAAAATGAAAGCTCAGATGGGCCGATCTGGAATCTTCCCCTTATGAGGTCATAAGGAGAAAGGTTACCTCCCCTTACCTCTACTTTGCCCGCCCAGAGAATTTGGCCCGTACATGAGAGAGAGAGACATCATGGCTTTCAAATGGGCAAAGTGGCAGTTGGTCAAGGCCACACCCCCACCTCAATAGCTACAGACACAGAAATGGCACATCCTAAAGGAAGCTCATTGTGGGACTGGCTCTAGTGGCTGTAATTCTGCACCAAGGCTGAATTTCGGGAAAGAGACTTCAGATACAGTATTAGGGGACCACTAAGGCCTATATAAAAGAGACTTCAGATACAGTATTAGGGGACCACTAAGGTCTATATAAAAGAGACTTCAGATACAGTATTAGGGGACCACTAAGGTCTATATAAAAGAGACTTCAGATACAGTATTAGGGGACCACTAAGGTCTATATAAAAGAGACTTCTGATACAGTATTAGGGGACCACTAAGGTCTATATAAAAGAGACTTCAGATACAGTATTAGGGGACCACTAAGGTCTATATAAAAGAGACTTCAGATACAGTATTAGGGGACCACTAAGGTCTATATAAAAGAGACTTCAGATACAGTATTAGGGGACCACTAAGGTCTATATAAAAGACACTTCAGATACAGTATTAGGGGACCACTAAGGTCTATATAAAAGACACTTCAGATACAGTATTAGGGTGGGATGGATACCTGGAACAATCATTCCCATCCCATAAGATTCTTATGCAATGCTCCACCAAGTAGGACGGGCCTTAGATAGGACGTGCGACGCTTGGCAAGGGGAGATATTTTTAGTCCGCTCAGCTTATGGAACCGTTTGGCTCAGCTACAAGCCAGGAAGCTGATGCTATGCTAGCAAGATTCACAGTGAATAGCATTGTGTATGGTTGACAACCAGTAAATATAATTTGACAGTATGTTAAACAACAAGACAAACTAGCTATCAGCCATGCCATTGTCCCCAAATCAATATCAAGACACCACGAACAAATGATCCTCCATGTGTACTTTCGGCCATGGCCTGAAGTAGCAAGCCGAACAGCAAACAGGATGAGAGATGATCGCCGTGAAACAAAGTCAGTTTAGAGAGGCAGTGTAACTTAACTTCTTGTATCCTGGTGCGGACGAGGCACCGAAGGGCTACACTCCATGTGGAAAATAACATATTCAGATTCTTTTTCATTGAAAGTAGTGCATTCATTTAAAGCGTTCCCCTTAGTAGGTGTCCTGTATCACCTTTTAATGGACACCTTGTAGCCAATCGGAATTGAGAATTCACCCAGCCCATGGTATAAGCACCAATTTTCAACATGCATTATTTTAGCAATTAATGGGCTGATGGGTGGTACAAAACAGAATTTAATAAAAAGCAAATTTTGCTTTAAAGCAGTGGTGTTCAGATCACCAGTTGGATCCAGATTGAAACATGTCAACATCTACGGTGTCCTGTGGATGGATCGATGGATTCTTTACTAAGGGGGTGTGTGTGTGTGTGTGTGTGTGTGTGTGTGTGTGTGTGTGTGTGTGTGTGTGTGTGTGTGTGTGTGTGTGTGTGTGTGTGTGTGTGTGTGTGTGTGTGTGTGTGTGTGTGTGTGTGTGTGTGTGTGTGTGTGTGTGTGTGAAAACTACAACAGAGGAGGTTATGAGTACTTTACCGGTTGTTTATATCTTTGATATGGTGTCTCTTTGGAGTCTGAATTGGTTTTGCTGCTGGTGTGATCCCACCAGCCGCACCATCTTTGCAGTAGTTAGCAAATGTTAGCATCCTACAGAGTAAACTAAGAAAAGATACAATGGCGTCAGGGTCAGATGTCAGAGCAGCACAACTTTAAATCCTTCAGCTTCACTTGTTGGGGTCCTGCGTAGGTTCCGTGCAGAATTTTCGCCGTAGCCTACGTAAGTGGCCTAAGGTCTATATTTGTGCGTTGGTGTGTGCATTAATCTCTTTAAGAGAGTAGCAGGGCCAGCGTGTGTGTGTGCGTGCAGGAAGTGTAGCTTGATTTATGGTTCTGCGAAGGCTCCACGCAGTAGTGGTAGAGCAAGTGAGAGAATGACGTTGGAGCGAGTCCCAACTCTAGAGGCATAGTGAGAGAAACAAAATGTCTCCCCTGTGCTGTCTGACCACGAAAGAATGTATTTCTCTGAAATTGTGTAATGTCGCATCAGTAAACCCAATCCTTCATCATTTTAGTGACTGTTTGTTGACCCCACTGTATGACTTAAAGTGCCCATGTTGCAACCATAACATTCCGGCTCATTTCAGACCTGTGACCCTTTCTGTGGTGCTTCCTCTGCAGCTGATCAGTGATGGCAGCGTGGTGTACGCCGAGGCCCTCTGGGACCATGTCACCATGGACGACCAGGAGCTGGGCTTCAAGGCCGGTGATGTCATCGAGGTAGTGGACGCCACCAACAAGGAGTGGTGGTGGGGTCGCATCATGGACAGCGAGGGCTGGTTCCCCGCCAGCTTCGTACGGGTGAGACAGACCAATCAGTCCAGGCTGCTGGAAGAAACCGCCCATACGGCATTTGATTAATGCAACTGCTGCAATACTGACAGACTGAGCAATATGAAGCCTCAACCCCTTATCAATTTTTCTGCAAAATTGTAGATCCTCAATAAGACATAGCTCATAATAAGCATATTCTTACTATGTTCTGTACACGGGTCTACTGTATGACTCAGAAAAAAACTTGAGCAACGTCTTGACATATTATAGGGTTATCATAATGTTTGTGTGCTTGTTCCTCTCATTAAATCACTTGCACAACTGTAATCCACAAGCTATTCAACACATTGTTTTGGACGGGTTCAGATTAAAAGTTACGCACCACAATTTGTATATTTTACAAAATGATGTCGACCGCCGGCAGGTCATGTGACAAAGCCTGGCTGACCGGTCACATGACAGTTACGTTTAGCGGTCGTAACACTTAAGTTTAGTCGAGAAAAGGTGATTGTTGTGTGGCGATGACAGATTGATGACAAAAAAAGATTGTGGTTTGGGTTAAAACACCGGTCCTCTTAAGTAGTAATACCGGTTTAACCCTCTGAGGTCCAAGGAGATTTTTTAAATATTTTTTTAAATTCACATTTTAAGGATATTTGCATATAACCGGATACCCATGTGTTTCATATCAAAATGTTCAGAACAAACTCAGCTTTCTGGAGCTGAAAAGTTGATATTCGCATTTTGAACTTTCTCAAATCTCTCGTGAAAAGAAACCTAAACTCTATTGTTTTGGTGCTTGAAATGAGTTTACAAAAGTAGCGTAATATCTGAATAAAAATAGTAAATAAATGTCCAATATGAAATGTTATAATATGTAATATTGCTTCTTTGAGTAGAACTGCGTCTTGTGTCCTCCGAGGGTTAACAGTTAATTATGTCCTCCTCTAGTTGCGTGTGAACCAGGATGAGCCCATGGAGGAGTATCTGGCCCACCTGGAGGGGGCTCAGGCTGGAGAGGAGAGCCGGGCAGGTCTGGGCTTGTTGCTGGGTCCTGGTTTGCCCTGCAAAGAACAGATGAGGACCAATGTCATCAATGAGATCATGAGCACAGAGAGAGACTACATCAAGCATCTAAAAGACATCTGTGAGGTCTGGATTAGATTATGTGAAACATGTAAAAAAAAAATGTGAATGTGCTGGCATGGCTGTGGGAGGATGGCTCACTCACGCACTTGTTTTCCAATGTATTACATCTCTAGGATTGGCAGTAAAACAGACAATCTTTCTGAACTGGAAAAAACTCTTAGTATGGGCTTACTAGCAGTGGAGCAAGTACTTATGCTCTCCAACTAGAGGATGATGCATCGTGATGCATCGAGATATTGAATCGAATTGAATCGCTGACATTGGGAGATCAGTGAAGATTCACACCTCTGTCTCCAACAACATTATATGTGTTATTGTATATATAGTGTGGTGTGTGTGTGTGTGTGTGTGTGTGTGTGTGAGTGTGAGACATGGAGGTTTAAAGGGACAGTTCACGTCAAATAAAAAAATAAAAATAATAAGTATCTTACCTGTAGTGCTATTTATCAATCATGATAGTTTTGGTTGTGAGTTGCCCAGTGTTGGTGATGTCGGCTGCAAATATAACTTGTCTTTGAAAAACTCAACAGCATGTCTCTTTTCAGAAATCATGACGCAGTTACTTCAGATAATCCAGAGATCTGGCTGTGAGCAGTTTCATGGAGAAACTTATTTTCTTTTTGACCGATCTACACCCGCCAACCGTATAACTTGGGCTGTTGGCGATAACAGCTGTAGACACACTGAGGAGGATGCCATTAATGTTTAGCTCTCGCGCTGGCAGAAGCATGAGCCTCACGTGTGCGCTTCCTTCTGTGTGGGGATACGTTTGGCGGGTGTACAAAGAAAATAGTTCCAGTATAAAACTGCTCACAGACAGGTCATGATTTCGGAGACATTTGCTGTTGAGTTTTTCAAAAAGCCGAGTGCATTTTTCTGTCCGAGCCCGGCTCGCTTCCGACAGGCATTAAGATATTTATGTCCGAGCCCGACCTGGCCCGACACAGTTAAAATCAAATTTTTTGTCCACATACTAATGACACATGCACATTTGTTTGTGTGGAAAGCCCGCTTTTATTAAGCAGGACATTCGGAAATGTCTACAGAGGAGCGCATCAGCGCACACCGGGCAACAAGCGTACGTTGTGACCGATCCCGACCCGAAACCGAACATCATTTCCAAATATCTGTCCGAACCCGGCCTGGCCAGTTGGGTACCGCTGGGTCCCGACAGGCTCGGTTCGGGTATCCATCCTCTAGTGCCATATAGTTCCATTACATTGGAGAGAAGGCAGACATCTTTATAGCCGATACTTCCCAACAATGGGCAACTCACACCAAAACTATCTGGACAGATAAATAGCACTACAGGAAAGATACAAATATGTATATTTGATTTTGTGGTGAACTGTCCCTTTAAATGTATGTATTATATGTATAATGTATGTTGTGTTTTTTTGGTACTTATCATGTTTTGTTGTATATTTTTATAAAAATAAAAAATCCAAAGTGTCAATGCAGCACGTTCTCTTCCCCTCAGGGTTACATCAAACAGTGCCGCAAGCGGACAGATATGTTTACGGAAGAGCAGCTTCGCACCATCTTCGGAAATATTGAAGATATCTACCGATTCCAGAGGAAGTTCCTGAAAGACCTGGAGAAGAAATTCAACAAGGAGCAGCCGCACCTCAGCGAGATCGGTTGCTGCTTCCTCGAACACGTAAGCCGAGTCACAAAAGCCAATCAAAAACCATTTCAATCCAGAGAACTTGCAGCAAGCCTATGAATTTCCACACTAGTATTTCAAAAAAGAATTATGCCATCAGAGAGATGTTACTGTATGGAAGAGATGGCACACAAAATTTTCAAAACTTTGAAGGCTTCTGAGTAATTCTGCTTCAAATCATCTCTTTATTACGTCTATTTCACTTTGTTTTCCAAAACCCTCAACCTAATATTATAGGAATAGGTATAGTTTGTGAACAATGTGGGTGCATACCTTTTTTACTCTGGGTTAACCATTCTACCCAAATAGTTGATTTGCTTCTACTGTAGCCCTTTTGTCTTTTTTTTGTGTAGCAAACAGATTTCCAGATCTACTCCGAGTATTGCAACAACCACCCCAACGCCTGCGTCCAGCTCTCTAAGCTCATGAAGGTCAACAAGTATGTGTTCTTCTTCGAGGCCTGCCGACTCCTGCAGAAGATGATTGACATTTCCTTGGATGGCTTCCTGCTCACTCCCGTGCAGAAGATCTGCAAGTACCCGCTGCAGCTGGCTGAGCTGCTCAAATACACCAACCCACAGCACAGGTGACTGCAAACTCTTTACATGTTCACGGAGGGTGGGATGTCCAGAGATCCATTGGTGCTGTTGTAAAAATAAATCACTTTTATTCATTCCTTTTGATAAAGGCCAGTGCTCATTGATTGCAATGGACTGATGCAGTTGATATCTATAATTATTTACCTTATGCCTACCATCCACTAGAAGACTCTGAACAGACTCTAAAACGACACCATCTCACATCTAACGTTAAAGACTGTCATAACATGTAGCAAGCTACCACTAGCGTTAGCTGGTAACTTAAAGGGAAAGTCTGCAGATGTTCTGTTCTGCCGTACATGCAGATGAATGTCTCCAGTACCTGGAGGTCTGTGTTTATCTGCCGGTTAAACTCCCGTTGGATGACTCGCTTTAGAAGGGATGAAAATCGTTGTTGTTGTTCACATGATTTAACTTCACTACCAAGCCTTAAAACTTAGGATAATATCAAACACGTTTGATTTTGTTTAAACGTCCAAACAGGAAAAAGACTGGCACTGAGTTTTATGGCCACCTTACACCAAACGATTGAGAATCTCAGGATTTCATTCTGATGTTGGAAAAGAGTTTGAGACAGTGAATCGAAAAGTCGTTTGGTGTAAGCTCGGCATTAGAAACAGTAGGTTAAAAAAAAAAATCTTAAAGTGATGGTTCGGAGTAATTTCACCCTAGGGTTCTTTGCACCACAACCTCGAGCCAAACAACCCCCCAGAAGCTTTTTTCACCTGGGTCGAACATTGGGAGTGGTAGCGTTATCAGCTGAATAGCTTAGTAGAGGAGCTGATGGATCCAAGAGTGTATCTTGTACCACTAATAATGCCCAAAGTGATACCAAACTTCTACAGTAGTACAAATAGGTTATGTACTCATAAAACAATGGATTGGAAAGTTTGTAAGTACACCAGAAGTTTATGTAAATAACACTTGCCTGTTGGCTTCTGCTCTCTGCTGCTACCGGCAGTAAGACGAGTGCTTAGGGACCATGTAAAAATTACAACACTGAATGTCCTGCAGCGCCCTGATATGACATGAACTACTACGACTACCATTTGAAGTCACTGTTCCATTATTAATGCGACTATTACTGCCACTGTTCATCACACCCCCAACCGGCCCATCAGACACCTCCTACCAAGAGCCTGGGTCTGTCTGAGGTTTCTTCCTAAGAGGGAGTTTTTCCTCGCCACTGTCGCACTGCTTGCTCTTGAGGGAATTACTGTAATTGTTGGGGCTTTGTAAATTATAGAGTTTGGTCTAGACCTACTCTATCTGTAAAGTGTCTCAACATAACTCATGTTATGATTTCTAGGGCTGTCCTCGACTAAAGAAATTCTTAGTCGACACTTATAGGATTTTGTCGACTAATCGATTAGTTGATTTAATTGACAGAGCTGTGAGCTTTGAGAGGTGGTTAAGACTAGAAAAGCACAATATAAATGTAGTTAATTAACCATCTGTAAAACTGAGTTTCTCCACAATTAATCCTGCAAAAGCACCACTTTAAATCTTGTGTTTACCATAAATGTGCTCAGAAGTTTCTTGGAAATAAATAATTAAGCATGAATAAGCATAAAAAATGACTAATCAACTAAAGAAATCTTAGTCGACTAAGACCAAAATGACCGATTAGTCGCCTAATCGAGTAAGAGGTGGCAGCCCTAATCATTTCATACTATAAATAAAATTTAATTGAATTGAAAAGAGATACAACAAAAATATTTATTAATTTAACTTCTTTTTTAAAAGTGCTGTAGGACAACTAGCATGAGACAAGTTATAATTGAGGTAAGTTTGGAGACACTACCTTATTTAATCATTAAATTAATAAATATTTTTGTTTTGTTTATTATTATTATTACTACCTGGAAATCGCTCTCCATTTAAATAAACTGTAATTTTATCATGGGGATCGTGGGGAAATACACTTCATTTGTGGAGTCCAAAATAAAACCTCTGAATATGCACCAAACAGGAGTTTGGTTTTCCTTCTTGACCTTGACTGGTCCTGAATGGGGCTCCAGTGGGGACTCCATTGTTATGCTGGGGGACTTCAACCCGTGGGCAATGATGGAGACACCTGGAGAGGCGTGATTGGGAGGAATTGATCTAAACCAGAGTGGTTGTTTGTTGTTGGACTTCTGTGCTAGTCATGGATTGTCTATAACGAACACCATGTTCGAACATAGGGATGCTCATAAGTGTACCTGGTACCAGAGCACCCTAGGCCAAGGTCAATGATCGATTTCATAATTGTTTCATCTGATCTGAGGCCGTGTTTTTGACACTCGGGTGAAGAGAGGGCAGAGTTGTCAACCGATCACCATCTGGTGGTGAGTTGGGTCAGGGGGTGGGGGAAGACTTGGACAGACCTGGTAAGCCCAAACGTTAGTGCGGGTAAATTGGGAACGTCTGGAGGAGGCCCCTGTCCGACAGAAACTCACATCCGGTGGAGCTTTTCGTGCATCCCTGTGGAGGCTGGGGCATTGAACCCGATGGACAATGTTCAAAGTTTCCATTGGCTTTGGTCTTAGGATCTTTGCCTCAAGGGGCGGTAAACGAACACCGTGTGGACACCAGTGGTGGACATAAGAAGGAGTTCCGGGATTACTCCGGAGGCAGTTGCAGGGTAATAAGGGCTGCAGCCTCTGCCGTGAAAGAGGCAAAGCAGCGGGTTTTGGAGAAGACATGGAGAAGGACTTTGGGTCGGCACCAAAGTGTTTCTGGAAAACTGTTCGCCACCTCAGGAGGGGGGAATCCAAGCTGTGTACAGTAAGGATGGGACACTGTTGACCTCCACTGAGGAGGTAATAGGGCGGTGGAGGGAGCACTTTGAGGAACTCCTGAATCCGACTTATCGCCCTCTATGTTAGAGGCAGGCTGGAGGATAACTTTACGATTTCCCAGGCGGAAGTCACTGATGTAGTCAAACATGTGGCAAAGCCCCGGGATTGATGAGATCCGTCCAGAAATGCTCAAGGCTCTGGGTGTGGAGGGGTTGTCTGGTTGACACGCCTCTTCAACATTGCGTGGAAGTCTGGGACGGTGCCAAAGGAGTGGCAGACTGGGGTGGTGGTTCCTCTTTTTAAAAGGGGACCAGAGGGTGTGTGCCAATTATAGGGGTATCACACTTCTCAGCCTCCCTGGTAAAGTCTACTCCAAGGTGCTGGAAAGGAGGGTTCGGCCGATAGTCGAACCTCGGGTTGAGGAGGAACAATGCGGATTCCGTCCTGGTCGTGGAACAACGGACCAGCTCTTCACTCAACAAGGATCCTGGAGGGAGCCTGGGAGTATGCCCAACCGGTCTACATGTGTTTTGTGGATTTGGAGAAGGCGTATGACCGGGTCCCCGGGAGATACTGTGGGAGGTGCTGCGGGGAGAACTCTACTCAGGGCCATCCAATCTCTGTATGACCAAAGTGAGAGCTGTGTCCGGGTTCTCGGTAATGGTCGGACCGTTTCAGGTGAGGGTTGGCCTCCGCCAGGGGACTTTGTCACCAATCCTGTTTGTAATATTTATGGACAGGATATCGGTGTCGGGGTGGGGGGGTTGCAGTTTGGTGGGCTGGGGATCTCATCGCTGCTCTTTGCAGATGATGTGGTCCTGATGGCATCATCGGCCTGCGACCTTCAGCACTCACTGGATCGGTGCAACCGAGTGTCAAGCGGTTGGGATGAGGATCAGCACCTCTAAATCGGAGGCCATGGTTCTCAGCAGGAACCGATGGAATGCCTTCTCCAGGTAGGGAATGAGTCCTTACCCCAAGTGAAGGAGTTCAAGTACCTTGGGGTTTTGTTCGCGAGTGAGGGGACAATGGAGCGGGAGATTGGTCGGAGAATCGTGGGGTGCGGTATTGCATTCAATCTATCGCACCGTTGTGTGAGCCAGAAGGCAAAGCTCTGATCTACCGTCAGTTTCGTCACCTATGGTCATGAAGGCTGGGTCATGACCGAAAGAACGAGATCCAGGGTACAAGCGGCGAAATGGGTTTCCTCAGGAGGGTGGCTGGCGTCTCCCTTAGAGATAGGGTGAGAAGCTCAGTCATCCGTGAGGAGCTCGGAGAGCCGCTGCTCCTGTGCCAGTTGAGGTGGTTCGGGCATCTGGTAAGGATGCCCCTGGGCGCCCCTAGGGAGGTGTTCCAGGCACGTCCAGCTGGGAGGAGGCCTGTGTGGACTAGGTGGAGGGATTATATCTCCAACCTGGCCTGGGAACGCCGTCCCCAGTCGGAGCTGGTTAATGTTGCTCGGGAAAGGGAAGTTTGGGGTCCCCTGCTGGAGCTGCTCCCCCCGCGACCCGACACCGGATAAGCGGACGAAGATGGATGGATGGATGGATGGTAATTTTATCATCGTTAAATACACTTCATTTGGAGTCCAAAATAAAACCTCAAAAGCCATCTTTGGTTTTCCTTTGACCACTGGCTGAAGTCAACCCTTTATTCACCCATTTACATTTGAAATTAGAGGGTTAGGGTTAGAAAATATACATCAGGCTTTGATACGCTTACAGAATACATGTATGTACATACATTCAGTGTTGGTTTTGGTCTTTTCATAAAATGTCTTGACTATAAGAAAAATATAGAATATCACCACACTTATCTTTTAGGCTTTACACCCCTGACTGCATGTCACTCTCTGATCTGTAGGGACTACAAAGATGTGGAGGCGGCCTTAAACGCCATGAAGAACGTAGCCAGGCTGATCAACGAGAGGAAACGACGCCTAGAGAACATCGACAAGATCGCCCAGTGGCAAAGCTCCATAGAGGACTGGGAGGTTTGTTCTGAATGGTCTCTCACTGCATACTGTGTGTGTGTGTGTGTGTGTGTGTGTGTGTGTGTGTGTGTGTGTATTGTTTAACTGTGTGTGTGTGCGTGCGTTGCTGCGTGCCTGTGTGTGTGTGTGTGTGTGTGTGTGTGTAACTTGTGTGTGTATGCGTGTGTATGTATTGTTTAACTGTGTGCGTATTTGTGCGTGTGTCTGTGTTTGTGCGTGTGTCTGTGTGCATGCGTGTGTGTATTGTTTAACTGTGTGTGTGTGTGTGTGTGTGCGTGCGTGCGTGCGTGCGTGCGTGTGTGTGTGTGTGTGTGCGTGCGTGCGTGTGTATTGTTTAACTGTGTGTGTGTGTGTGCGTGCGTGTGTGCGTGTGTGTGCGTGCGTGCGTGTGTTCCATGCAGGGAGAAGACGTCCTCAGCAGGAGCTCTGATCTCATCTTTTCGGGGGAGTTGAGCAAGCTGTCCCAGCCTCAGGCCAAGAGTCAGCAGAGAATGTTTTTCCTCTTTGATCATCAGATGGTGTACTGCAAAAAGGTGCCTCAGCATTTCCCACTGTACTTCACACTTCTTTTATGCTGATGACAGTATGAGTGAATAACCATCCTGAAGGGGAGGGGGGAAAAGTCAGCTTGCAGTCTCTCAGACTGTGGATGGGGAGATGACTTCAGTGACACATTCTGACTCCTACCAGGCCAGTGTTTCTCAGCTTGGGGTTGGGTTGCTCCAAGCGCTCACAAGATTTGTAGAATAGCGGAAGATTAAAAAAAGTCATCCTTTTTTCTTTTAAAAATACTGAATACTCCTTAGTCTGTTGGCCACTGTCTATTTGTTTTAATTGTGGTTATACTTATAATTTGGTTATACAGTAGAAGCCTTCCACAGAACGTCTCATCAACTGTTTTCCCTTCAAAGTTTGCCGCTATGTGCAAAACTAATGGTGGATTTATGTTTATATATGAGAAACATAATATAAACATTATTGTCCACATCTACGTAAAGTGCACTCCTTAATTAAATTATAATGGGCTTTTGTACTGTGCAATAGCTGATTTCTAATTCAGCCGAGGACATGATCCAAATATTAAAGGTGCTCTAAGCGATGTTGGGTGACGTTATTCATGTTGACGTTCAAAGTATTTTCAAACAAAACGAGACTAGCTTGCCCCTCCCTCCTCTTCATCCCGTCCCCTCCCTTCTGTGCTTCAGTGTACTTTTTAAAAGTTCAATCCCCCCCCAAAAATATAAATACGTTGAAAAATACACTGACATGAATCCAACATATTATTGGAAAAGATAACTCGGTCTACTCGTAAACAACATTGTATGTGGTAGCCATCCACAAATCCAGTTAAGCTTAAGGATTCACTGTGCCTTTCACATGTATGTTTGACATTAAAACATGCTGATATATAAAAATGTAAATAGTTTTTTGTATTGTAGGGCACCATAAAAAGGTCACACTACACGTTATGTTAGGCCTAGTTTAATATGCAACTCAATACAATATACAGTATGTAGTAGGGGTCCCTGCTCGTCTCTCTTTTCACTCTCTTTCTCCTGATTTAGAGAATATAGTGTGTGAGCTTGGTATGAAATGAAATTCAATGTTAAAACGAGATCGGACCCAAGACTGTGTACGCTGGGACCTTCTGGCCCTCTCAGGGTCTTGGGGCCAAAGGACAGTTGGCAACTTTGGCTGCCTAGTTTAGTTTAAGTGAAATACATACAATAGAATTAAAAAAACAAGCAGCTACAGTGCAGGAGAGGAGAGAACCCCAAAAGGCTTATTCAGCATCCTACAATAACACAGGCTTTTCCGGTGTTACAAAGAAATCTGTGACCCTTCAGAATGTGAGCTCTGTAGCGCCGTCTACCTGCCGAATATCCTTTAGTGACTTTGCGGGAAAAATCGGACCCGGGCAGAGACATTAAAACAAGTGTTCTTTTCACTGTTGCTCTCGTTTCATTTCATTTCATTTAAGATCATCAGATGGAAAATTAAACAGTTTCAGAAACATTTAAAAGTTACATATAGTCCCTTTTAAAAACCATTTTTAACTGGGACCTGAAGGCTTAGTAATTCAGCCATTACTATGACTCCAAACGTCACATTTTGTAATCCTACATCACTTCTTTGAAATTAAAACATGTCGCACAACTCTTCTCCAGTACACAATGCTTTATTTATACCAAAGATTTTAGCCTATGTTGCCTCTAATATTATTCCCCTGTTTCTCCATACCTGTGGCATGAAACACAATCAATCAATCAGACGGGTTGGCTCTTGCTGGTTCTGTAGAGTACTAGTACTGCTACTTGTACTGGGATTATGGGCTGAGTTTGCTGTCCGTATCCTTGCAGGACCTCCTGCGGCGGGACATGCTGTACTACAAGGGTCGGATGGACATGGACCACATGGAGGTGATAGACGTGGAGGACGGTAAGGAGAAGGACTTCAACATCAGCGTGAAGAACGCACTGAAGCTGCGCTCGCTGGCCGGGGACCAAGTCCACCTGCTGTGTGCCAAGAAGCCGGAGCAGAAACAGCGCTGGCTCGGAGCCTTCGCCGACGAGAGGATTCAGGTCCAGCATGACCGCGACACAGGTCAGACATCTGCACAGATCATGTTCACGGTTAAAGAGCCCCTATCATACTCCTTTTAGGCGTACTTTGTACTTCTTGGGGTCTTATTATAATCTTGTCTGTTTACGACTTATGGTCAGCTCTGTGCGTTGCTATGGTTTCTGTACACAAACCAACCAGGCAACAGTTTGCAAGGCTGCAGACCCGATAAGAAGGAGAAACACAGCTACTTTTAAACATGATCAAAGACTTGGATATGAATAGGTTTTTGGATAAGAGCAAACATCGCAACGTCGACCTTTTCAAGAAGCTGGTTGAAGGAATGAGCTCCAACAAGTCCTCCACCGCTAGAAAAATAATCCTATTTTTGCAGGGCTACATGTAAACGGGAATATCATTGGAATATTCACTTTCATTAGCCATGTAAACAGCTTAATCTTTTAATAATTAACATTGTCTTTTTCGGAATAAGGGCAAAAACAGAAACGTGCATGTAAACGTAGTCAATGAGCCGGCTGAGCGTGCAGGCGCGGATTAATGCACAGGCTTTTGAGGCTGCAGCCTAGGGGTCCCACGCGAAAAAAAAAGACCCTAATTGGCCCATAAGAAACATTTATTTTTTAATTGGCCCATTGTTTTTTCAATTGACTCTGGGCTGGCCAAAAAACACTTTAGTCAAAAATATCACATAGACTATTTTTTTCCATACACCCCCTACTTTCAAATTGAAACGGACTAGTCCATAACGGTGCGCGGCCCGAAAGATAAACACAGTGACAGGAGAGCTTGGAAGTACACAAACAGAGACAAAGCAAGATGAGTCTAAAAAAAGACGCCGATAAGTATTTGGCAACGCTGCCAAAGATGACAAACTTTTTTTACGACTACTGTTGGGGATACAGACATGAAGAACAACAGTCCAAATCGAGCAGCGGCTAGCTGTGAAGTGGCGCTAGGTGAGGATAACGTTAACCAAGACAATGAAGAGGACAGCATATCTTTAAACAGCACCCTCTTTGGGATTTCTGCCTGCATGCAGTTTCGGGTGTGCATCTGCCAGGCTAGAACAGTAATAGAGGTCATGGAGAAGAAACGCAAAGGAGGTGCTGAGAAGCTGCGTGAGAAAATAAAACGCTGCCAAATGTGTCAAATGGACAGACATGTTTTGGCCAGTAGCAGGACCTCCATCAGCTCCCGTGGCCGATGATATCGGTGCTGGTGTCGGATACAGTGACATGCACAGTGAGGAGCAGACTCAGGAGGAGAGGGACAGAGATGAGGGAGTGAGGCTACAACCGGCTGCAGTAAACACAACTCCCCTTAAAACACTTAACACCTTGATAAAACTGAGTGGTGGACAAACTGTTGATGATAACACTACAACAATAAAAGAAATAGGCATGCTATACTGTATCATTGCATTAGTTTGGCTACGTGCGCGGGTATCTGAGTCTTGACTGATCATTTTCTCACCGTTTTATTATTAATAGGCTATATTAGACTGCCTTTCATTCAACAAAGTAGCCTACATCTTAATAATAAGCAAAACACCACCTTAAGGTTCATCAAACCTTAAGCTTGTGCATTTGTGTCCTTAAAGTAGCCTAGATAAACGTTGCACATCATGCAAGCTTTTTTAATGGGAATTGTAGCTTTTCTATCTGCATTGGCAGACAAAAACTCATGCTAGACCTCTTGAAATTAAAGCACAGGGCCTCTTCAGTCGTGAAATGATAATATATAGGCCTCTATATATTGTTTTATGATTCATGAGGAGTATACCGTTTTATTATATTAAAAAATGGCACTTTTTTGTATTTAATGTGTCAACTCTCAATGATTCTTGCTTACCCCTTACATGGCGTTAATAGTTTTAAGGAGTAGGAGTTGCTATACACATTCAGGGGAGAGCAAGGACGGGGGGTATTTGTGATCTTCCGTGGTGTGGTCTGGGCCAAAATGCCAGGGCCAATTTTTGGTCCCAGTCCGTCCCTGCTGCTACCTATAGCTTGGATCCTGCATGTGAATTCTAAAAAAAAATTCTAAAGGCGTGATGATTATGCAACAATATGTAGCCTACATGTTGTATTGCTGTTTCATTATTGTTGTTAATAACAGTGTTATGTGCTGCTGCTGCTGTTTTTATTATTTTTATTTTATTCACAGTTTAGTGTATTGCACAGTGGTTTGTGTCTTAGTAATGATCAGTGGTGGAATGTAACTAAGTACATGTACTCTAGTACTGTACTTGAGTCCAAATGTTGAGGTACTTGAGTCTTTTCTTTTCATGCCACTTTCTACTTCTACTCCGTTACATTTCAGAGAGAAATATTGTACTTTTTACTCCACTACATTGATCTGTTACAGCTTTAGTTACTAGTTACGTTAGTTACTCCATTACATTCATCAGTTACAGCTTTAGTTACTACTTACTTTAGTTACTCCACTACATTCATCTGTTACAGCTTTAGTTACTAGTTACTTTACACATTAAGATTTCTGCACACAAAACACATGTAGTTTATAAAATGTGATGTTTGATTCTAAAGTAAACTAGCCAACAATATAACGGCTACAAGTCAGCTGAGATGATGAGACCATTAAACACTAGTTGATTGACAATAAATTTGTTTGGTTTGTTTAAAAAATATGAGGATTTTTCGACATTCAGTACTTTCACTTTTAATATTTCAAGTACATTTTCCTGATGATACTTACATACTTTTACTTAAGTAACATTTTCAATGCAGGACAGTATGGTATTAGTACTTTTACTGAAGTAAAAGATCTGAATACTTCTTCCACCACTGGTAGTGATGTTGTGATTTTGCCTCAGTAAAACCAGGTGTTCTGCACTGCTGCAGATCCTGTAGCCTACCGGTTGGTTTAGAAAGATAAAAGTGATTACCAGCTTGCTGTTGAACTGTGAATCCAGGGAATTCTGCTGCTTTGCTGTTTAGTTACATTTTCTTTGTAAATGTTTTGGTGCTGTGGTGGCAGAGGATAATATCTGGTATTCTTTCCACTTACATCTCTGTTGATGTTAGTTTTATGATGTAGTTTACTCATTTTACCTATGTGGTGTGGTGGTAGTTGGTGTGGGTGTGTGTGTGTGTGTGTGTGTGTGTGTGTGTGTGTGTGTGTGTGTGTGTCAGTTAAAATTATTATTATTTGCATGTGGACCATGTATGGCACTAAATACATTTTTCCAGTAAAGCACAATGATTAAGGGGGGGCCTCACACAAAGAGCAGCCTAGGGGCCCCTGACCACCTTAATCCGCCCCTGGCTGCATGGGATGTCTTTTGCCCATGTGGGTTAGTTTGAAAGACACACGCACACGCACACGCACACATACACACACACACACACACACACACACACACACACACACACACACACACACACACACACACACACAAACTCAAACAATGAGCCCTCGATTTATAGTTAGATGATACATAGACCTGGGATCTTCCAGTTAACTGTCTCCCTAACCTGTCAGCCATGCTTTTTTCTCTGCAAAGAACAGAGCTGTGTCCTATAACATGTGATCTGCTGTGTATCCTCCTTTGTTCTCCTTTCACTACATCAGCTTTAATACTTTAAAAACTTTAGTGTGGTGCGTCCGGAAACTGTGGCACTGCCGGCAGTAAATACATGTCTCTGATGCTGATCTAACGAATAGAGCCAGACTTCTGTCCTGAGTTGAGTCTGTATTAACTGTGTGCTTCACTGGCACATTAGTAGGAATAAGGGTTTTGATTTGATGTTGAGTCCTGCACATTTACAGTCTGTTGGTTTTTACCTTTTGGGAACAAACACAATGAAAGAATAACTTCTTGAGAAAGCCTAAAACTTTGTAAAGCCCCTTGAGGCTATATAAATAAAATTGACTAAACTTCATAGCCATCCCATTTCTTTTTCTCCTCTCAGGGTTTTCTCTCACAGAGGTCCAGAAGAAACAGGCCATGTTTAACGCCTGCAAAAGCCATCCAGCTGGGAAACCAAAAGGTATGCACCCAAGGGTTCAGAGAAAGGCAAATAATAGGATTGCATGGACTTGAGTAGTTGCACATTAGGCACTAAGCTCCTGAGTGTGGTAGTCTCAATGTAGTGTTTGTATCAGTGTAGACTCTACATCCTCTTGTTCCTAAGTTTTATTTCATTTTGTCAGATAATATAATACTCATCATCTTAAAGGGTAACTACCGTTTCTTTCAACCTGGACCCTATTTTCCTATGTTTTTGTGTGTAAGTGACTGATCGGAACAACAATCTTTGAAAAAGTGTCTGACAACATTATGGAAAGGATCCCTACAGAGATTCAATTTCAATTCAATTTTATTTATAGTATCAAATCATAACAAGAGTTATCTCGAGACACTTTACAGATAGAGTAGGTCCAGACCACACTCTATAATTTACAAAGCCCCAACAATTCCAACAATTACAGTAATTCCCTCAAGAGCAAGCAGTGCGACAGTGGCGAGGAAAAACTCCCTCTTGGGAAGAAACCTCAGACAGACCCAGGCTCTTGGTAGGTGGTGTCTGACGGGCCGGTTGGGGGTGTGATGAACAGTGGCAATAATAGTCACATTAATAATGGAACAGTGACTGGATGTAGCGGGAAGCTGCAGGGTTCAGCCGGAAGAAGCATGACATTGCAGGGCACCGCTGAGCTCGGCAGGGAGTGCAGCAGGACCACGGCGACAGCTGGAACAAGGATCTTGGTGCCAACGTTCTCCAAGGAAATACGCTGGGGGAAAAAACATAAGGACTCCGGGGAGTAAACTCCCCAGAAGCTAGGATAGAGATAGACCTTTGAAACCTCTTTAAGACCGTTCTGTTCAACCAGAAACAGCTCTGAGGTCGCTAGCACTGAACCCACCAGACTCCATTTAAAAAAAACAATACTTTCAGCGTGTATAGAGCCAACATATTTTCACATGTAAATCAGTAGACTATGTGTTTATTTCAACCAAAAGTAGAGTTGCGATTGTCAGAAAAGTGAAAAGACGACCCAAAATGGCTTTTTATAGTTAGATTTAGTTTCTGTTTACTTTGAATGAAGTGTATTTTACGATGCTAAAATTACTGTTGATTTACATGGAGTCTGGTGGGTTTAGCGAACACAATTTTGCGGATATTTAAAAAAAGGATCTTACTCTTTAACAGAAAGGTCGACCTCCTTAGAAATCCTTTCCATAATGTTGTCAGACACTTATAATAATAATCTGAGCCTGTCAGTCATAAAAGCTGGACAATTGTCCTATTAACTTACATTGTAGCTTGTTTCTCCACTGCCGACTGCAGCGATCTCGCTTAATGCTGGACCAATGTCAAAGATTGTTGTTCCCAACAGTGACTTAGACACAAAAACATAGGAAAATAGGATCCAGGTTGAAAAAAAAAAGCCTTGGAGGTAGCCTAGCCTTTAAATCTCAGAGTAATATCAGTCTGGAAATGTCTTCCTTTCTCTCTGGGCTTGGACATGGGTCACCTCATGATGAATAATGTATACACACTGATCTATAATGCATACTGCAGCACTTTCTATTGAAATTCTATGTCACCAGGACCTGTATTCTTCAAGCATCTCAGAATCACAGTAAAGGTTGGACTAAGGCTAAAAATACTCGTCCTTCTCTAGAACAGGACAGCAGAGTTATTTATGAAGATTCCTACACACACTCCCAACAAGACAGACATCTCCGGTAAAAAATAAATGTCATTGCTCCAATCGCTTCAACTTTGCTGTTCTTTGATTGTGTCAATAAAACTCAGCATTTTCTGCACAGATGTTTTCACATTAAACAGAATCTTCCCATTTTTCCAGGTAGGCTTTTAATTTGAAACGTCTGCAGGAAGTGCTATTTTAACTGTGCTCAAAAAACAGCAAAGTAGGGGCAATTGGCAAAATTTTTGAAATTTATGAAAATACTATCTGTGTTTAAAACAGAACGTCAGAGCAGCATAGTATTGACTATAACAAAGATCCTCTACACTAAAGATAGCGCATTTCAAGCAGCGCCAACAGTATGAAATGGTACACACTTCCTGTCTCCTAAAGGGATGTGGCCTCGTTTGAACATGTAGTGAATGTCGTGTGGATGGATGAAAAGTTATTTCTTAATAGTTTCTTTTGCTAACGTTAGATATGTGCAGTACAGTGTTTTTTTTTTTAAATGGAGTCTGGTGGGTTCAGCGCTAGCGACCTCAGAGCTGTTTCTGGTTAAACAGAAAGGTCTCAAAGAGGTTTTAAAGGTCTATCTCTGTAGGGATCCTTTCTATAATGTAGTTAGATACTTAGAATAATAATCTGAGCCTTTAAATAAAGGACTTTTAGTGGACTAAATTGACGATGCACATGTGTCCCATAGGGTTACATTGCAGCCCGGTCTGCGTTCATGCTTAATACTGGACCAATGTCTAAGATTGTTGTTCCCATCAGTCACTTAGACACAAACACATAAGAAAATAGGGACCAGGTTGAAAAAACGGTAGTTACTCTTTAACTGTATCTGTGGATAGCTACCTTACCTGTAGGCCAGTAAGCCTATCATCAGTCAGCACATTTACATGCACACCAATATTCCACTATTATTCTGAATATGACAATATTCCGAATTTGATACAAGTCATGTAAACAGCATGTTCCGGTTGGATATTCCTAATAAGGCCTTTTTCCGATTACAGCATTTTCTGATTAAGACATATGTTATATATTATTATTCCGGTTTTAGAGGCATTGTTTAGACATGTAAACAACGCATTCGGAATATGCATCTCAATCAGAGTTCTCACCGCAGGCTCACGGTCAGCTCTGTGCGTTGCTATGGTTTTTGTACACAAACCAACTAGCCAACAGTTTGCAAGGCTGCAGCCCGATAAGAAGGAGAAACACAGCTACTTTTAAACTTTATCAAAGACTTGGATATCAATAGGTTTTTGGATAAGAGCACACATCGCTACGTCGACCTTTTCTAGAAGCTGGTTGAGGGAATGAGAGAGGGAGGCTGTGTTCACATGGTCCAACAAGTCCTCCACCGCTGGAAAACTTTGAAAAAATCCTGTTTTGCACGACTACATGTAAACGGGAATATTAGTGAAATACTCACTTTCATTAGCCATGTAAACAGCTTAGTCGGAATATCGTCTTTTTCGGAATAAGGGCAAAAAACTTAATGTTATGTGCATGTAAACATACTGAACATTGTGTAAATTAAAAAAAAAGATTTATCTTTACAAATAATATGTTGGATTTATTGATGTATATTTTCAGACTATATATATATATATATATATATTCAGAATTTAGTTACAATAACTCTGAGGACCCCCTAAGAGTCCCGGGCCCCCTGTTGAAGATCTGTGTCTTAGACAGAGCAGCCTATTCCATCATGTATCAGGACAACTAGAAAAATTAATATACAAAACTCTCTCAGCATTCAGGCGTCACAGGCACACCGGCCAATAACAAATGCAGATCTGGAATATATAATGAGTGCATGCTTCCGCTCTCATTTCCCAGCTGTGTCTGATATCCCATGAAGTGCTATACTGTATATGTAATGCTACGTTCTGTCCGTCTCCTCAGCAGTGACCAGACCTTACTACGACTTCCTCCTCCGGCAGAAACACCCGTCCCTCCCCACCGCCTTGCCCCAGCAGCAGGTGTTCATGCTGGCTGAGCCCAAGCGCAAAACCTCCACCTTCTGGCACAACATCGGCCGACTGACACCTTTCAAGAAGTGAAGGAGTGAAAATCCTGAAGCAAAAGAATAAACCGTGGAGCGAAGGAACAGAGGGAAGGGGGGGGAGGGACAGAGAAAGAGAAGTGCTCTCTGCTCGTGCCTGAATAGACCCTTTTTAATTAATCTCTTTTTCTTTTCCTACACGTAACATTGCCCTTATTGAAACACTGATTTATTGTATAGATGAGGATGATTATGATGAGGACGAGATTATTTTTTCGAAAGCACTTTATAGGTTGGTTAACAATCAGACTTGAGAACGGTCTCCCCCGGAGACACTGAGTCAAACAGGGCGAGTGGACCCTTGCTTAACTTACTGCTACTGCTACTACACCTCCAATCGAGCGCCAACTGGTACTAATACTACTGCTATACTGCTGCGAGCGAGCGTGGGACTCCCGATTGTGCCGCCTCTGTGAACGACAAAAAAAAAAAAAAAATAAGTTGTGTCACTTCTTTCCACTGTTGTATTGTTTTATGATTTCACAGATGCCAAGTGTTCACAGTGCCAGACGATTTTTTTTTTTTTTTTTTACATCTGTTTGATCTGTGTCTGTTTATGAAAATGAAAAGAAAAAAAAAAAAAAAAGGGGGAACATTGAAAGGGGGGTGGGGGTTCCTGTGCTTTTTCTCTGTGCAAATATATAATTTCAGGATTTTATTTGAGCTGGGGTTTTCTTAAGTGTTTTGTGATCTCCATCCTCCAGGATTTAGTTCCGTATTGTGCAAACACTTAAATAATTCGTCAAATGCAAGAAGAAGAAGAAGAAGAAGATTCCACTCAGCGCAGATTAGGAGCTTTTTATTCAAGCAAAACAGCAGCAACACACATTCCTCGAGTCCGATCCTCGACTCCTCCTTTTACCTACCATGTCAATGAGAGTAAACACCCTGTTCTTTTTTCTTTCTCTCTCTCTCTGTCTTTTTCTTTTTTTTTTAAAGTGCCATTTGAAGTGTGTCGCGGATGACTTACAATGACATGCATGGATGTGATAAAAAAATGCTGTGAAGAATATTTTTTTATCTCTGAAGAACCCTGCTATATTTAACCAGACTTCAGGAACTGAGGTTTTCATCGTGCTACTAGGCTGACAGCATCGCAACACACACACACACACACACACACACACACACACACACACACACACACACACACACACACACTTTTATCTACCTTTACTGTACTTCTGATAGCCAGTGTTCCTGCTCTGTGTATCTGGTCTCCAGTATAATCTCCTTTCTGATCGATGCAGCCCAGTGATATCGCTCTGTAAGTGCATTCAGTGAAATGTGCTCCTTTCACCTTTGTGTTCAAATGTTTTAGCTTCTGATGATATGGAATATTAAACATTCCTAAGCTGACAAATGTGACCATCAGTATGGGGTGATTATTGCATTTTCATTTGTTGCATTTCACACTGTTGCACCGCCCAGCAGACATCACGGGGGAAGTCGAGATGCTGTCCCTGTCATCAGCTCAGCTGCAGCTTTAACTTCAGTCCACTCAACGTTACCAACACGCTAAACTAACCGAGCTCATTACAACCACAAAGACCACCGCTACTAAATGTTAGCCTAGCCGGTAACAAAGCAAATCCCTATGCCTCCTTTTCCATTTGTGTTGTGTTCAACATGACTGTGAGACGTTCCATTTGTACTCCGAAGTTAGATTTTCTGAGGTCAAAGTCGGAAACATGCCCCCGGATTTCCGAGCTCGGAACTCGGGACAACTACTGAATACCCCGAGGTAAAAATCCAACATGGTTGCCCAGTGCATCAACAGCAGTGAAAGCTGTAGTAACATACAGTTATTAGCACTTCTGCGTTATTTGTGTCTCACTAAATCAGTTGTACACACATTCCTGTCCATATTCTATCTGTGGACATGCTGTTTGTATGCACAAAAAGCAGCCTAATGGTACAGCTAACAATGGCTAACCTGGCTAGAGGTAACCCCACAATGAAAAATCCGACTTGTAAATGGAACGCATTCAACTCGGGTGTGACATCATTCCCAGCTCCGGCTTCCGGAGTTAAGAGGTAAATGGAACGCATTATTATGTTACCAACGAGCTAAAAAACCAGGCTTGTTAAAACCACAAAGACCACCACTACTAAAGGTTAGCCTAGCCGGTCCATCTGCCTCCTTTTCCCTACGTGTTGCATTCAACCTGAGTGTAAGACCGACCTGGGTGGTTGGTCTTACACTCAACATTTTTCCCCACCTCTGGAGGAGTTTGCAACGGTGTCACTGAACTATCTCAGACTCTGATAGTTTGCGCTCAGAAGACGACGGCTGCCTCGGGGACTGCTACGGTGCTGAATTTAGGGCGGCTGTGGCTCAGAAGGTAAAGAAAGTTGGTGGTTCGATCCCTGCCCCTGCCGACCCATGTCGAAGTGTCCATGGGCAAGACATTGAACCCCAAATTCCTCCAGATTCTGCGCCAACCGAGTGTGAATGGTTCCAGTGTTGCCAACTCTTTTCCAATGAAAGTAGCTAGCACTAGCTCCAAAAGTCGCTAAAAGTAGCTGACGCCATACGGTCATCTTGCATTTGTGACGTCATTACGCAATAATTTGCATAAAGCTTAGTGGTTGTGTCAGGTGCAGCAAGTCAGAGATCAAGAGCAAGGTAGAAAGAAATATAAATCTTTAGCCAAATAATCACAAACTCACTACAGGAATTTATATTAAATCATAAATATTACTTAGGCATATTTGAAGTAAAAAAAAATAATTTCTACAAAAGGAGGAAGAAAGATTGATAAAAAAATTCTCAAAGAAGCCTGGCTTGGTTCTGACACCAAGGACTGGAAGCCCAGGGCCAGGCCAGCTCAGTGGCGTCTTTCGCCAGTTACGCTGTCTCTCGTCTCTGCCGCCAGGAAGCCAGGCCGATGGCCCAGCCCGGCCCCCGCGCTCTGTACCCCCTCCACTTCTAATCCATTAAATGACACGAAATGTAACCATGCGTTCACGGGCATCGGAAAAATATTTTTCCCAGTGAAAAGGTCATCATCATCATTACTTCCTGTGGGAATCAGAGGAGGGAAACTCGGGCCAGATTTTAGAGTTGCTTTTAGCCAAAGCAACTTCCAATTAAGTGCTTTCAACCTTGTAGGTACAAACTCCGGACAGCAAGAGGTAAGTGTAACTACATTAACTTTAAATAAGCAAAACTACAACGAGCCATATGAAAGTGCAACTGTAAGGGTTATTTTTGCATTTTATTTTAAAATCCGAGGTGCAGTCGGAAGAGATGGGTTTAACGCCTGCGGCGGAAGATGTGTAAACTTCCGGCCGTCCTGATGTCAATGTGGAGCTCATTCCTCCATTTAGGAGCCAGGACAGCAAACAGTCAGGATTTCGTTGAGTGATTAGTTTTCCCTCACCGTGAGGGGGCAGCAAGCAGCTTGGCTGATGCAGTGTACATTTACTACCGTTGGACGACTTTACAGCTGATTTCTTCTCTCTCTTGCTCTGCCCATACTCTGCACTGAGCTCTTCCTCAAAGCAGCTACGCTAATCCCCCAAAAAAAGCATCATCTGTTTCGGCATCCTACATATAGAATTGAAACACAAATAGTCATACAGTGACAGACATGCGCGTATATATGGCCGGCTCACGCCTTGCTGCTGTCCACCCAAGAAAAGGTTTCAGCTCTGAACCTAAGGTATCAAATTGACACTGTTACATGTGCCTCTGGTGTGTGTGTCTTGTTTTCTCCGTCTGTCTGTCTGTCTCTCTCTCTCTCTCTGTCCCTTTTTCTGCCCTCTTCCCTCTGCCAGTAGTTCAGTTATTTGTCTCTTTTGTTCTAGGATTAGTTTACTCTTTTTAGGTAAATTAGGAGACGCGGGGAGTGACGGCCCATTGCAAGGTTGGTCCAGCTTCTTCCCATCTTAGGTTCTTTTTGTCCGGGGTCTCCAGTCCCTTTTTGTTTCTTTGTTTGCTACTTTTGGGAATATTTTTGCATTATTTAATAAAGCTTGTTGGTTAATTGTTAACTTTGTGTCTGGCATCCTTTTAATATGTTGCATCCTCCAATCCCTTTTGAGCCTTGATTTGTTTCTTTAAATGGAGGCCGTAACCGACACTAATAATGAAACATTACCCAGGCGTACACACAATAAAGATCTTTTTTGAAAAAAACAATTTTAAACGAAGGTCTACATAAAAGGGCAACTCTTTACAGTGCTTTTGACCACATCTTACAGCTTCTTCAGGGGAAAGACTCTGACCCTGAGTAGTCTATGTCCACAACGTTCCACTTCTGGGATTGCTCCCATGCCACCAGAAATTCCGCCGCATGTCCTTTTCAGTCGGATGTCCATCCCCTTATTCTTTTTTGTGTTGGCGTTCTAAACTCCGCTGGATTTCTGAGGACTATGGTTAACTGCTCCTCAGATCTCTGCAGGGTAAATCCAGACAGCTAGCTAGACTATCTGTCCAATTAGAGTTTTCTGTTGCACGACTAAAACTACTTTTGAACGTACACGTTCCACCAAAACAAGTTCCTTCCTGAGGCTATTTTGCAGAGGCACTGTGGATCTGCCCGGCGCTTAGCACCGCCCAAGACGATTGTGATTGGTTTAAATAATAAACCAGAGCACATTTTCCTCCCATCCTGGAATGCTGTGTGGCCTAGCCAGACCTTCCTATACAATGCTGTGGAGGAAAGTCTGGCAATGCGAGACTCATAAACAGTATATAATGGACCAATAGACCCCGTTGCTCTGGACGGAGACCAGTGAAGGCTATTAGAAACACTTTTCCGGTGATGGCCAGCTTTACTGCGCAGCCTCCAACTGAGAGAATGTGACGTGAGCAACGTGTCTGAAAGTTGGAAGTCTTCTGGTAGCTGTGCCAAGAGAAATCTCAATCATTCCCAATCTTACAGATACGGAGAGTGTAGGTGTATGTAAGGAGATAACATGGGCACAGGCTAATTATTGCTAACTAACATGCTAGTTAACATTAGTAATTAAACCTAAACAGCTCATGTAAGTCGAAACTGCCTGCGAGCTTCTCCTGTGACAGTAAGTCACTTGGTTATGACACAATCGTTAGCTTATATTTACAAAAACGTCTGCTACGGAGCCATAACGTGAGGTACAAGGTAATGGAGCTTTTTATACATTGTCGTGTTTCTTTGGAACTAAACAATGGACAAATAGAGTCTTCAAACATTTCTGATGTAAAGTTATTCGCAGTCAAGTGAAAAAAAAAAAAAAAGGTGGTCAGCGGAATGCTAACAGGAGGTGATGGCTCGAGTTCTGAAGCGAAGCTTACCCCCTTGGCGAGACTAGACACTGAGTGACATGAGCCTGACAACTGGAAAAACTTGTTCTGCTGAGGAATAGCTGCCTTCAAGATGTTAGTAATTGAAACTCAAAAGTTTTTTGTTTTTTTTGCACTGCTGTTCCCAAGGTCGAGAATGAATTTTAAGCTCAATGGTGTCCCATTGCCCCCAACTACTCCTTCCAGGCAGTGCTGTGACCGCTGCCTTCAAGACACCTAATCTTAACTTTAACCATAACCAGTGCCTCCCAATGGTGGGGAGGCACTGGTTATGTTATGTTATGCGCTGCCTGGAAGGCACTGTTGGGGGCAAAAAACACCAATAAATGAATTTGTATGCGTGTAATGCTTTAACAGTAATGCAATTTTGAAGAAAGTGAATTTAGACTTTATGTAGACTCTAAAGGTATAATTCATGCAAAATTGAAGCATCTGCTATGCATTAACATAACGTATGGAAATTGAAGAGAGGAATAGGGAGGAGTATCTAACTACAATTACCACAGAAACATGACTTATACTTGCACTTTGCTATCCCGGGACAGGTTCGCTATGGTAGATCTGAGGGATACAATGTTGCGGGCCGCAGCGGATGTCCAAAGATTTATCCAAAGATAAATGTGGCACTTCAGCAATAGAATGGTCAAAATCTGGATTTCTCAACGGGGAGCCATATTGGCCCTTTATGGGTACTGCAAATTGAGGCACTAGCAATAGAATGGTCAAAGGCACTTTAGCAATTGAATGGTCAACATGTTGATTTCTCCATAATTCCAGGGTAGATATGGACATGCTGGGTATCAGTGAATCGCTGAGGACCTGTTATGTGAATCCTGTTTCGAATTCAACCGGGAGCCATTTTTTGGCCTTTTGGGGGCACTGCAAAGTGAGGCACTTTAGCAATAGAATGGTCAAAATGTTGATTTCTCCATAATTCCAGGGTAGATATGGACATGCTGGCTTCCGCAAGTTGCGTCCACCAGAGACTGGGGCTCGTTTCCCATGAGTCACGTTTGCTTTCCCTGTTCTTATTTTCCTTAACCCAACCGTCCGTTGTTGTCTTGCATCCCCCAGAGACCGGGGCTCCCGCAAGTCAGGTCCCACAGAGACTGGGGCTCATTTCCCGCGAGTCACGTTTGCTTTCCCCGTTCTTATTTTCCTAATACCAACTGGTTCCTCTTTTCCTAAACCCAACCCCATTGTTCCTTTCCATTTTTATAATTAAATAACTAGATGCTGCATTGACATTTGAGAATGTGCTGCCTGATTTCCGCCACCAGATGGCGCCCACGCAGAGTCAAATGTGGGGTGGAGTCAAACGTTTAGCTCTGCCCACATTTAGCCCAACCCTGATCTGCGTACTGCAGTCAGGTGCAATTGGGAGAGCTATCAACCAATCCGCTGAAAGAAGATTGGCGTCGGGGTCCTGATCACCCCGTCGTTGTTGTATTCGCTATAACAACCACCTCACTATACATTATCCCTTACGCAGCCTACATTGAAGCGATACTGGCGTTGATCACTCTCTGATTCTGTGAATGAATGCCCGCATTGCATTGTGGGACATCGGCTTTGAATGCGCTAGCTCTGTCTTATTTAATGTAATATTTCACCGGTAATAAGACCAAAATAATATGAATAAAATAAAGAAATGCATACCATGATAACAGCTAAATAAATGTTGATAGATAGTAGCGTTATAGTTTTAAAAATATCAATAAACAACAAAGCAATCCAGTTTCACTGGCCAAAATAGACTAAAATATTAACATTAAAAGAAATACATATAAACCGTGATAAAATCTGGTGAATAAATGTTGATTAAAACAGCGGTTATTGGCCTAAAAATACCAATAATATCAAAGCTGTATCCAGCTTCTCTGCTGCAGCCCGACTGGCAGAAAGATTCGTGCTGTGATCACGTAAGATGCTTTCCATTGAAATACATTAGTTTAAAAAATGTGACCCCAACACGGAAATCTTCACAATAATGTGATGCTATCACATTTCATGTTTCTACCTCACTACATAGACAAATATTTTCACTAATTGTATATTGACACTTTATTCATTATTTCGACAGACTGTTCATGTTTACTGTGTTATTACTGATCCACATAACTAACTACATTACATATTGCACAAACTGGATATTGACTTCACTACTTCTCAGCATTCATATAGACTAGGCTATCTATTTAGATATTATTTCTGCGTTATAACTGATCACTGGATCCACATCAATATCTCGCCCACAATTTCATTTTTGCACTAACTGTATTTTGACTCTTTACTACATCTCAGCAATGTTATAGACTGTCTATTTTGTGTATATTATGTTATCACCATACCACTTTCGCATATTAATCGACTTACTTAGATTTCACTTTTTGCCAACTTGCACGGCCTATTTAATCTTGAACCTTTGTAGCCTATTGTATTTTGTTTTCTTGTACTATGTTGAAGGTGAAACTGTAGATTACTTGTACGCTTACGCTTTTCTTGGTGAGGTCGCTGTTGTAAATGAGAACCTGTTCTCAACGGCCTACCTGATTAAATAAAAGTTAAATAAAAATAAAAAGATTCACATACTACAGTTCTTCACCTTCCCACTGATGCCCAGCATGTCCATATCTACCCTGGAATTATGGAGAAAACCCAGCTCCAAAGAAATCTAGCTTTTGACAATTCTATAGCTAAAGTGCCTGACTTTGCACTGCCCCCAAATGGCCATATATGGGTCTCCGTTGAATTTGAAGGCTGATTCACGTTTCGACAGCTCGGCACCTTCCAATTGATGCCCAGCATGTCCATATCTACCCTGGAATTATGGAGAAAACCCAGCTCCAAAGAAATCAGGCTTTTGACAATTCTATTGCTAAAGTGCCTGACTTTGCACTGCCCCCAAATGGCAAAATATGTCTCCCCTTTGAATTTGAAGGCTGATTCACATACTCCAGCTCTGCACCCTAGCCTGGGTAAACCCTGACGATCTTCCGGAAAATTTGAGATTTGCTCTGCAAGTCAGTCTGGCGAAGAGCTCATTCAACCCCATTTCCAGTGTCACCAAAATCGAGGCACCAATCACAACCGCTGAGGCGGGCTTTACACCAATCACAACTGTTGAGGCGGGCTTTAGCTTTTTGTTTACATTCAACATGACGGCTACCGAAGCACAGCATCACCCGGATCGTTGGTCTAATGGGTTGGACTATCCAATGCGCCCAGAGGCATTTGAGTGGTGTCCATTGGTGACGCCCCTTTGGAAATGAACTGTCAATGAACCTTTCCCAGACCCCCTCTCTGAGAAGGGTCTGGTGTCAACCAGGCTACCGCACCCTCCCATTGATGCCCAGCATGTCCATATCTACCATGGAATTATGGAGAAAACCAAGCTCCAAATACATTGGCTTACCAACATTAACTACTGCTTCCCATGCAGCCCTAGAGTTTCTCTACTTCGCCATTAAGCCCATAATTTTATTTCACTCCACTAATCATACTAACCGACCGGTTTTTAAAGGTATGAGCCTCATACTCATCCTACTTCTCCTCTGCTCCTCAGGAGACAAAGAGACAAATCCAGGCCCCAATGACTTCCCTACTCCCCAGGTGCTTTCATTCACAGATTTCTGCAATCGCAAAAATCTCGGCTTAATGCATCTTAATATCAGAAGTCTGCTTCCTAAATGTGATTCATTCACCTCGCTTGCCCATTCAGACAACCCTGATATTTTTTTTCTGTATCTGAAACCTGGCTCAGGAAACACACCAATAACTCAGAAATTTCAATTCCCAACTATACTTACATTTTCCGGCAAGATTGAATCACTAAAGGGGGAGGTGTTGCTAAATACTGTAGAGAGAGCCTACAGAGCTCAGTCATCCTATCCAGGTCTGTACCCAAACAATTTGAGCTTCTGCTTGTAAAAATCCAACTCTCTAGGAATGAGGCTGTTAGTAAATGTAAATGTAAGGTACTCAACATCAGACCTGGGTGGAATGAGTTTGTGGCTGAGCAGTATGCTGAGGCAAGAGAGGCCTTTAGACTCTGGTCTGAGGCAGGTAGGACTAGACAATGGGATATTGCTGGATTTGAAAAAAGCGGACAAATGGTAGATTTAAGTATGCACTCAGTTGTATTAAGAAAAATTAAAACACAATGAGAGCAGACTCGCTAACCAGAAAGTTACATGACAACAACCTTAATGACTTCTGGCAAGAGGTCAAAGAAAAGAATAACAATAAAACACCCTTACCGGCTGACATTGAAGGTGTTAGTAGCCCAGAAAAAATAACTGAGCTTTGGCAAGATTTGACTGTTGTAGTACCAACTCAAAAAAGTTCTGGGACACTGTTAAAACTATGGAGAAAAAGAACACTTCCTCCCAACTGCCCACAGCTTTGAAATCAAGTACTACCACTACCGACAAGCTCACGATATTAGAAAACTTCATTAAGCACTTAATTGAAGCCGGTCATGCTTTCCATCAGGCGGCTGGACTCCCAGTAAACTGTCCCACAACCCCCGTGGCTTCACGTCTACACCCCCCACCATGCTTCTCCTTCACCCCAATCCTGACAGCTGATGTGTTGAGGAAGTTGCAAAATCTGGACCCTTACAAATCAGCTGGGCTAGACAATCTGGACCCATATTTCCTAAAATTATCTTCTAGTATTATTGCTTTCCCCATTACCAACCTGTTAAACCTGTCTCTCGTATCTTCAGAAATTCCTGGATATTGGAAATATGCCGCAGTCATCCCTCTCTTCAAAGGGGGAGACATCCTCGCCCCAAACTGCTATAGACCCATATCTATCTTGCCCTGTCTCTCGAAAGTCTTCAAAAGCTTGGTCAATAAACAGACTACCAACCATCTTGAATCCCATCGTGTCCTTTCCGCTATGCAACCTGACTTCTGTGCTGGTCACAGCTGCACCACAGCCAGCCTCAAGGTCATAAACGACATCACGGACGCCATTGACAAAAAACATTACCGCGCAGTCATTAACATTGATCTGTCCAAGGCATTTGATTCTGTTAACCATCAGATTCTCATTGACAGACTCAACAATCTTGGGTTTTCACATGACTGCCTCGCGTGGTTCAGTAACTACTTTTCTGATAGGCATTAAATCTGAGGGCCTGTTGTCTGGACCTAAAGTTGTCTGGAATTAGAAAATGTGAGAGAGTACAAATACCTAGGTGTCTGGTTAGACAGCTCCCTCTCTTTCCAGCAACACATAAAACACCTTCAGTCTAAAGTTAAGTACAAGATTGGTTTTATATTCCGCAACAGGACCTCCTTCACTCACACAGCCAAACTCACCTTGGTGAAAACGACAATCTTACAAATTCTCAATTTCAGTGTTGTTATTTACAGAACTGCCTCAAACTCTCTCCTGAAAACATTGGATGTCACAGTATCATACATTTTGTGACCAGAGCCCCTTAAAACACCCACCACTGCAAACTCTATGCTTTAACGCGCATACACTTCTCTCATCTAAACGGACGCAGCAGTTCCCATTTTTGCAAACCATACATAATTACAAAGAAAAATATTACTGAAAATGCACTACAGGTGTTTGGATAGATCAGCAGGCACTTTACAGTACAGTCCTCAAAAAGTTGCAGCATTCCTTGTGGCTTGTTGTGTTTTACACAACATTTCCATGAATCATGGATGTGTTGATGAAATAAATGAGGAAATATTAGAGGACTTAAGGAGACGTGATGTTGAACTACGGTGCGATTGGACACTCGATGCACTCCTGGTGGAGTGGGTGGACAGAGATGGAATGGGGGGAGGAGGAAGGGGCACAACAGGTGCAGGTGGTGCGTTTGGAGGCCCAAGCTCCATGGCTGCAGCAATCCTCTACAGACTTGAGGAGATGCGCCCGAGAGGCCGCAGCAACATTGCCACCCAGTCAAGACGGGCATTAATTAGCCTACTTTGCCGCATCCTGGACAGCTCCCGCTGGCATGCGCCAGGCAAATCCGCCATCATTATAGCAATCCGCCATGGAACAAGTGCGCCTGCTCTTAAAGGGAATGTGAGATGACGCTCTGATTGGTTATTTTCACGTTACGCCCAAACCACACCTAACTACATCAGACCAACCCATTTTAGATTTGCGTCGGGCGCAAGACTCATTTATCCCGCCAGCATAATAGCAACAGCGCCCGGGATCCGCCCACAAAGCTATTTTTGCGTTTCATACTCGCGTTTCAGATTGTTAAAATAGGGCCCTTTTAAGTCTTTTCAGGCTGCTCTAAAAACAAAACCTCCTGTTTAACTAGACTCATTTCACTTCAGAGTGATAGTACAACAGCCCCAGACTGTCACTCGAGTAATATCAGAATATTCTGATGTAGGATTTTAAAATTAAAGCCATGGAAAATGTCCAATTAAAGCAATATTTTAACAATTTTTCAGGCTGCTAATTAAAGCTATATTTTAACTCTGTTCCGGCTGCTCTAAAAACGAAACCTCCTGTTTAACCAGACTCATTTCACTTCAGCATGATAGTACACTGCCCCAGGCTGTCGCACACGTAATATCAGAACATTCTTAGGTAGGATTTTAAAATTAAAGGCTTTAAAAATGTCCAATCAAAGCAATATTTTAACAGTTTTTTCAGGCTGCTAATTAAAGCTATATTTTAATTCTTGTTATGCTGCCCTTAAAACTTAACTTCCTGTTTAACCAGACTCATTTCATGCCAGAGTGAGAGTACACCACCCCAGACTGTCACTCGGGTAATATCAGAGCATTCTGATGTAGGAGCATTAACTACGGATCTTAGAATATGAACTAAGAATCTCAAAGTAATGAGAAACTTTAAATTATTGACTTAGAATATAAAAATATTGACTTGGAATATAAAAATATTGACTTAGTATCTCAATATATTGACTTAGCATCTCAATATATTCACTTAATATCTCAAACTATTAACTTACTATCTCAAAATATTAACTTACTATCTCAGAACATTGACTAAGAATCTTAAAGTAAGGAGAAACTTTAAAATATTGACTTAATATCTCAAACTATTAACTTACTATCTCAAAATATTAACTTACTATCTCAGAACATTGACTAAGAATCTCAAAGTAATAAGAAACTTTAAAATATGGGCGTTCTCTTATCCTGTGTCTGTTACTTAAAACCTTTTGATATTAATGAATGTCTGTTAATTTCAAGCCATTGCCAAATGAGTTGCTATAAAGCTAATTAAGACTATCAGCTCCACACAACTCTCTCTGGATTCCTCAGTATGGCTAGGTTCAGAAGATTGTGGCGTCTGGCGACTTTCCCGCGCAGAAAGTCGAGTGAAGATTATTATCTCTTCTGAAGAGTCAAAGTTTTTTAATCCTCCGGGTCCTCCTTGGTTACTAGCAACTGTGTGGAGGAGGGGTGGGGGCGGTGCACGATCACGGGAGGTTTGTATCATGTGGACGCGCTGACAGTGTTGTTGTCATTACTTAGAATTCCTCATGGGGGAGACAGAAACTACACACTATAGCTTTAAACCTGCGTCAAATTGATGCTTTTACAATGTATAATAACAATGTAAATACGTTTTAAATATCCCCGGAATCGTCCGAATCTCCAATTCGGATTGTTTTTTCTCGTGAGATCATACGTCACTTACATGGCCAATAAGGAGACAGAGAAGAGTGCATGTCATATGGGTCTGTCAAGAGGCTCATTTGATTCTCTCAGTATAACTGGTTTACTCGCTTGTCCGTTGACATTTTCTGTAAAACTTACTGAAGGACCTACCTACCGCCATTGTAAAACGTGGCTGTGTTCATCTAGATCTACTATTTACTTCATGAATCACACTACTTTTGTGAATGTAAGACTTTGGTTAACTTATTGTAAGCACCAAAAAAATTAAATCACATAAGTAAAAAAGTATGTTTATACAAGAGATTTGAAGAATTTCAAAAAGTGAAAATAAATTTTTCAGTTTTGGACCAAATTATGTCTTTACACATTGCTTTAGAATTAAATTTAGCCTCACTATGAAGAAAGCTGAGGTTGTTCTGAAAAGTTTGATGTAAAACACATCAGGTTATATGCAAATACCCTTGACAGGTGAATTTGAGAAGATATGTAAAAATCGAGAAAATGCCCTTAGACTTCTGAGGGTTTTAACAAATGTTATTCTTTTTCTTTCTTATCTGCTGATTTGGTTGTGAAATACAACATCAATATGTCCAGTAACTAGCGAATATAAACTACAGAAGCACACATTAAATATCCGAGTACTGTAGATAAAAATCAAAATGCTTGCATTAAATTAAGCAATACATCTACAAAATGCTATATATATATATATATATATAAAACACCTAAATATTTAAGGTCAGGTGAAGACCAAGAAAAAAGTATCCATTAAGTCTATGTGTAAAAAAGTAAATGTGAAGACTCGCAAGGCAACATGATTGTACATCTATATTTTGAAGGTCTACATTAAAATATAACAATGCATTCCTGACAGTATCACATACATGAGTCTCATATGCAAAAATGGAATTGGAGCCTGTAGAGGACATCAGAGGCCTGTACTACAAAGCAAGATCAACATGCCCTGGATTTCTTTCAGTTACCCGGCTTCACTAACCCTAACAACCGCGGTCCCACATAAGCTGTGTCACGGACGGTGGTTATCAACTAGTTCAATCAACCCAGGGTTTCCCAATCTAGAGACGCACAAGTTCACATAAAAGAGGCGGTGTTTGCACAGCATGACCAATCGCAAACATCTACCAGAGCCGCATAGTTTACATAAGAATAGCAAACTATAATTCTACATAAATATGTAGAACACAGACACAGTTTAACAGGCAAAACACAATACAGTCGCTGCTTCCTAAAACAGGAAGGAAATCCAGCAAAAAAATAGCAGTTGCTGTAGATGCGTAAATCACAACGCTTATCAATATCACTTCCTCATCAGCCAGGCACAAAATCTGACCATAATTACACTTGTGCTTTCCATAAACTGTCATTGCTTTAGCCTATTATTTCAGTTGCAACCCTGGCAGTGGAAGCGATCGTGAGTGCAAATAAAACATATAAAAACATAATTCAAACCACTGTGCGCATTGGCAACACACGGCTAAAGAAGCCAACAAATAGCCTATATGTAATTCCCTCCCATTAAAATCTATATATTTCATAAAAATACCAATCAGGGAATGTTAACTTTTATGAGCGCACCCCTCTCTGTCCCTCTCTCTCTCTCTCTCTCTCTCTCTCTCTCTCTCTCTCTCTCTCTCTCTCTCTCTCGGCGCACCGAGCTCCGCCTGATCTTCTAAGAACGGTGACGTCGTTATCAATAGAGTATTGATTGGTCAGTAGGTGGTGCTTTTACACCGGTTGATCTCTGATCTCCAACATAACCTGCTCCCGACCAGGTTAGGCGTTCAGCATAAGTTACCACGGCGATTGAACCTGGTAACAAGTGATCCACCTTTGTGATACAGAAAACCCTGGGTTGTACCTGAAGTTACCTCGTTAACGCCAAATCTTGCTTCGTAGTACATGCCTCTGAATGATTATTTGTTGCATTTATTTGTTGTCTACCTGCAAGACAGCATTTAATCATGATAGGTTACTTTTCTTTCCCATCTCCAACTTTATAGACTTAAAAAATTAAACGTATTGTGGTGGAAGTTTTCCTTGAAGCAACAGCGTTAGTGATATTCATGATAAAATCAAAACGAATAACGACTGTTTGAGAATTAAACCAAAGTTTGGTCTTTGAGTATTTATTTACATTTGCAAATGGAGAAAACAGTTTCAAAGGTAAACGCAGCACAACTGAAAATGTCTTTCTAACCTAAAATCTAAACATCCAAACATCATATAGTGAAGACCTCTGTTAAGCCACCCCTCTAAATGTATCTTTTAGCATGGCCATAGTTGAAGAGAGGACATCATTAACAGTCACACCATTGTCTCACCTTACCCTCTGCTCTCTGTTCCTAACATTAGCCTAAACAACAGTTTATCTCAGGAGACAGAAAGCTACGTAGTTCTCACTGTCGTAAACAGTCATCGGCCTTCTCCACTTCTATCTAAGCAAAAAGTCAACAATGTGAGGAGCTTCAAGCTAGCTAGTTTGAATCTACACATGAAGAAGCTAAATCTTGTGGCATTATAAAACAATCTTTAAACAAATGGTTAATATCATTAAACAAATGGTTAAAATAAAATTTCCCACCACAGTTCACCCTTTTGATTACAAAATAATCACAAAAATAAATTTAACTTTTAAAGATTCATTAATCACATCTTACTTCTTAAGATTCAAACATATGGATATACTTGTCTATTGAAACAAATGCTGTTTTTCAAAGAGGTACAAAAAAAACCTTTTAATAGTCGCGAGCGTTCACGTCAAAAAAAAATAATCAGTCTCACACAGTATCAGAGACGGTGTCCAAACAATATTATCATATTCAGAAAGACGTCAGAAGGCTCAATCATACAGTATTTACCCATACAGCGACATCGTTCAATGTAGTACATGTTTCAGATTCTTCATGAGGCTGTAATTAATTTACCCAATGCCATCAAATGCTTCCCTCTTTTGGTTATTTTAATATAAATCAATTGAAACACACTTAGTGCAATTATCAAAGCTCTCACAGAGGGAAAGTTGAGAAGAATCAGAATCAAACTGACCCCTCCTTGTCTCTAACATCAATGTTTTGCAAACAGTGAGAAAAACTCCAGTTTTCCCCGATTGATTTCAGAGATAGCACAGAAACGCCGTCTGTCAGGCTGATCTCTGAATTGATTTCCCTCGTAGGTGACTCAGCAGAGGATTGGCTCGTCACTTGTTGCAGGTTGTAGAAAAACCTGTCCTCTCCTCCTCCGGAACCTTTTGTAGTGATGCGTGTATCCAGGTGACTCTCCCTCGAACCTTTCACTGCCCCGTGTCACTGGAACGATCGCAATGGTCTCTGTCACCGTCTATTTGCCAATCCTTCCTCCTGAAGTTGTTATCACCACGGAATCCCCAGGCTTGACACCTGGATTCTCATGGCCAAAAGAGCAGAAGAAAATTCTAACACAATAACCTACCCTAACCTATCATTTCCCTTATACTGCCGTGGAAGAAATAGGTGTTTTTTATTATGGGCCTCTCCCTACCTATGTATAAATAAAGAAAGAAAATCTTTAGAACAAAATTTTTTAGAGCAGATCAGAATCAACAAAACAAAAACAATTACTATTGCATCCCCTTACACTACTGTGTCAATCAGGGGGTAGATGATCCTTTTGATTACAGTTGAACTATAAATTTTGTGTTCTCATCTGAGCAGATTTTTTAAATGTTCAATTGTTAACTATTCTAGCACTATGGTTATTCAAGGTCTTTTAAACTGGAGCTACAGTGATGTCACAACAAATTTTTCAAACATCTTTAGAAAAATCAACCTATATCTGAGGAAAAAATAAATTTTAACACTAAAATTATTTAACACTATTTATTTCCCTTGCTACTTTTCCCTACCATTATTAAACCCCTTATTTATCATTGCTACTATATCCCTCCTATGTGAGACATGACAAAGCTCATGACTCAAAAGCAATATAAATAATCTGTTTAATATTCTAATCCTTAACATTGTTCTAGGTTTTACAGAAAATCCGGTTTATCAGTAACAAAAGTTCAATAAATAATTTCTTTAGATGAAATTCACCACAGTAAAGTGTTTCAACGTCAACATCAACTAATGTAGTTTAGACAATTGGTGACATAGCAACTGAAAAACTCATTAGAGTATGATATAAAGTACTGCTTTTAGGATTAAATCTCATTTAAACCTTCATTTATCCAATATCACCATTAAACTAAGACGACTTACCCAAAATACATTGTTTATGTCCTTTTTTATCTACAGTTTACAAACCAAAGTACCACTAATTACCATCTGCTAGTTCCAAGAATCATTACAAATTAAAGTTTTTAGCCTTATAAAGCACACCTAAGCACGTCTAGAGATCTATTTAAGATCTATCTAAGATCTATTTATCCAAATCGTTACCTGTAATGGGAAACATATCACATCATATAACATTCAACAAAAGTGTATATCAAAATCAATTTTCTTAACCAAAATTTCACTTGTACTACTCATGTTTGGTTTTAGCTTGTGTCTTATCTCTGTGTGGTGTGTGTGTCTCCTCCTCTGGCTGTCCTCTCTCAAAGAAAGAAGGATTTCTGCAGGGTACATACAAACACAGTTATTCTTTTTGTAATTTATGGCATCATTAATTAACAACTCAATGTATTTCTCACAAAGGTGTGTCAAGGTGTACAGCTTACCATCACCCAGAACTATAAAACGATATTTACTGTCTTTTCTACTGGAACTCTGAGAAAAGAAAAATGTTAGACGAAACCACAGAGAATCAAAACATTTAACATTCCCTGCAGAATGTTATGTTTAGCTGTGGGAGACATTAGGTGCTCGAGCATAGACCCATTGCATTTACTGCTTGAAGGTCCTAAATAAAACAAAACTTTAACATTTGTAATTAAAATGATTTTTCTTATTTATGTTACTTGAGAGAATAAGTGTACGTGTTGGAGAATCTAAACACGGAACTATAAACCCCATCCGTCAATAAAGAGTTCAAAACTTCTATCGATTACTTCCTGTTTTAGCGTGTACTGATGTATTCTGGGGCCTGTAGTCCGAACGCAACTTGATGACTACAGGTTGACAATTTGTCTATCAATCCACATCACATTTGTGTGTTTTGCCCAGAGATAACGCTGTACCTGAGACAAAAAGTGGTGTAACATCAGTAGATAAAAATGTTGTTTTTACCGTGCGAATATTCCTGTCGCAGTCACACGTTCACTGAATATCTGAACACTGTGAATAAAAGACATACGCTGTTGTTGTATGGGTTTTCTATAGTCTCCTTTCGATGGAGACAAATAAACACATTATCAATAGTGTCAGTCCAGTCAGTCAATTTTTACAAATAGTCACAAGGTGTCCTGCGTCTGTCTCCTCTTCTGTTGGAGACAAAGAAACGTGAATGTGAGCTTTTGAGTTAGAATTTCTGAAAAACTTCTGTAGTTTATCAGTCAAGGTAACAGCCACTGGACTTGTGTATATGCCAGTAGACAAAAGAAAACTCATGCTCGTCCTTAGATTTGTTCAAAAAAACTTTTCCAACGTAATCTTCATCAGGGTCAAAAAGTGACCAAAAGGAATGCATGTAATATTTGTGATTCCTTAAACTTAACTACAGGTGTCCCAATTTGTTTTACCATAGTCAGGAGATTAACAGACTGACATGGTACGTGTTCCATTATAATTTGTAGCAAATCCGTACTTTTAGGCTGCAACAAAAATATGTCAGCCAAAGAGTGATTTTTATCAAACCGCACAACGTTAAAGCCAGTGGGCAGAAAAATAAACATTCCTAAGACCCGTGGGTGAAAGAATGACTTCAATTTCAAATAGATATTTTCAAATCTCTGCCCAATAAATTTACAGGACAGTCAGATGGAAGGGAGAAAGAAACAATGAACATTTTCCTTTCTAATCTAGTTCAGGATCCTAAGGATCTGAACACACACATATAATAAGAATGGTGAACTTTCCTGAGATAACCATTCTTCTAACCATTTCTCTAAAGAGAAAAAAAACTAGTTTACCAGAGAGCTTCTGATTTGAAGAACAAAGATCTTCACTAAACCCAAATTATTGCTCCTGAATCAACTAAAACTCCAATTTTCTTCCCTTGTATAATTAACACCATGCCAGGCAATTTGTATACACACCAGACAAACACATTGAATATGTGGACATATTTTCCAAAAGTCGTTTCTATTCAATGTGCAGTATTTTGCGTCTAATTTGATCTGTCTATCGTGTAGGGTGTGTTTGTAGCATGCAAAAAAGCGTGTCTTCATTGCAAGCATGTATATGTACGTGTATGTCTGTATAAACCGTTTTTAGGGATCTGGCAGTCCCAACATCGGGGGAGACTGCAGAGCCAGTTTCATATTCATGATCGCTTATTGGTTGTCAGGTTTCATGCAGTCAGAGGCAGGGCTGATGACAGACGCTGCCTCAGTGAGGTCATTTTAGCCACACTGTAATTAACAAAAGTGGTTATGTCAGATGCATCATTACGAGAAATTCTCAATCCGTCAGGTGTTGAGGTTAACCCAATGTTAAAAGTGCACATTAAATCACTACCTAAGCCAAATAAGTGGACATAATCATACACCAAGAATTGTTTTTCCCATGTACAGGAGAGAGGAACAGAGAATTGTTCTCTTACTGTTTGACCTGCAGCCCCAATTGACCAAATAGAATGATCAAATAATCTTCAGTGTCAAATCTATATTTCTAATAATCAAGTTATGTGAATGGAACCCCTTTAACTTTACACTCAGTAGTAGGCATTTTCTTCTAGGTTTCAGAAGATAACATATTATAATGGTTTAACTGATTAGATTCTTTTTCAGAACTTTCTAACCTATCAATTGTCCCTAATAGCAAAAACAAAAACAGTGTATCAGTGCAAAGCATTTCTTCATTGCATGAAGCGAGTGTGTGTGTGTGTGTGTGTGTGTGTGTGTGTGTTAGCACTACCTTCCTCATCAGCTGTTGGACTCAGTCAAACAGAGGGACAGGTGTTTTTCTCTGTCTAAGTTTTTTTTTTGCTTTTTCTTCCGGCAGTTACATACCCAATGTCCAAAGTCCTTGCAGTACCAACACTGGTCTGGTTTGTTGGACTGATCATTTTGCCCACGGTACCCGCCTCGGCACTTCTCTGGCTCAACCACGTCCTTCGTGGGAGCGGCCTTTTTCGGGTCCGCGCTCCATATGTTGCCCACCAGCCTGTTGTAACATGCAGTCAATCGCTTCAAACATGGTTTTCTCACGTACTCGTTGGTCTTTCCACCCGATGCAGGTGTGACGGATGCTGTCGGTCCTGTCCGATTGTTGAGTCTGTGTCCTCTTCGTCCCTCCGTTTCTCTGGTTTTTAGAGAAAGCTCAGAACATGGGCTTTGGTTAGAACTGATAAGGAGGTTATTGGTGCATGTGTGTTTTTGCATCTTTCCCTACTTTGTTTTTCCTATACTCAGTAGCTTTAAATCCTGTGTCTTAAATATTGATTTTCCTATTCATTTTCTTTCTACTTCTTCTAAAATCTTGCTTTAACACTCTCAGTGTCTTTGTACACAAAGATCCGTTTCTCGGAAAGCCAAAGCTTTTTGACTAGTATGACAGACATTGCAAACATTCCGGTCCATATTTATGAGTCATTCACCCACAATGGGTCCAGTTGCATCACTGGGACGGGGAATTTCTTCTTCCATGATTGATCCTTGGACCTTCTAGTATACTATGTCTTGGTCGATGTGATCGTCACCACACCGCAAGGTTATTTGTTCCGGAAACTTGCGTGAAAACCTGTGTACAGCCCTGCGGACAAAATCAACTTAATAGTCAAATAACTCAACCTATTTAGTATGTTTTGCCTTGTTGCAGTCTGTCTCTAAATAATCAAGAGGTTCTCTTAGAGTAACGTTACAACCCAGACTGTCCTGCAGGTTGTCTTTAAAGGGTCCAGAACTCGTTTAGAGTTTAGACTATTTGTTTTTGTTCGGGAAACTTGTATGAAAAACCCGGTGCAACCCTGCAGTCAAAAATCTCTTAAATAGTTAACTATTTTTTGTTTTGTTTTACTCTGCAGTCTGCCTCTTTAATCAAGAAACGTGCTATCAGTTTCGTAGATGAATTCTTTAGGCCTTGCCTACTGTTCTGCCAGTTCTCTTACTGGTCTTGTCCGTCAATCAATTGTCTTATCACCATATGAGAATTCAATCATAAATATGTCCGACGTTGTCCGTGTCTACCAAAAGATGTCATTCATGACCTCAGTTATATCTTTGTCCTATCTAATGACCCAAAAAAATACCTGTTACTCACTTCCCAAAAGTCAGAATTAGTTTCATTTATTCTCTTTAGTTAAAGAGAATGATTCGCCAATTATTCATTACTTAATTCATTTAGCAACGGTTGCTTGTTTAGAATGTTTTGAACAAACCTTGAATTCACAATCCAATTGTAATTAATCAATTTTATCTTACCGTGCTGCTTGAAATCTCTTCCTGTTCGTTTTTAACGGAGTGGAAAACAGTCAAGAGCGCTCCGCGGTCCTAACCCTCCTCTCTCTGAAAAACCTTTTTAAGGTTAGAGGTATGAGGCAGGTGATTTTTGATCCCTGGATAGCCAGTCATCAGCGACCCAACGGAGCTCTTTTTCTCTGTTAACTCAACCGTCCTGCTAGACAACGCCAAATTGTGGTGGAAGTTTTCCTTGAAGCAGCAGCGTTAGTGATATTCATGATATTCATATTCAAATAAAAAAAACGAATAACAACTGTTTGAGAATTAAACCAAAGTTTGGTCTTTGAATATTTATTTACATTTGCAAATGGAGAAAACAGTTTCAAAGGTAAACGCAGCACAACTGAAAATGTCTTTCTAACCTAAAATCTAAACATCCAAACATCATATAGTGAAGACCTCTGTTAAGCCACCCCTCTAAATGTGTCTTTTAGCATGGCCATAGTTGAAGAGAGGACATCATTAACAGTCACACCATTGTCTCACCTTACCCTCTGCTCTCTGTTCTTAACATTAGCCTAAACAACATTTTTATCTCAGGAGACAGAAAACTACGTAGTTCTCACTGTTGTAAACAGTCATCGGCCTTCTCCACTTCTATCTAAGCAAAAAGTCAACAATGTGAGGAGCTTCAAGCTAGTAAAACTAAATAACTCTCTAGGCTATAGTTCACGGTTGCCAACTATTTCACTTGGAGTCTTTTGAATCTACACATGAAGAAGCTAAATCTTGTGGCGTTATAAAACAATCTTTAAACAAATGGTTAAAATAAAATTTGCCACCACAGTATGTTGAACCACTAGGTTTTTTTTGGGAACTCTTTTTCTGATGTGCTGACTCCTTTCCAGCCGAGATTATAAGCAAATACAGCAATTACTAATATATTTGAGCCAAACATCATTTTCAGTGTGTTCAGTTTTACATTATTATTGTATAAACATACGTTTAAAGACTGCACATGGTGACAATAATAAGGAAATGAGGTGCTGACTGGATGAAAGCTCTACAGTTGACATATATATCTATATACTGTATATTTCAGCCTGGATTAAACACATTGACATCATCTACATGGACACAGCATTGTGGAGGAGTTGGGTCTGTGTATATGCAACACAGTCTCACGGCAGTTCGTCAAATGGTCATGTTATTTTTAATCTATTGATTCGTGTTCACAGGGACGTTTTTCTTGTTTTTTACGTGGTGGCCAGCACAAAATGGTCTATATCAAGGGTGTCAAACTCAAATACACAGTGGGCCGAGATTAAAAAATTGCTATAAGTCAAGGGCCGGACGGGTTCAACGTTTATTGAAAACTTATTGAAACAACCTTATTATTATTATTATTATGAACCTGAAACCAACAAGGCCTATATTATTGCCTATAAAACAACATTAATTAGGAAATAAAAGAAATAAAAATAATAAATAAATAAAATCAGTTTCACTAATTTCTTATGGCTCTATCTGCAGTTTTTCCAGAGTAATTTCAAGTGAAAACATTTTCTACAGGCAAACAACAGCCAAATGTTATTTACTTCAAAAGGAAAATCAAATGTCCTGTAGTAGCCAGAGAAAAAAAATGCAAAAATGAAACTGCATTAAAGACTGAAAATGCGTCACAGCACCGTTTGCTGCTCTGAAATGCTCACTGGTATGAGCCAGATGCTTGGTGTCTCATCTTGGATACAAGTTCATCAATGTCTGGGGTGAGGCTCTGACCTGAGGAAATCCTAAGGATTGAGTGAAGGTGTTCATCAGTAAGACGACTCCTGTGTGAAGTTTTGTTTATCTTCATCAAAGAGAAGAGTTGTTCACACAAGTATGTGCTGCCCAACATACAGAGCGTTTGAGCAGCCTGGGAGCGCTTCTGGGGCATTGTATCGGGGATGAAATGTGGAAACTTTGCAGCGCCCACAGACTCATATTTTGCCTTCAGTGTGTCACTACATTGGAGCTCAATCAGCTCCATTTGGAGGTTTGATGGTGCGCTTTCCATGTCGGCTGTAAATGGATTACTGAGCAGTTCAAACCTGCTTTTTCGGGCTTCAAAATCGGCAAATCGCCGTGTGAAGTCAGCACCAAGTATGCCGAATTTTTCAGCAAACTGTGCAGTTGGGAAAACGGCGGCAGTGACCTGCTCTTTCATTGTTTGGCAGTGCGGAAAATGGCTCAAGTTTTCTTGCAGCATCTGCGTCTCCCACAGGCGCAGCTTGGTTTTAAAAGCCCTCACTGTAGCGTACATGTCAGTGATGACACGGCCCCGTCCCTGAAGCTGCAGGTTGAGCGCATTCAGGTGGCTCGTGATGTCACACAGAAACGCCACTTCACACAGAAACTTTTTAGTTCGGAGCTCTGTTGTGTCTTTCCCTTTGCTTTCCTTGAACTCACAGATCTCCTTACGCAACTCGAAAAATCTTTCCAGCACCTTTCCCTGGCTTAGCCATCGCACCTCTGTGTGATAGGGCAAGTCACCATATTCTGAACTTAACTCCGCCAGAAAAGACTTGAACTGGCGGTGATTTAAACCTTTGGCTCTGATAAAGTTAACCGCTCGTGTTATGATGCTCATCACATGTTCCATTTTCAAGGCTTTGCCACACAAGGATTCCTGGTGTATGATGCAGTGATAAGCTGTCAGCTCACCTGTGACGTTTTCCTCCTGCGTCTTTTCTCAGATCCTCCCCACCAATCCACTTTTTTGACCGCACATCGCAGGCGCTCCATCTGTTGTCAGTCCCACAAGTTTATCCCACGGCAACCCCATTTTATCTACACATCTGGACACCTCTTCAAAGATATCTTTCCCCATAGTTGTGCCATGCATTGATTGTAATCCCAAAAACTCTTCTGTTACGCACAGGCTTGAGTCCACTCCACGGATGAAAATTGACAGCTGGGCAGTATCAGAAGTGTCGGTGCTCTCATCCACAGCAAGGGAGTATGCGATGAAATTGTTTCCCTTTCTCACAAGCTGTTGTTGGAGATTGGCAGCAAGGTGACGCACACGGTCAGGAACAGTGTTTCGGCTGAGGCTCACATTTAAAAATGCTTGCCATTTTTCTGGGCACACGGCGTCGCAAACTTTAATCATGCAGTTTTTGACAAATTCCCCCTCGGTAAAGGGCCGGGCTGATTTTGCAACCTCTGCTGCCACAATAAAACTGGCATTAACAACAGCCTCGCTTTGTGATTTGGCTTTAGTGAACATAGCCTGCTGTGACACCAGACTTCTTTTTAACTCTTCTACCTTCTGTAGCCTTTGTGTCGTGTCCAGATGCTTGTATTTGTCGTGGTGCTTCGTTTCATAGTGTCTTCTTATGTTGTATTCTTTCATTACAGACACACTGTCTCCGCACAGGAGACACACAGCTTTGCCCTTTACATCCGCAAACATATACTGTGCCTCCCACCTGTCTTGAAAACACCTGTTTTCAAAGTCCACCTTTCGTTTAGCCATTTTTTGGGGAGAGGGTTAGTTGACGATTGGGGCATGCTTTCGCGAGCCTGTGATTGACGTGCCGACGCACGGCAAGTGCATTGTGGGATTTGTACTATTATGGTGGTGATAGTAAATACATTTTGTCATGCGGGCCAAAGATAATTAATTCGCGGGCCGGATGTGGCCCGCGGGCCTTGAGTTTGACACATGTGGTATATATGGAGATTAACGGGGAAAGCAAACGTCACACCCGAGGGGAGGATGCCTCACGTGCCGCGAAACGGCCGTGGGGGACGTGCGACAATAACAAGATGGCGGAGGTTGGGTTAAGGAAAATAACAACGGGGAAAGGACGCCTCACACGCCAGGAGATGGCCGCAGGGAACGAGCGACAATAATGGGACGGTTAACGGGGGAACAAAGCGCCACACGTGGGCAATCCCCGGCCTCCGGGGTGAAAGTTCTGAATTGTTTGACCCATCCACCACCCCAACCAACCTCCTTATGTGGATTTTCGGCATTTCATACTACTCGCTACCATAGTCGTGCTGTGACCACGACATATGCTTCCCAATTAAATACATTAGTTTACATTTTCGTGCTGGCCACCACGAAAAATACGACAAAAACGTCCCCATGAACCAATCAATAGATTAAATAACGTGACCATTTCACAAACTGCCGTGAAACTGGGTTGGTTGGTGTGTTTTGCGCATAGGCTTTTACTTTTGCCATCTGCGCATCTGGGCATATTGAGCCGCATAAGACTGCCTGCTGGTGGGCTGACCCTCTTCTATCTCTGATTCATAAATCTCCTCTTCTTCCTCATCTACTTCTTCGTACTCTTCTTCCTCCGGCTCTTCATCCTCCATGCCTCTCTGGCGTTGTAAGTTGCTGCGAGCCTGCAAATTGAATTAGGTGAGAATTATCAGGCTCAGTGAGTGATGGTTTCAAATCAGAGATCTTCAACACGGGGTCCTCAGAATCAATGCAGGGGGGCCTCCAAATGAGGTTTAATATAACAAAATTTAAAAAGTCTTAACATGAATGCACCATATTATTAGCGGATATAAATTCCCACTGGCCTATATGTAAGGTAGTCACTAAGATAGCCATCCTCAGATACAGTTAAGGATTCACTGTGCCACATGTTTGTGGAACCTTAAAACATGACTTATAAAATCATGCCCACAATTAATATTGTAATAGCTTGCTAATCTATGCATTAAAAAGGTATAAAGGCTTTAGGCTGCCCTACACTTTTGTAGGCCCAGTTTAATATGCAACTTCATTTTATTAGTAGTAGGGCGTCCCTGATCTGTCTCTCTTTCAGTGGAGAGGTCCTTGGTTCTAAAAAGTCTAAGCTCCCTGCCTTAAAAGTTTTTTTTTTTAACGTATACCCTAATTTCCTATACATTGGTGTTTAAGTGACCACGAACCAAGCTACGATGTAATCCTATAGGTCAAATGCGCACCGTCAATTTCTAAACACAAAAAGTTCTGTTTTTGCCACTGACCTTATGGGAAGGATCCCTTTTTGTTAAGGAGTACAATCTTTTTGTTTAACCAGAAACAGCCCTGAAAATCGCCATCGCCAAACTCACCAGACTCTATTTAAATAAACAGTACTTTTAGCATGTATAGAGCCAGTGTATTTCTGAATGTAAATCGGTAAATTAAGGGTTTATTTCAACCAAACCAGAGTGGTGATTGTTGGAACAGTGGAAAGACAGAACCAAGGCAGCTTTTGATAGTTAGTTAGTGATTTTGGGGAGGTTTTATTGTTAAACAAAACGGATCTTACTCTTTATGTGCCTTTTTTTAAATCCACTTTTAGTGGATGTAAATTGAAGGAGCGCAATTGACCATTGGCATAACATTGTTGTTTGTTTCAACTTTCTTAATACAGGACCAACATTAAAGATTGTTGTTCCCATTAATCACTGGAAAATAGGGTCCATGTTGAAGAATACCAATGTAAGCCTTTGAAGTGGCCATATCATGCTCATTTCAGGTTCATAATTGTATTTTGAGGTTGTACCAGAATAGGTTTACATGGTTTAATTTTCAAAAAACACCATATTTTTGTTGTACTGCACATTGCTGCAGCTCCTCTTTTCACGCTGTTTTCAGGTCTTCGTTTTAGCTACAGAGTGAGGCATCTCCCTTCTATACCGTCTTTGTTGGGAGGCGCACATGCACAGTAGCTAGGTAAGGATCTTGTCAGCTAGCGGTTTCTACAACTTCAGTCAGTACATGGCACGATTAGCCAGGAGACTTCTTCTAAACGAGAGCACACTTCCAACTTTGCGTGGAATACCTGCAGAACAGGGACATGGAAGTAGTTCTTTTGTAGATTATGGTGAACTAGTGAGTGTTGTAGCAGTGTTTTGCAATTCAGAACGAGCTAGCGCTAGCATGCTAGCTACGGTTAGCCACCTTGTTTAGTTTTTTTTCCAAGTTGTATGCGTGTGGAAGCACCAGAGACACAAAATAACACCCCAAATCCCAGAAAAAGTGATTTTTTTCATAATATGGGCACTTTAAGGACAGCAATATGAAAATTAACAAGCACTCTCATTCTGTCACTATGGTAACAAAGACATAAGAGCTCACCCTCCTGACTGTGTCTGGGTACTGGCTGTGTTGTTGTCTGTGGTTTGGGCCTGTGGTAGAGGGTAGCGTTGACCTGAGGCTTTGGCCTCTGGGGGAGGCCAGAGGAGGACTGGGGTAGCGGCTCATGAGGGGGGAAGAGTAGCCAGTCAGAGGGGTGTCCAGGCGCCCCTCCGGAATGTCAGGCATTCTAATCCGTCCACTGAACAGCTATGGATTCGAAAAGACAGGGTAATGTTTACTCCAAGCTTGTCGTTATTACCTGCTGATGGAGCTTGAAACTGCAATTATTTCAGAGCACATCTACTCTGTCAGTTCATCTTGTTGACAGCACAATTTTTTTGAAAATTAGCTTATTCAGATATTTTTCAAGTACTCTATATTGACAACATTTCTCTTTCGGGATTGTTCAGGTGCCGCCGGAAATTCTGCCGGATGTCCATCTTTTCGGCCTGATATCAATTCCCTTCCACTTTCTTTGTGTTGCCGTTCTAAACCAGGGAATTTCTGAGGACTATGGTTAACTGCTCCTCAGAGCTCTGCAGGGTAAATCCAGACAGCTAGCTAGACTATCTGTCCAATCTGAGTTTTCTGTTGCACGACTAAAACAACTTTTGAACGTACACGTTCCACCAAAACAAGTTCCTTCCCGAGGCTATTTTGCAGCGGCACCAGGGCTCTGTCCGGCACTTAGCACCGCCCAAAACGATTGTGATTGGTTTAAAGAAACACCAGTAAACCAGAGCACTTTTTCTCTCATCCCGGAATGCTGTGTGGACTGGCCAGACCTTCCTCTGCAGCACTGGGAGGAAGGTCTGGCAATGCGAGACTATGCATGTGTTGATCACTTCTCCACGTTGGCCATGAGGAATTTTTAGACCATTTCCATTTAATTTTGAATGATATTGCTATTTCAGGAATGTCTTTCATGATTCTTCAGTTCATGTCACAGTGTCTCAATTGATTTGAGGCCAAGATTAACATTACTTTTCTTATGTCTAAGCCATTTTCTAGTTAATTTTTCACTGTTTAGGTGTAATTCCATGTTGCATCTCCCAACTTCTCACTACATTAATTACACAATTTTGTTTCACGTGTTATCAACTGCATTAGCTCAAGCTACCTCCAGATCCTTCTGAATGTCCATTGCCTCCAGGTTGTGGTATGTGTGGGCATAGACCTCCAGCGCCTTAGCATGGAAGAGCATCTCTACTGTGATGAAGTCTTTAAAAATCATCTGCCAAAAAACAAAGCAATAGTGGTTGTCAGTGGGACATTGATGCTGGAGGATGTTCGTGTACAGCAGCGGTGGAACAAGTATTCAGATCTTTTACTTCATTAAAAATACTAATACCCCACTGTATAAACTACTGTTACAAGTAAAAGTCCTGTATTGAAAATGTTGCTACTAAAAGTATGTAAGTATCATCAGGAAAATGTACTTAAAGTATTAAAAGTAAAAGTACTCAATGCAGAACTCTCCTCCCATTGTAGTGTGTGTAAAGGATCCAACCAGTTGTGTGTTTAATGGTCTAATCATCTCAGCTGGACTTGTAGGCCGTTATATTGTTGGCTAGTTTACTTTAGAATAAAACATCAGATGTTATAAACTACATGTGTTTTGTGTGCAAAAATCTTAATGTGTAAAGTAACTAGTAACTAAAGCTGTAACAGATGTAGTGGAGTAAAAAGTACAAAATTTCTCCCTGAAATGTAGCAAAGGAGAACATGGCATGAAAAGAAAAGACTCAAGTAAAGTACAAGTACCTCAACATTTGTACTTAAGTACAGCACTTGAGTAAATGTACTTAGTTACATTGCACCACTAGTGTACGGTGGTATGTGTGGAAGTGTGACTGACTTTGATATCCTCCAGTTTCTGTCTCTGGAAGTCTGTGATGGTCTCCTCCAGTTGTTTGATGCTGTGCTGGGCCTTGTTGGAAGCCTTCTGAGCATTTACCTCTGCCTGTCAATGAACACACAATACAGTACACAAAGCTTTACCTCACAGTTGGTATGGGCTGCATGAAGGGTCAGTGATGTGGTGCTATTCATGAGATAAACAAAAAACCATGTGCATTACCTGAGACTGAAAGTTCTTGTCAAGAAAATATTCTCAAGTGTAACTGTGTATAATTTGCAACCATTGTAAACATGTAATGCCTACATGAAAGTATTAACACATAGTATATAAGGCACACTGTTTACCACATGTTTTTTTCATATATGACCAGCATATTTCCAACATTTGTAAGATATAACATCTTATTGATGTTTAATTAGTCAATTAAAGAAATTTCAAATGAATGCATGGTGAAGCAATTGCAGTGTGAATGCTGTATGTTGAAAGGCTAACGTTACACAGGATTGCTGGCTTGACTTGTGTATAAAAGTGAAGTAGTGAGAATAGTTGAAAAAGTGGGAATGGGTTTAATTAGTATAAATGTCACTGAAAAGTTGACCAATACCGTTTGAAAGATGAGGAATATGTATTGATATAATATTGTGTTAAACTGATGCTAAACAGGATTGCTGGCTTTAATTTGAATGAAAAAGCAGCTAAAGGAGAATGATTGAGTCTGAAAAGTGGGAAATGTGCGCATCAGATTAGGGTATCTCAATCAACTGTGTTGAAAATTTTCAGAAAGTATGAATGGGAAATTAAAAGTTGTATAAAACTCCCAGTTAATGAAAGAAAAGAACCAAATGTCCTTTATGAAGGATACAATGCTCTGTAGATCTGCTGGGTTCCTCAGTCGAATTTTCTCCAGTTTCTGCAACTCCTTCAGCTCTTTGTTCAGATCAGTGCTGAACTTCTTGAGATCTATCTGAATGGAAAATACACTGTCAGCTCCCACAACATAGAAAACAAAGGCCAGTCGGTCTTTTTTCATGTTGTGTAAGACTGTCCTTAAAAGACAAAAGACAGTGGTTATTTAATCATAAAATTACCAATGTATTCTTACACCTCCCCTCTAAGAATCACCACCTTAAGGTGCTGGATGGATCGCTGTCACCCCATGACCCTGAAAGCTGTGTTGTGGGGGATAATAGCTCTGGTAGGGTCACTCAAGGCTGGTCCAAGACAAGGGGTCAAGACCGAGAGCAATTCCAGAAACCTTATGGACTGACAACTTTGTAAGGAAGCTACCTCATACAGATTAGGGAGACTGTAATCTATATCGACGACGATTAATTTAGGGGATTGCTCCGGTGCTGCCGGAAGATGTCCCTCATTTTTTCGCCCGGACGTCCACCCTCACCTTCCTCTTTCTTTGCGTTGGCGTTCTAACCTCTGGTGGATTTGTGAGGACTATGGTTAACTGCTCCTCAGATCTCTGAAGGGTAAATCCAGACAGCTAGCTAGACTATCTATCCAATCTGAGTTTTCTGTTGCACGACTAAAACAACTTTTGAACGTTACACACGTTCCACCCAAAAAAGTTCCTTCCCTAGGCTATTTTGCAGAGGCATGTTTGCTCTGTCCGGAGCTTAGCACCACCCAAAACTATTGTTATTGGTTTAAATGAATGTCAATAAACGAGAGCATGTTTCTCTCCCATCCCAGAATGCTGTGTGGACTAGCCAGACCCTCCTGCACAGCTCTGTGAAGGAAGGTCTGACAATGCGAGACTAGTCCATTTATAGTCTTTTAAAGTTATTCTGCCCGGTTTAACCTACAAGACTTAAACAGCTCATGTAGTGTGTTTTGGAGCAATACAAACATCTTCCAACCTCTTTATTGCAGAAACGGACTGCATTTTCTGTCAAGCTGCAAAGAATTACAGCAGTCGCAGATGACGAGGAGCTCAAAAAGACAAACGGTATGAAAAATGCTGTCAGAGAAATCCTCAGAGAAATCATTTCAACTGCTTCCAAGAGCCCAACAAAACAGTATGTGACTGATAGACAAGCTACACAACGTCCTGCTGAAGTATTTCTTGTTTCGCCTTTGCAAGGAAAAAGGCTTGAAGGATGATGATGTCTCTTTACTAGACTATAGTATGTCCAATAAACGATCTGGAAGTGTTTGGTATCTTTGGAAAATCTCGTCTTATATTCAGACCAGTATGGTTATCAGCTGATACTAGTTTCTTGCAGATATATCAATTTCGGAGGCAGACATTTGTAAAGAAACTCACCCTTTTATTTTTGACTATGTCTCCATAGGCTTTTAGAGGAGCAACAACTCTCGTCTCCAGTCTTTCTACCTGCAACAATAAAGCGTTAATCAGTGGTGGAATGTCATTAAGTACATTTACTCCAGTACTGTACTTAACACTTTAGTGTGTAACTTTTGATATTAATGAAAGTCCATTACATTCAAGCCATCGCCAAATTAGTTGCTACAAAGCTAATTAAGACTATGAGCTCAACACAAATCAACAATAAGCTCAAGTGAAGATAATGACCTCTTCTGAAGAGTCCATCGTGATTTTTCAATCCTCCGTGTCCTCCTTGGCTACTAGTAACTGTGTGGAGGAGGGGTGGGGGCGTGTGTGCAATCACAGAAGGCTTGTATCATGTGGACGCGCCAACAGTGTTGTTGTCATTACTAAGAATTCCTCATGGGGGTGACAGAAACTACGCACTATAGCTTTAAGTACAAATGTTGAGGTACTTGTACTTTACTTGGTTCTTTTGTTTTCATGCCCCTTTCTAAAAGTCTGCATTGAAAATGTTACTTAAGTTAAAGTATGTGAGTATCATCAGGAAAATGTACTTAAAGTATTACAAGTAAAAGTACTCAATGCAGAAAAATCATCACATTTTTGAAACCGTAAAGGATCCAACCAGTTGTGTGTTTAATGGTCTCATCATTTCAGCTGGACTTGTAGGCCGTTATATTGTTGGCTAGTTTACTTTAGAATCAACCATCAGATTTTATAAACTACATGGGTTTTATTTGCAAAAATCTTAATGTGTAAAGGAGTTTGATGCAGAGAAAAGAGAGCCGATGCATGCATAAGGACAGTGTCCCTGACCTGGGCCTGCCTGTAGTCCTGCACCATGGCCAGGTCTTCAGCCAGGTTTTTCAGGCCGATCTGGAGCTCGGGGTCCTCTCTGCTGGAGAAGTCATAGAGCTGAGCCACCAGCAGGTCTGCCTTGTCTCTGAGCTTGGCTGTCTTCCTGGTGTAGGAGGCCAGCAGTGAGCAGATCTCACCCAGGTACTTCTCAGCATGTTTCACCGTTTGCTCCATGCTCCGGACGTGGACATCCCTGGTGGACAAATGAAAGGTGCAGTAAGCAATGCTGTGCAAAGATAGTTGATTGTTGTTACTACTGGCTGGCCAGCACTTTATATATATATATATATATATATATATATATATATATATATACTCAGTGATACACCTGCTGAGAAGCCAATTCTGGTTATTGGGAGCTCTATACTGCGATATGTGAAGCCGGCGGCTACAGTACCTACGGTCATATGTGTCGCCGGGGCCAGAGCGGGCGATATGGAAACCCATCTAGAGCTGCTGGCTAAAAAGAACCGTAAATACAGTAAGATCATACTTCACGTAGGGGGTAATGGTCGTAAATCTGAGATCACTAAAATTAATGTTGAGTCACTTTGTGCATACGCAAAGACAATGTCGGACTCAGTAGTTTTCTCTGGACCCCTGCCAAACCTGACCAATGATGAAATGTACAGCCGTACGTCATCCTTCCACCGCTGGTTGTCGGGGTGGTGCCCAGCTAATGATGTGGGCTATGTGAATAACTGGGGGGCGTTCTGGGGAAAGCCTGGTCTGATGGAGAGAGACGGCATTCATTCCACCTGGGACGGAGCCATAAACCATGACAACCCAAGTTTGATATTAGTAATCAGGGGTGCAGTACTACGTGCCCCTCTGTGCTTCCGTTGGAGCAGTCGCCCACTCATAGTCTAAACAAGCACGGTGTCTGTTCCCCGACTCAGATCGGTTAAATCAAAGGTAAACAAAAGATGCGCTATACTTAACAACCTAATTGGAATTAAAACGACTGCAACGATAGAACAAAATAGGAAAATTAGATGTGGACTATTAAATATTAGATATCTGTCTTCTAAAGCAGTATTGGTAAATGATTTGATATCAGATAATTAAATGTATTTATTTTGTCTTACTGAAACCTGGCTGGGCCATGAAGACTATGTTAGTCTAAATGAAGCCACTCCTCCCAGTCATATTAATAGTCAAATTCCTAGAGGCTCAGGCCGAGGAGGGGGAGTTGCAGCCATCTTTGATTCAAGCCTGTTAATTACTCCTAAACCTAAATTAAATTATAACTCGTTTGAAAGTCTTGTTCTTCATCTTCAACATCCAAAATGGAAAACATTACAGCCAATTATATTCGTTGATATTTACAGGGCTCCAGGTCCGTATTCTGAATTTTTATCTGATTTCTCAGAGTTTTTATCATGTTTAGTCCTTAAATCAGACAAAGTACTTATTGTAGGTGATTTTAATATCCATGTGGACGTTGACAATGATAGCCTTAGTACTGCTTTCAACTCATTACTGGATTCAATCGGTTTCAGTCAGAGTGTGCACAAGGCGACGCACTGTTTTAACCACACCCTCGACCTTGTGCTGGTATATGGTATTGAAATTGAGGATTTCCGCAGAATTCAGTATTATCAGATCATTTTTTAATTACTTTCGAATTCTTACTACCTGACTATACTAAATTAGATAAAAGCTTCTACACTAGATGCCTATCTGACAGTGCTATAGCTAAATTTAAGGAAGATATTCCAACAGCATTTGACTCTATGTCATGCCTTAACATAACAGAGGACCTCTATGTTAACCTCAGTCCCTCTCAAATTGATACATTTGTAGACGGTGCTACGACTTGCCTACGGACGACCTTAGACTCCATTGCTCCCCTGAAAAAGAAGATGATGAAGCAAAGGAAACTAACACCTTGGTATAACTCCCAAACTCGCAAATTAAAACAAATCTCGCGAAACCTCGAAAGTAAGTGGCGTTCCACCAAAGTGGAAGAATCCCATTTGGATTGGCAAGAAAGTCTAAAAATCTATAGGAAGGCCCTAAGAAAAGCCAGATCAGACTATTACTCATCACTAATAGAAGAAAACAAGAACAACCCAAGGTTTCTTTTCAGCACTGAAGCCAGGCTGACAGAAAAAGTTAGTCATGGCGTTCCAATTCCGTTCCATGGCCAATTCTATTTTCCTTATATATATGCTTCCTTTAGGTAATATTATTAGGAAACACTCTATTAACTTTCACTGTTACGCAGACAATACCCAATTATATCTGTCAATTAAGCCAGACGAAAGTGGTCAATTAGCTAAACTTCAAGCGTGTATTAAAGATATAAAATCCTGGATGACCCACAATTTCCTGATGTTAAACTCAGACAAAACCGAAGTTATTGTGATGGGACCAACGCGCCTCCGAACTTCATTATCTAAAGATATAGCTACTCTGGATGGTATTACCCTGGCCTCCAGCACTACTGTCAGAAATTTAGGAGTTATTTTTGATCAGGATATATCCTTCAATGCCCACTTAAAACAAACCTCAAGAACAGCCTTTTTCCATCTTTGTAACATTGCCAAAATTAGGAATATCCTGTCTCAAAACAATGCTGAAAAACTAGTCCATGCATTCGTTACTTCTAGACTAGACTACTGCAATTTCTTATTATCAGGTTGCTCAAATAAGTCCCTTAAGACTCTCCAGCTGATCCAGAATGCTGCAGCGCGTGTTCTCACAAGAACTAAGAAAAGAGATCATATTTCTCCTGTATTAGCTTCTCTGCATTGGCTTCCTGTAAAATACAGGATTGATTTTAAAATCCTTCTCCAGACCTACAAAGCTCTAAATGGTCAAGCACCATCATATCTAGAAGAGCTGCTAATACATTATTGTCCCACTAGAGCACTGCGCTCCCAGAATGCAGAGTTACTTGTGGTACCTAGAGTCTCTAAAAGTAGAATGGGAGCAAGAGCCTTCAGTTATCAGGCTCCTCTCCTATGGAACCAGCTCCCGATCTGGGTTCGGGGGGCAGAAACTGTCACCTCATTCAAGAATGAACTTAAAACTCTCCTATTTGATAAAGCTTATAGTTAGGGAGTAAGGAGTTGCAGTGTCCACCTACCTGGCCTACCTGCTTCTCTTCATAATTGTTAGATTAATAACATATTACAAAAGTAGAGGCAGACAGGCCAGCAAAGCCCGATCCGGCAGGGGAGAGTTCAAAGCCCGAACAGGCTACCTCTCCTTATGTCCTGTCTCTCTTAGTTACGCTGTTATAGTTCTAGACTGCTGGGGGACTTCCTTCCTCCGTGTATTTCCTTGGAGAACGTCGGCACCAAGATCCTGGTTGCAGCTGTCGCCGTGGTCCTGCTGCACTCCCTGCTGAGCTCAGGGTGCCCTGCAATGTCATGCTGCATGCTCTTGAGGGAATTACTGTAATTGTTGGAATTGTTGGGGCTTTGTAAATTATAGAGTGTGGTCTAGACAAGTGTCTCGAGATAACTCTTGTTATGATTTGATACTATAAATAAAATTGAATTGAATTGAATTTAAAAACGCAAAAACAAATTATCCGATTAATCGATCGATAAAGTGCTAGATTAATCGATTACAAAAAGAATTGATAGCTGCAGCCCTAATATATATATAATGTGTGTATATATGTGTGTGTATATATATATATATATATATATATATATATATATATATATATATATATAACTTCGGAGGGAACCAGCTACTAGATGGTTCGATTAGTCTTTCGCCCCTATACCCAGGTCGGACGACCGATTTGCACGTCAGGACCGCTACGGTATATATATATAAATCCAGACAGCTAGCTAGACTATCTGTCCAATCTGAGTTTTCTGGTGCAGGACTAAAACTACTTTTGAACGTACACATGTTCCACCAAAACAAGTTCCTTCCCGAGGCTATTTTGCAGAGGCACTGTGGCTGTATGGTGCTTAGCGCCGCCGAAGACGATTGTGATTGGTTTAAAGAAATGCCAATAAACCAAAGCAGGTTTTTCTCCCATCCCGGAATGCTGTGTGGACTAGCCACACCTTCCTTCGCAGCACTGTCGAGGAAGGTCTGGCAATGCGAGACTACAATTGTCTGGAATAGTGTTTTGTGGCCTGTGCGCTAGTTTCTGTTTGTTCTCCATTGAGACAGCCTGGGCTGTGCATTAAAACAGATTTCTTTTTTCAGCGCACACAGAAAATAGAGAGCTATGTGACCATTAGGAGATATTCATTACCTCACTATAACTTTAAGAGAAGAAATTGGCATTAGGATATTTTTCATTGTAAAATATTGGGAATAAACTAGCTTGGTAACATTCTGGCCAAATCTGTCAAAGCTGTTTTTGTCTCTCTAGATAATGTGAAACTCCTACCTGGAGAAGCTGTTCATGTTTGTCCTGTTGTCCTCCCAGCAGCTCCTCTGCTCTGGTGTTTGCTTCGGCTCGTTCTCACCTGCACTAGGTAACCGAAGACCCTGTTGCCATGGTTACACCAAACAACAGATGGCTATGGTGGGGGTGTAGGTCATGATTTTGCCACATGATGGCAGCAGAGTATTATTATGGCTGCAGACGAAGGAGTGGAAGGGCTGCTGGGCCTTTCTTGTGTTGAAACCACAGGGGCTCTTTGGATATTGCCGGTGCACTGTGTTTATCTATCATGTGAAGGGCTCATTGCATGGTGGAAACGGATCTCAATTCCAAAATGTATAAAATTAATGTCTCCTTAAAAAAACAATCCAAAGCACTCCGTAGGTTTTGTGCAAAAATTCAAATGGGTGGTGATGTCGCAGTGGATTTGACACATGCCTTTGGTGTGGGAGATCTGGGTTCATTTCCCACTCTGATACATCAACCAATGTGTCCATGAGCAAGACACCCATAGTTGCTCCAGAGGGTGTGTGACATATATAGCAATTGTAAGTCGCTTTGGATAAAAGCGTCAGCTAAATGACATGTAATGTAAAATACCTTTATTTTACATGGTAATATTCGAATCATTGGCAGTTGTTTTTATAAAAAGACTAAGATTGTGGACCTTTGGCAGTAAAGGTGAGGGGGCTCTTTCAAACCACCCGAACCCCCCTGTCTATGGACCTGCATCACACCCTACATTTATTTTAAATGTCACTTCCTAGACATATTTGAATTTAGGGTAGGGCTGGACGATATGGAGAAAATCAGATATCAACATATTCTTGACCAAATCGATATCGATATTGCGACGATATTGTCTGGTTGACTATTGGTGCTTTCACAAAATATTTTTTACAATGAGGTTTTAGATGCATAATCATCAATAATGTGGTAAACAGCTTCAAGTGAAATTATAGAGAAAAAAATTAACATTTTTGTTTACATGCATGCACAAAAATAGTGTGATATTAAAACAAATCTGCAATTCTTTAAATAATATTCTCTCAAAATGTTTCACAACAGACTAAAAACAGAAATTGAGTTAGTATGCGCATTGATTTTTTTTTTAGACAATGTAATTGTATATCACGGTATCTTGACATATGATTTCATCACGATATGATGCCATTGAAAGACGATAAATTATCATAATGAATTATCGTCCAGCCTAATTCAGTTTATTTTTTTTAGAAATGTAGTCAGGTATCAGGAAGCTGAGGGAGAATGTATTTCTCAGAAGACAACCCACATGTCTGTTTATCTTTTCCTCAGTGGGAAGTGAAGTCATCAGAAGCCCCGCCCTCTGAGGGCCAACACAACTTTCTGCACTCAGGGTGAAGACAGAGACACAGGCAGCACCGGGTGGAGGTAAGGCCAAACGCTTTCCTTTCTGGGTTAGTTTTTTTTTTTAAAGTGTCTGACAGATGTGAGACAACAGAAATGTTTACATGTGTTGGAAGGTCTCTTGCAATACATTTTGTTGTTCTGTGTTTGTATTTTATGTATAAGTACAAACTTTATGCATAAGGGCCTCGTGTGCATCCACTGTTTTGCTGTTTACCCAAAAGCCTTTATGCAAAGGTGTAGATAACTTCCTTTAAACCTTTGTCTCTTATCAACTAACCTTTGGCTAGTTGATAAGAGACATTTCCCTCCAGGTCACTGCAACTGGGAATAAAAAAATGAAGAGCCAATAAATGAATGAGATGCTAGAATATAACTGAATATCTCTATTTTTGTCTTGCACAATGGTTACGATATAGCCATTGGATAACTTTGAGATTTCTCTTATTTGACAATATGACTTTACTTTTGACTCCAGAATTTGAATGCAGAGGTTTTTTATTTAATGTCCCTTTTCATTTTAATAACTAACAAACTAAATCTAAAAAAGTTGATTAATATTTTTCGGTTTACTTTCTAGCGAGCCAACTCTGATCTATTAGTGTAAGCAAAGATGTCAGTTGCCAGTTTCTTCCCAAACAGAAACTTTTCAGATGATGCTGCTCTCACTCTGACCTGGCCGTAGTGGTGGAATGTAATTTAGTCAATTTACTCCAGTACTGTACTTAAATCCAAATGTTGAGGTACTTCTACTTTACTTGAGTCTTTTCTTTCCATGCCACTTTTTACTTCTACTCCGCTACAATTCAGAGAGAAATATTGTACTTTTTGCTCTTACTACATTCATCTGACAGCTTTAGTTACTAGCTACTTTACACATTAAGATTTCTGCACACACAACACATGTGGTTTATAAAATGTGATGTTTTATTATAAATTAAACTACCCAACAATATAACGGCCTACAAGTAATGCTGAAATGATTAGACCATTGTCTAATCTGTTTGGATCGTTTCCAGTTTCTAAAATGTGAGGATTTTTACTTTTAGTAATTTTAGTACATTTTCCTGATGATACATACATACTTTTATTTACTGTAAGTAACATTTTCAATGCAGGACTTTTACTTGTAACAGAGTATTTTTTACAGTGTGGCATTTGTGCTTTTACTGAAGTAAAGGATCTGAATACTTCTTCCACCACTGCCTGGCGGTTTGTTATCTCAGAGAGCCTGCTGACCTCAGTCTGATCTGTAGCCGACTGATTATGTTCTGGAGCTGATGACAGTGTGTCAGCCTCTGTCCCGCCTCCCTCTACTGTCTGTACAGAGACAATATCAGCCAGTGAGTCAGCTACACGTTGGAGTTCCACACTAACTTCCCAATTATCCTTAAAATAAGCTACTTGAAGGCTCTTTCCGTTTGCTATATGTTTGTTAATATTATCACGTTATTTCTGTATTTCAAGTCATGCTATATAACCTGTAACCCTACAAATGAGTGAAACGAAAACTAGCAGGTCAGCTGACCCCCTCCTGAGCCCTAGTAGTAACCCCTGTGAAAGGTGACCATTATCTTGTGCATGTTCATGGAAGACTTGTATAATGTGGATGCGCCGACGGTTTTGTTGTCATTACTTAGAATTCCTCATGGGGGAGACAGAAACTACACACTATAGCTTTAAAGCATGTAAACATGTTCTAGTAGGATCCCAAAATACATGTATGAACCTGACAATGAGCATGATATGGGACCTTTAACTATTATTATTTGCTCAGTCTTCCCTCTCTCTTGTCTCTTTTTTACTAATTTACACGCACTCAAACACACCTATGCCCTACATAACTACCCTTAGTTAACAACGGTTTGTCTCACCTATACAGTATTCACATTTATCTCTATTCCTATGTATTGTATATCACCACTGGTTTTGTGAACCAATTGTTGTGTTGTGATTAACATTTTTAATTTTTTAACAACCTACAAAAACATACAACTCGCAATATGAACGCATCTCCCACCTTTGTCATCACCACCCACCCAGACAAAAATCAAGATAAGATGATATTAATATTCCAGACCATTCAACAGGAGTGACAAAATAGACAATAAACCATAACAAAATAAATAAACATTGAATGAATGACAACACCATGAGCCCATCATACAGGTCTCTCCCCCAGCACAAAGCTTCTTAGAAGCCCTCCAGAGAGTTCAGGTACCTTCCCTATTTTCTAGTTGGCATCACCTGGCTCAGGTAGTCATAACAAAAAGGGAGACAACACCATGTTAAATGATTCAACAATTCTTAATTTAACCAAATTAATCCAAATTAGACCAAATTAACTATATACCGAATGAGAATTCAGTGGTGTAAGGTGTGAGTGAATGAAACGGATGAGCGTGTGTTGGTGTTGTAAAGTGTAAACTTAGCAAAAGGCAAACCTAGGGAAGCATAACCCAACCTTGGTGAGCCTGTGACAGACAGATTCCATAGGTGCCTGTATTTCCTCTTTCCTTTTGCTTCAGGCATCAGCAATGTGGCGTTCGTACTTTCTGTTGGCAGTGCTGAGTGCAGGGACTGTAGAACCAGTCACAGCGTACAGTAATGGGAAGGTAAGTGTTGCCTGTAAAGACATGGTGCCTCAGCATGGTTACGATCCCAGCCTAGACCCTCCTCCATACAGCATCACTGTGGACACATCCACATTCAGTCCAAGCAACAACGTCACAGGTAGGCTGTTAAACTTTAGTTTTACAGTCCACACATAATCTCTCCTGTTAGCTGACAGCTGTCTGTCCTCCCATTCTCCATCCACAGTGTCTTTACAAGTTGCCTCCTCCAGCACGACATTCTTCAAGGGGTTCCTGATAGAAGCTCGGGATGCTGGGAAATTGGAGTCCCCAGCAGTGGGTTTCTTCGTCCTGACTGACCCTGCTGAGTCCCAGCTACTACAGTGTGGCCTCAATAAGGTATTCCCATGTTTCGATCAAATTGAATAGCTTTAAAGTTAGTTAACCATCTTTTCACACTTTATGACCGAAATGCCCCTTCCCTTACTTATAGTCGGCCTGTCCACTGTGAAAGAAATTATATGGTGCATACAGTATATCTAACATATTTTCTTTAAAGTGCACATATTATGCATTTTGGCTTTTCCCCTTTCATTTATTGTGTTATATATCTTGTTGTGGACGTTATAGGTTTACAAAGTGAAAAAACCCAAAGTCCACCCCAAAGAGACTTACCATCTCCAACAGAAAACACTGTTCACAAACTGCTCCAAACAGCTCTATTGTAGTCCAGCCTTTACTTCAGAGACAAACGTGGGTCACTTTGTAACACACGTTCTAATGCTCGCCTAGCTGCTAGCGTGGCATGCCCATACTCTGCAACTGACTAGCTAGCAGTACTTACTGCGCATGTGCGACTCCCAACAAAGATGGTACTGAAGTGAGATGCCTCACTCTGTAGCTAAAACAGAGAGCTCAACACACAGGGTGAAAAGAGGAGCTGTAGCAATGTGCAGTACAACAAATATATGGTGTTTTCTGAAAATTAAACCACATAAACCTATTTTGGTACAACTTTTAAATACAATTATGAACCTGAATAGGAGCATAATATGAGCACTTTAACCAAAATGCTACAAACGGGGTGAGTAGCGGTAGTACAACCAGATTTAGCTACTATAGCCTCTAACGTGTCAGCAACAGAGGTGTCAAAAGTATTCACATTCATTACTCAAGTAGAAGTATAGATACTAGGGTTTGAAAAGACTTTTGTAGAAGTTGAAGTATCAACTCAAGCTTTTTACTTAAGTAAAAGTGTAAAAGTACTGGTTTCAAAACTACTTAAAGTATAAAAGTAAAAGTAATGTAAGGCAGAGATCTTCAACAGGGGGTCCTCAAAGTCATTGCAGGGGCCCTCCAAATTATTGTACATTTTTGAGTCTTTAAAAAAAAATTAAAATAAAAGGCCTTAACATAATTCCAACATATTATTAGCAAATATAAATTCCCACTGATGATAGGCTTACTGGCCTATAGGTAAGGTAGTCACTAAGATATCAGCCCACAGATACAGTTAATCCTAGATTTACTGTGCCACATATGTAACATTAAAATATGATTTATAAAATCATGCCAACAATTAATATTTGAATAGCTTATGAAAAAAGGTATGTAAGAAGGCTTTAGGTTACCCTAACAGTTATTGTAGGCCCAGTTTAATATGCAACTTAATTTCATACAATATGTAGTAGGGGGTCCCTGGTACATCTCACTTTAAGTTAAGGGGTCCTTGGCTTAAAAAACGTTCAAGACCCCTGATGTAAGGGGGAAATGCCATTAAGGACAACAGCTTAACTCTAAAACGCGGGGACAAAATCATATGACTATAATAATGTTACAGTATATTAAAATCATACCTTCAAACTCAGAAGGGCTGAGAAAGGTGACACGTAGGCTACATCTCTTCTGTGTTTTTCAGACAACGGCAGCTACAGTCTGGTGTCAGACTCCTCTCCAGTGAAACAGACACACTTTTACACCGTTTAGCTCTCAGCATTTTATCATGTTTACTCCATCTTCTAGCTAACACTAGGCTAACCTGCTTCCAACTGTAGTGTTGACTAGCGTCCCGTGCGGCGATGTTCAGTTCCCTCTAACGTCCGTTTTCGGAGCATCGCGCAGGCACCTAAGGCACCGAAATCCGTGTTGCTATTCGGTCCGGTAGATAACGGTCGTCAAGGCACCGGTGGCGTATTAGCACCGGGTCTGTACAGGTGTTGTGGATTGCGTACAAACCAACAGGGTGTCGGAATAGCTATGTTTATAATTCTCATCCAACTACAATCAAATTCACTCTCTCTGGATGGAGAGATCTGGATAGGGTTTTTTGTGAGTGTTTTCTTGAACGATGACTGACGAGCTGGAATGACAACAAGCCGAACTGAAATATGAGTAACGAGGCTATTTTTAAAATGTAGGGAGTAGAAAGTACAGATAATTGCGTGAAAATGTAAGGAGTAGAAGTAAAAAGTATGCTGTAAAATAATTACTCCAGTAAAGTATAGATACCCAAAATTTCTACTTAAGTAAGGTAACGAAGTATTTGTACTTAGTTACTTGACACCTCTGGTCAGCAAAATTATCAGCAAAGCAAATCCTGGTAGTGATAGTCGCATTGCCAGACCTTCCTCCACAGAGCTGCGGAGGAAGGTCTGGCTATTCCACACAACATTCCTGGATGGGAGAAAAACGGGCTCTGGTTTATTGGCATTTATTTAATCCAATCACAATCGTCTTGGGCGCACTTCTGCAAAATAGCCTCGGGAAGGAACTTGTTTTGGTGGAACATGTGTACGTTCAAAAGTAGTTTAAGTCGTGCACCAGAAAACTCAGATTGGACAGATAGTCTAGCTAGCTGTCTGGATTTACCCTGAAGAGATCTGAGGAGCAGTTAACCATAGTCCTCAGAAATCCACCAGAGTTTAGAATGCAAACAAATTCGGCGGATTTAGAGCAACCCCCTAAATTATTATTTGTCAATATAGACTAGAGAGGTAGGACTCGAGATCTGTTCCTTAAATTATGTTATAAAAATTATTGCAAGGGACAATTCAGTAGTCGCTGGATATTGGTAGGGAGTTGTCCAGACAGTCACTACCGAATTACACCCTTGAATGAGGTAGTTCTTTGTGTGTTTGATGCTGTTAATGCCTGTCATTTGAAGGGATCTGGGGTGAGCCACACGAGGAGCACGAGAAAGACTCACGTTCAGGCTGTGTGGGAACCTCCAAATAACCCTCCACAAAGAGTCCAGTTTCTGTGAGTGTGCATTACACACCAGTTAATTCCAAGTTTAAGCCTATGATTGCACTTAAATACAGACCAGGACACAGTAATTGTATTGGAAACTCAATCTGTGACTCTGTGAGCTCAACAGTGTGGTTCCAGAAGTGAAAAATCCCATTAATTTTCTCATTCATTATTTCATTGTTAGCCATAATGTCCAAACCATCCAAGGTAGACTTAACAAGCTCTGAGGTTGTGAAATGAAGGTTTCTACTCCTGTAGAAGCCACAAATCCCTATGAACTCAACCTTGTTTTAAGAGAAACATGTTTAATTTACGATGTCATGGAGAAGTACTACACTACCCACAATCAACAGTGACGCCTCTGATTGGTGGAGTTCGCTGTTACCATTTTATTTATGTATTTATTTTACGAGGAATACCTCTTGAGATGTGTCATCTCATTTTCGAGAGGGTCCTCGGTAGGTCTGGACAGTACAAAGGACAAGACATTACAGTACAACCATGGAACCCTTTACCACACCTGTGAATCTGCGGGAATGGCTATCAAGCTTCTACCACTGATGTCATAGGCATAGATTTGGTGGGGGGTTGCAGGGGATATGTTCCCCCTCAATATTTAGAAAAGGTAGATTTGTCTGCCTTAAAAAATAAGACAACCCACTCCCCAAAAGAGGAAAAAAATAACCGTTCAAGGGGCTCAAAACATCGGGGGGTTAAATAACAAAACAGAGTGGGGAAAAATAAAGATGTGATTTATGTAGATTTAAACTTTGGAGCATCTGGCTTTAACAAGGTTGAGATGTACAGTACATGAGTCCTAAAAAAACATCCCAAAACACATGTGGTGTTTTGAATATGCAGAAAGTTTTGAACAACACAGGAGAATAATTCTTTCCTTTACATAAATAAAGACATTTGCACCATGACTGCTGCAGAAAAATCATAAATTGTTGCATAAAAATTCACCAGAATGCAGGACATTTTGTGTTTCCTGCATTCTTTTGTGCTGAATTAAGAGTTTTTCTTGGTTATGATTCATCTTGTAGCTGAGTGGCTTGGTTCCAGGCTTAAAACTCTTAGTTTAAGCATTTTTGAAAACGTCAATGAAGATATTGAATGGGGAAAAAAACTTCCGGAATCAAAAAGTGGGCGGGCGGTCACTGTTGAGCTCTATACAAGGGTCCAAACACTGCTTGCAATACAGGGAAGATGGAGTAAGCACAAGGCTTTTTGTCATGTTGTTTTTTTGCTATAGTTTCTCTGGCCTATGACATTTTACTCAGTTTTATATTTTACCATCTCAAGGTGCTTTTGATTTTGTTGTTGCAGTGTGACGGTGGTGCAAAAATATAAGGTGTACTGGGTGAAGATTGCAGGTCCTGTGGTGTCTTTTAGAGGAGCGACTGCTGTTCCATCAACTGCTGTTTCTGGTCAAACCACCAGCCCCACTGCTCTGTCCACACCGGTCAGTGTCTGACATCACCACGAACTAGAAGGCTACATTAACATTGCTACGTTTTGGTTTTTAAGCGGAGTTGTGGGCCAAAAGCGATCACCGTGCACAGAAGAGTTTTTAGCTCCAGTAGAAGAACTAATCACCATTAAAACTAACACGCCCAAACCTCATAACTCATTAACATTCTCGTTTACTCGGCATAAACAGGAGGCAACATGTATACTCCGGCGGCTGCTGGTAGTTGCCACGGTAAAGATAGTAGCTTTAGTCTCAGAGAACGAGACGTCATGACTGATAAGACCCAATCAGGAAACGTTGGTGGCAGTGTCGGTGTTGCCAAAGGTCTGCATTTGCGGCCGTTGAGACTGAAACACAGCCCCGCAGATTCCAAACCAAAACAGATTTTTTCAAATGTCTCTGGTTTAGGGGCTCTCAAACGCCTGAGCAGGGGGAATGAGAGGGGGGAACGTAGCAAAAGATATTTGTTTTTAAACCAAAACGTTGCAATGTAAATGTAGCCTGAGAGTACAAATGTCTGCCAAATCCATGCCCTATCTCGCAATGTTTATGAAATTATTTATATAACTGCACCGTGATTTGGATCTGTTCCAAATTGTGCTGCCAGACAAACAAACAAACCGAACCCAAAACATAACCCCCTTGGCTGTGGTAATGAATACTTAGCTCATTCATGACCCAGGTGGTTTACTGTGTACCACATACATGAAGTATTTTTTTCAATTACAAATGGCTCACTTTCTTGGATTAATAGTAGTGATGTCCAAGGGGTCATAATTAAACATTACTTGTTAAATAATATGATCAGATTAAAAAGGATCAGTTCACCCACATTGCAAAAAACCCTCTTTTCCCTTCTGTGCCGTTACAACGGTGTTACATAGAATTCAGTTCATGGTGCACACAAACATTGCTAACTAAAATCCAATAGCATCACTATGTTCTTTCAGGAAGTGTCCCTATGCTTTAGATACAACACTGATACTGTCAACAGTTGGCATTTTATTTCTGCAGTAGAAAGATGTTCCAAAGAAAACTGTTTAAAGACAGGGTTGTAGATTATCCAGAATACCTAGATCATTTAAAATAATATTGTCAGCTTCATGTCTGAACTGTTGTCTTTTTCCTCTTCAGTTTAGTTCAGCGGGGTGTGGCCACAGTAAATCTTGCCTCAGAGACCCAGTGGGCTGCCACCCAGAGTCAGATCCCCATTGTCTCTTCCTGTCCTTTGCGAGTGATCAAGAAGGATCAGGTGTGATGTTCGAACTCAGTGGGCCTGCTGAAGGTTACCTGTCCTTTGCCCTGTCTCTGGACAAATGGATGGTGAGTTTCATCATGAAATGTACTGGTTTCCACCACTAAAAAGACATTGCACATTAGTGCCTCCAAAAGGCAGAAATCTTTAGATTGAATGAATATAACAACAACATGATTTGCGGATAAATACCATCAGATGTGGTGGAAAGCTATGGGAAAACTCCATTAAGTGGACCTTGTTGAAGATTTTTCGAAGATCAAAAATGAACTTTGAAGCTAAAAGAATCAAACTTTGTTGGATTTCCCTCATGTTGTCAGTTATTAAGTAAACTATAAATATTAGGGGTGTCACACTTTTGATTTTGAAATCAAAAGCAATATCGGCAACTACTCCACTATCATTTCTCTAATTTCCCTGTATGCACACATTTAAAGCAGAAAAACAACAGGCACAGCGTAGCTTACCACCTGGTGGCATGCAGCCAAAGACACAGCGTAGTGTTAGCTTAGCGGTAGCCTGTATCTGCACTTTTCCAGACACCATGGCGACTACCACAATTTGAGATAACAGAGAAACAACAGAACTGGAAAATCCTTCTACTTCCCTGTCACCGTGTGGCAACATTTTGCCTTCGCCATGAGTGAGAAAGCATGTGGGCTCCAACGGGATGCAAATGAGCATTTTCTAGGATGGCAACGGAATATCCTGCCCTACTCTAACCAATCTAACTCGTCATGCCTAAACCTAACCAATCCAGCCAACGAAGGAACCAGCCAACCAGAGGCAGAGTAGGGCGGGACAGTCCTTCACCATCCTTCAGGTTCACCTTGTTAAACTAATGGTGCATTCGCTTTCAGCTCGTAAACTTTGAGAAACTTGTGTTGCAAAGTACCCTTCTGCAATCTAGTGGCTTTTATTGTGACATTGCTGTCCTTGTTTGAATAAAAGGTTTAAATTGAAAATGTAATTGGATCGTTAAAATTAAAAGTCAAATTGAATTAAATCTACATTTAACACAATAAACTACATCGGGTGTTGGGACTTCACCAGGGTAGTGGACTCTGTTATTTGGAAATGGGGGAAAAAACCTTGTTGTTGTCAGCAAACCAAGTGGAACATTAAAGAGGTGATTAATGTAATAACCTGAGCTCTCTGACTGAAATACAGTTATTTGGTATTGATGGATGATCCATTCTTGCTGTTAATTCTGGGGATGTTAACAGTTTAGAGTAAATAGTTGATGTGTTATCACTGATTGTGTTCACTGTGAAGTGTTCAGGGTCTTTTTACAGTTAGAAACCCAAGAACTTTTGGGAAGTGAAAAGAGAGCTGTAAATAGATGTACTGTATGTATATGTTTCTGCCACTGTAGGGGAATGATGACGTCTATCTGTGTGTGAATGATGGAGGCAGAGTTACCATCATTGCGGCTTATGTCTCAGGCCGAACACCCCCTGAGCTGATTACAGAGGTACACTCTCAATCACACACACTGATCATCAGCATACAGTAACTGTGGCTCTTTGTTTTAACAGACACTCAGTCAGTTGTATATGTTGACCTCTGTGTCTCCAGGAGGACCTGTGGGGTCGGGCGTGGAGGTTGGCTGATGGGGTCATCCAATGTCGTTTCCAAAGAAACATCCTCGTCCCTCAGGGGGGGAGCCGGTTTAACTTAAACCAGAGCTACTTCCTGTTTCTTACACATGGTATATCTCACCAGGGTAAGACAGTAGTGACTTGATGTGTTTTTCATGATGGCTATGTAAGGCCATGATCACACTTGGCTTCTTTTTTGATAAGAAAAGGTTGACTAAGCGCTTTTGTAGTTTAAAAAAAACAGCTGGATGCATTTTGGTTCCAAAAAGCAGAGGTGGAAAGTAATTAATTTCAATTACTCACGTGACAGTAATTTAGTAGTTGTTTTTGGATGTACTTTGCTACATTTAAATCACATCTGTTACTGAGTACATAAAATAGTTTTTGCATTGTTTTTTTAAAAGGGTTTTTGTTGCTTTTTTGAGTTTTTTGGCTTTGTGCCCTTAACAAATCGCAAAAGACTGCAACTTAATTAAATATGTATAATAAATATAAATAAATAAGATATTAATTACAAAAATAAATGAAAATAATAATAAAAGAATAAAATGAGCTTTCACTTTAGTAGATTTTTATACCAGTAATTTTACTTGTAATTCAGTAGAAGTTCATCAGTGTAATAGTAATTTTACTTAAGTAGAATATATTTGTACGCTTCCCACCTCTGCCAAAAAGCAGTGCGAGCTGCCATAGATGGCGCGTGTGCTATGAGCATGCACAGAGACGTTTTAATGCTCAACGCATTGTTCGTTGCAGTATTCTCCCAAACACCAGAGGGCGTACAAACTAAATAATCTGTGAATGAGCAAGAAGTAGTAACACTTTATAAGTGATTTTTTTCTTATATGACAGGCTTGTCATACCTTGACAGTTTTGACTGCTGACTCTGCAGTCATCTTCAGAAGCGTCACGTGATGTTGCTGTGATGTCTACTGTGGGTGTGATATATTTAGTTTGTGAGGAATGAAGCTTTGCCTCCCCGCCGTCCAACAACCCCCCAGGGAACCGAGCGCGGGAGCCCCCCCCCTGCCTGCCGGGAAAGTCTCTGTAGAACTGCGTCCCAGGTGTGGGAAAGCTGGTACGCTCCTTCATCCCGGTTTACAGTTCTGGGGGCGCGCTGTCGGATCTCCTCTGCCTCAGCAATCCAGCGATGGTATTTGTTGCTTTCTGTTCGGATGATCTTGGCCTCCTTCCAGTCCATGATGTGATTTTCCCTTTTGCAGTGGTCTGAAATGGCTGACTTCAGATTCTCCTGCTCCGCCTTTTCTTTAATTGCACGGGTGCATGCTCCAGATGTTTCCTTCTCACACTCTTTTTTTTTTTTCATTCTTGCGTGTACTAAAGGGTCTGCCTCTTTCCCCGATATATGTTTTATTGCATGACAGGCATTGGAGCTCATATATCACATTCAATTTTTTTCTCCGAGTCAATCTGGTCCTTACGCCGCCTTCCCACTGGCACTTGAAATCATCTCCGATAAGGCTGCGAAACGACCGGAAGTCATTTATTTTCTATGGAGATTTGCAGGCCACATGCGAATGGGGTCTGAACGAGTGCGGTGCAAAAAAGAAAATCGTGTCAGTTGGTCATCCGGATGCGTTCAAAAAATATAACTCTTCCGACAGGCTAAGGATGCTTCCTATCCGACAATTCCAGCGGAAGTTAGCATTGCTATGGTACTGATAAACAAACCTGCTAATGCTTATTGGTTAGCTAGCAACAGCCATCGAACTGACATTATACCGCTATATCACATTTAACTGACCTGACATGTCAACGTCCTGGGCAACTTTTCTCCATGCAGCAGACTTTCTATTTATATCTCTATAACACTCATCAGAGAGGTCACATTCAAAAAATGATCGGTCGTTCTAGTCTCTCCGCAATTTTTGTGAGTCACTTCCAACGCTTTTCAGCGGTGTAGTACGACGTCCGCTAGGGGGGTATTGCGTATTACCGAGATTACCTGATTTCAAGTGCCAGTGGGAAGGCGGCGTTCGATGTACAAGAACCTGGCGCATTTTTACGTGTGGTCTTACGTCGTGTTTAATTCAATTCAATTTTATTTATAGTATCAAATCATAACAGAGTTATCTCGAGACACTTTCCAGATAGAGTAGGTCTAGACCACACTCTTTAAATTCCAAAACCCCAACAATTACAGTAATTCCCTCAAGAGCAAGCATTAGCAGTGGCTGTTGCGACAGTGGCGAGGAAAAACTCCCTTTTAGGAAGAAACCTCGGCAGACCCAGACTCTTGGTAGGCGGTGTCTGACGGGGCCGGTTGGGGGTGTGAAGAACAGTGGCAAATAATAGTCACATTAAAGATAATGGAACAGTGACTTCGAAGGTAGTCGTGGAAGTTCATGTCATAGCAGGGCACAATGTCATACTGAGTAGTGCAGTCTCCAATACCGGATCCTGATTACTCTGTGCATATGAACATCACAGCAGGGCATTGCGGGATGTAATGTGTCAATGCAGAGAAACATAAGGACTCCGGGGAGTAAACTCCCCAGAGCTAGGTTAGTAACAAGCATTTCTGGGACAGAATGCATACAAAAGGAAACAAGTGAAAACAGATGAGAGAGCAGCTCAGTGTGTCATAGGAAGGAAGGAACTTCCCCAGCAGTCTAGAATTATAATAGCATAGCTAAGAGAGGCAGGTTAGCTTAGAGAGAGGTTCCGGATCGGGCTTGAACTCTCCCCTGCCTGATTGGGCTGTCCTGCCACCCTCTACTCTCACTATATTATTGATTATATGATAAATAAATCTGATGACTACGAAGAGAAGCAGGTGGGCCGGGTTAGGTGGACGCTGCAACTCCTTTATGTGGCGTTTGCTCGTGACCTTTTGGATGCGCTCTGTGATCCCTCTGATGTATGGTAGTGTGACCATGCCTCAGCTTTCTCTCTTCTTTTCTGTCTTCTGTCTTCCTTCTTTGTTGTAGATTTTAACCTCTCTTTTCCCCTTGTTTATGGCCCAACCTGGGTATTGGCAGTGTGTGAGTGCATTTTTTTTATGTGCTCCTCTCTGTCCTTTTTATCTGTTATGAAACTGGCCGGTCATATAGTGTTCGGACGACTGTAAGGCACTCAGAAATGTCAACAGATGAGCGCATCAGCACAGTGAGCGTGCACACAGGGCAACAAGCGCACGTTAACACAGGCGCACACAAGAGGCCCAATCATATAATTGAAATAAAATGCCTAGACAACTATGTGGAAATACTTCCACACAGTAGACTTTCCTTCATTTTCGTTGGTTTTAAAATCTCCTGAGGTCAACTTCTTTTTAACATCTTCCATCGTTGCGCTCTGAGCGCTCAATGCGCTGCGGCATGCAGTCTGCCTGATATGCACATGTTTCGTTGTCAACTAAAGCTATAAACACATTTCTGCAATTCTGCACACAGGAAGACAGATGTTAGGTTAATATTTTTAATTTATTTTAATCACAAAAACGAACCTTTGCATCAAGTGAAACAGGCCCATTACATAATAAGCTGTTTTAAATTTTAAATGTCCAATGCCTTAGGCTGCTGCGCTGATGTGACCGTCCGAGCCCGGTCCAAACCCGTCCCGAACCCGGCCCGAACCCGTCCATCATTTCTAAATATCTGTCCGAACCCGCCCGCCCGTCGGGTACCGTCGGGTATCCCAGCCTTAATGTGTTGTAGGGTCTTGTGTGTTGGTTTTCGGTATACTTTTATTTTTAGGCTCTCCCTGCTGTCTGGGGGACCGGCAGGTGGGGGGAGCACAGCGTCATTCCATCACACAGGTGGAATGACACAAACTAAATATATCACACCCACAGTATGCGCCACAGCAACATCGCATGACGCTTCTGAAGATGACTGCAGAGTCAGCAGTCAAAACTGTCAAGGTATGACAAGAAACTGTAAGCCTGTCGTATGAGAAAAAATCACTTACACATTTAAATAGTAGGCTAAATTAACTTGTTTGGATTAGTAGTAGATAAACAAAGACGTACCGCCAAACATTACAATGATCTACTTAAATCATAAATGTGACTGTTGTTTATCTCCATATCGAATTGACTGGCGAACCTGCTCTTCTTAGCTGACCGTGTCGAACTGCAGCGTACACAGTGGGCGCGTAGTTACAAAACTTCAGAGGTGCACGACCACGCACCGCGACAGCTTGCGGAGTCTCGCGCTGGAAATGACAGCCGTGGTGAGGTCATTTTATGGCTCGCGTTGCTCATGGCCGTAACACTGCTGTGACCATAAACCTAGTTTAACAGTCAGCTTATCTCAGCCTCTGCTTCCATTTTGTCCATTAACCTACTGTTTTAATCTGTTTCTTGTGAGCCCCCTAACTTTAAGGAATCACAATACTAAATTGCTGAAGTGCCAATTTGTAATACAAATGTGTCTCTTGGGGGTGAGTGTTAAATGGTTAAATGCCTATAACATTAAATTAAATTTTCATTATTGTATTATGATAATCATCCCAAATACAGTAATCTTCTGGGCAGAGTGAGACCTGTGTTAAAACCAAATTTGTTATTCACACCTCAGGTCATGTGAATTCCAATCTGACTAGTTTTGACTGCCAGTGAGAATACTTGCTTGAGTCACATCTGAGAATAGCTCACATTCCTTCCTCTTCAACGAATGCTGAAAACATTTTTACACTAAGTTTAACATGAATTTGTGTTAATGTGTTGTGTGTGTGCAAAATGTTTAGTGCAAATATAGTGCAGAGCTGTCAAAAGCTTGTCCTCCGCAGGTGTAATCCACAGACACCAATGGCAACCTCTGATCTCCACTAATCAGAAGGCGATCACCGGATATCCGGAGGATCTGGTTGGCTCCCGCTCCCCCCTGCTGCTCAAGTTCCATGGTTGGTTGACAAACGTTTGCTGATATATCGGTCTAGTATGGGCTCTGTATATTAACACTACTTAGGTTGCTTTCACACCTGTGTCGTTTGGTCCATTTACAACCAACCCTGGACCGTTGGGTGTGATAGTCCGGTTGGTTTGGGCTGCTGTTAAAGCTCATCCCAACTCTTGTGCGGATCAAACAAACCAATTCTGGAACGCAAAACGCGGGTCTCTGTTCACTTCCGAGTGAACTAGAGATCAGTTCACTTCAGGTGAGAACGCAATCTGACCCAAAAACAGGAAGTGAACCAAAAACAGAGCATTTACTAACCTGCAATTTCAACCTTGCGCACAATTTAAGGACTTATATATGATTTAAGGGATGATAACTGTCAGAGCCATAACTTTATATGACCACACATCACTGGTCGTCTGTGTGACATCGTCATCTCTCTCCTTCACTCGCTGTCTGTCAGCTGCTCATTGTTCGCCTTCTTCTAAAATATTAGAAACACTAAAGCAGAACCACAAAACTTGAGTCATTATAAATGTGGTGTTGCTCCATTATTTCTGAGGGCAGAAGTGTCTGCGAGTTTCGTTCATTCTGTTCAATAAACGTGCGACCGTCTCGGTTGTGTGACATGTGTTTACAGTGTTTGGTGCCTTTGACTGAAGTGCAGTGTGAAAACAAACCAAACAAGAAAAATGCAACATTGTTGCAACTTCACCCCCAAATCGTAAGGAGTCAATGCAATTTTATTTATAGTATCAAATCATAATTAAAGCTGCGAGCAGCGATGGACGGGCTCTCGCGCCTTTGCGCGCGTCAGGGTTACCGGAGGACGCCGCTCCTTGCGACCGTGCAACATTTGGCACTCAGACGCCGCAAATCGTCACCAATGACAAGGGAACCCCCTGCCAAGTTCTACGATACCTCACAGAAGACTCTGCGTCATACGGTTCATTAGCTGTGAAAAGGAGCGTGGCTAAAGCATAGGGGGCAGGCCAAACCATCACCAATGAAGAATGAAGTCTCTGCTGAGTTCATTGATACCTCACATAAGACTCTACCTTAAACTGGTCATTAGTTATAAAGGGGGCGTAGCTTGAGTAAGTGGCCGTGGTCATATTATAGGGACTGGCTCAGTATCACATGTAGACCACACATTCTGAGTTTCATGTAAATCGGATGATGTTTGTCATATAAGGCGCATTTCCTGGTGCCAGTAGGGGGCGCTATGACCAAAAGTCAATTTGGGCCTGTAGGTGTCCTCAGGCCTGGACCCTTGTCAATCATGAGAAATTTCGGGCAGCTACAACAACGTACACTCAAGTTACAAAAACATCTTTGTTCATCGCTGAACACTCACGCCACGCCACGCCCACACCGTCCATTGGATAAAATCTCTAAGAGGAGTTCGTTAAAGTATAGCACCTTGACTTTTAGGCCTACTTCCTGTTGCCACTAGGGGGCGCTATGACTTTAAGTAAATATCGGCCTTTATTTGTCCTCAGGGTTGGTCTCTTATGAATCCTGAAAAGTTTCGAGCCAGTTGGACAATGTACACTTGAGTTACACCCACTTCCTATTTCAGCGGCGAAACGCAGAAAATGGCCGATTCGTCAAAACGCCCTATGAGGAAAAGTTTTTCTTTTAACAACTTTTCATCTTTAATGTCTTAAGATGGCACGGACCGAATTTGAAGTTGATTGGATGAAATCTCTAGTAAGAGTTTGTTAAAGTATGACATGTTGAAATGGCCAAAATCACACTAATTTTGAACTTTGAATTAAAAATGGCGGATTTCCTGTTGGGTTTAGGGTATGGCTCTAATGAAGTGTTTTGTACATCTTGACATGTTACATATGTGTACCAAGTTTCGTGAGTCTACGTTAAACGCACTGCAGGGGCTCAATTTTTTTAACTTTCTAGTGGGCGCTAGCGAGCCATTTTTGTGTGCCTATTTCCAAAACCCTTAAAATACGTATATTTTCACCAGACTTGATGGGACAGCCAAATTTGGTGAGTTTTTGAATATGTTAAGCCCCTCAAAAAGGCAATTCATTTGATGGGAAAAAGAATAGAAAGAAAGAATAATTCCTTCAGTTTCAATAGGGCCTTCGCCGCTGGGCCTTCGCCGCTGTCGGCGCTCAGGCCCTAAAAAAGAATAGAAAGAAAGAATAATTCCTTCAGTTTCAATAGGGCCTTCGCCGCTGTCGGCGCTCGGGCCCTAACAAGAGTTATCTCGAGACACTTTACAGATAGTATAGGTCTAGACCACACTTACCGCAATTACAGTAATTCCCTCAATAGCAAGCAGTGCGACAGTGGCGAGGAAAAACTCCCTCCTGGGAAGAAACCTCGGACAGACCCAGGCTCTTGGTAGGCGGTGTCTGACGGGCCGGTTGGGGATATGATGAACAGTGGCGATAATAGTCAAATTAATAATGGAACAGTGACTTCAAATGGTAGTCGTAGTAGTTCATGTCATATCAGGGCGCTGCAGGGCGTTCCACAGGATGTAGCGTGGCCCAGCAGAGCATGGATGGACGTAGCAGGAAGCAGCAGGGTTCAGCAGGAAGCAGCATGACATTGCAGGGCACCCCTGAGCTCAGCAGGGAGTGCAGCAGGACCACGGTGACAGCTGCAACCAAGATCTTGGTGCCAACGTTCTCCAAGGAAATATGCTGGGTGAAAAAACATAAGGACTCCGGGGAGTAAACTCCCCAGAAGCTAGGATTAGTAACAAGCATTTCTGGGATGGGATGCACACAAATGGTAATAGAAAGGGAAAGGAGAGAGCAGCTCAGTGTGTCAAAGGAAGGAAGGAAGTCCCCCGGCGGTCTAAAACTATAACAGCGTAACTAAGAGAGACAGGACATAAGGAGAGGTAGCCTGTTCGGGCTTTGCACTCTCCCCTGCCGGATTGGGCTGTGCTGGCCTGCCTCCCTCTACTTTTGTTATATGTTATTAATCTAACAATTATGAAGAGAAGCAGGTGGGCCAGTTAGGTGGACACTGCAACTCCTCACTCCCTAACTATAAGCTTTATTAAATAGGAGAGTTTTAAGTTCATTATTGAATGAGGTGACAGTTTTTGCCCCCCGAACCCAGATTGGGAGCTGGTTCCATAGGAGAGGAGCCTGATAACTAAAGGCTCTTGCTCCCATTCTACTTTTAGAGACTCTAGGTACCACAAGTAACTCTGCATTCTGGGAGCGCAGTGCTCTAGTAGGACAATAAGGTATTAGGAGCTCTTCTAAATATGATGGTGCTTGACCATTTAGAGCTTTGTAGGTCAGGAGAAGGATTTTAAATTCAATCCTGGATTTTACAGAAAGCCAATGCAGAGAAGCTAATACAGGAGAAATGTGATCTCTTTTCATAGTTCTTGTGAGAACACGTGCTGCAGCATTCTGGATCAGCTGGAGAGTCTAAAGGGACGTATTTGAGCACTCTGACAGTAGGGAATTACAATAGTCCAGCCTGGACTAGTTTTTCAGCATCGTTTTGAGACAGGATATTCCTAATTTTGGCAATGTTACGAAGACGAAAAAAGGCTGTTCTTGAGGTTTGTTTTAGATGGGCGTTAAAGGATATATCCTGTTCAAAAATAACCCCTAGATTTCTGACAGTAGTGCTGGAGGCCAGGGCAATACCATCCAGAGTAGCTATGTCTTTAGATAATGAGGTCTGGAGGTGTTTACGGCCCAGCTCAGTTTTGTTAGAGTTTAACATCAGAAAATTATAGGTCATCCAGGATTTATATCTTTAATGCACGCTTGAAGTTTAGCTAGCTGACTGGTTTCGTCTGGTTTGATTGACAAGTATAATTGGGTGTCATCCACATAACAGTGAAAGTTAATTGAGTGTTTCCTAATAATATTACCAAGAGGAAGCATATACAGTATATAAGGAGAATAGAATAGGTCCAAGCACTGAGCCTTGTGGGACGCCATGGCGTACTTGGAGGATTTATCATTATCATTAACAAATTGAGTTCGATCAGAGAAATAGGACTTAAGCGTCCTAATAGTCTAAAACTCCATTAATTTAAAGACTAAAGGCTTGACTCCCATGTTCATTACATCTCACAATACCACTGTGTTGGACAGACCAAACAACACAACACTCTGTATTCTTCAAGCGTAAAGCTCCTCCCCTTCCTGTATCTCGGCTATCAATATTGCAAGGGTGCTGTCACTGCATCCTGGGCTAAGCCCCGCCCAAGACGGTTGTGATTGGTTCAAAGCAATACAAACAAGCATTTTTTTCCCCCTATCCCAGAATGTTAAATTGTGCAGCCAGACTGTTCTCCACCATCTGGTGACGCACAATTCTAAGACACAAAGATCACACAAGCTCTAGCAACTAAAGTAACTAAGATGACAATATGTAATAAATATTTTGTATTTGAGTAACATATAGGGATTAAAACAATAATTCGTAACATTCGCAGAAACCTACAGTATTAGGAACTAATGGTCTGTTGAAAAAAAACTTTTTGTTACATATCAATACATTGGTTTTGTTCCAAAGCAAAGGACAGCCATGATTACTTTGACCTTTTGAGTAGTTCCCAGGCCGCAAATGTGTCCTTCCAGTCGCGAACTGGCTGTGTTCCCACATGACTGCCTCCTGAAAGGCAAACACAGAGGAGTAACTGTGCCACTGATACAAATACTTTATTCATGCTGATCGGGATTACATCTTCACAGACTGCATAAAGCCCCCTGTGGTTGCCTGCAGGCTCAACCATGCTACATTTAAATCAACCAACTGATGTTGTTTCAGTCAGAGAAATTTGTTTAATAGTACAATTCCTGTTTTACTAGCAAGAGAGACTGTTTCAGTCAAAGGTGAGGAAAAAATAATTGTATGACACAGCAGACTAGGGCTGTCCCCTCTGAGTCGATTTTCTTTAGTCAAAAATAAGTCATTGTTTTATGCTTTTTCCTTTAAAGTAGAGATGTTCCAATACCATTTTTTCCTTCCTGATACTGATTACAATACCTTTACCTGACGAGTAACAAGTTAAAATATACTGTGTGTGTATATATATATATATATGTATATATATATATATATATATATATATATATATACACAACTGTATGTATATATAGATCAGCTTGTGATATGATTGCGTTAGTCTTTGTAAGACATGAACAAATACCTACAGAGAATGGATGCCATAGAACTTTCTTTCATTATTTAGCTTGACAGGCAATCATAACGGTTAAAGAAGATAGCGAACATAATAACTTTAAAGTAGATTTTTCTCTGGGCTAAATTTCGAAGCATGGGTTCGATGCATTACGTGCATACTCAACGATACCGACACCAGCATTTGAGGCAGTATCGGAGGCATTTCCTGCTTGTATTGGTATCGGAACAACTCTAATTTAAAGTGTTGTTTTTGCCTGACTAAGAATTTCTTTAGTCAAGGACAGCCCTGCAGCAATCTGATCCTAAATCAGCTGCAATAACTCAAGAACGTCCAGGTTAGGACCTATACATGGGACTATTTTGGTTCCTGTATAAAAAAAAAAGAAATGCTGACAACTGATTGGCCTGCAGAGGACATCCCCCATACAGTGTGAAATCTAACCCAAGGAAATCTAAGTCTGTCAATGAACAACGATGATGATTTGTGTGTTTTTTATATAAGATGGTATGGTATTCAGTTGTTAAACAAAATATCAATGAATACTTGTTGGAATCTAAAGTCTCTAATAACAATAGATAGAAAACACTCGGTCTAAGCTCTTGGCCCGCCTTCCTGAAAAGCCCAGTCCACTCTGATTGGTCAGCTGGTCCACTCTGTTGTGATTGGTCAACCAAATTCAAACAAGCCACTAAGCGGGCTGTGCTTGGTCAGGCAGCACCAATGGTCAGCACAGATGATAAACTGGGCTGCTATTCTCAATCAGTGACATCACTAATTGATGAATTTCAAACAGGAATGCGGATGAGGCATTTTCAGGCAGTTGAGAAAAAGTGCTTTATACATCTATTACATACACACAAACAACTATATAATACACTTAATGATTGGAAAAATCCACAAAAGCTTAATAGAGGCTCTTTAAGGACAAACAAACATAACAGTTTTGGCCCATTAAACGCTGCATATGACCAAACAGACTGCATCGCCATACTTTTGGGGCATACATTCATTAACTCTATTAATCCAAGCTCAGATGTCCCAAAATATCTACAAAATCACTTAATATGATCTGTCCTCTCAGGTGTGTTAATGCTGACTGTCTGGATGTGGACAGTGAGCACAGCCGTCATCATTGCTCGCCATTACAAAGACTGCTGGCCTGACACAACTCTGCTGGGACAAAAGCTGTGGTTTCAGGTGAGAGCTCCAATATTATTTAATTCAATTCAGTTGTATTCATAGTATCAGATCATAACAAGAGTTATCTCAAGACACGTTACAGATAGAGTAGGTCTAGACCACACTCTATAATTTACAAAGGACCAACAATTCCAACAATTCCCCCAAGAGCAACCATTTAGTGCGACAGTGGCGAGGAAAAACTTCCTTTTAGGCAGAAACCTCGGACAGACCCAGACTCTTGGTGGGTGGGCATCTGCCAGTGCCGGTTGGGACACATAGACACTGATACAGATATACAGATATAGAGAATTGTGATTCATAATCATTATAGCAGTTGGTATGATTAACAGTGGCAAATATGGTAACAATAAAGATAATAGAACTATGACTAGAAAATAGTTGTAGCAGTTCAGGGCATAGCAGAGCGTAGCTGGGTGTAGCAGGGCGCTGAGCAGGACCACGGTGGCAGCTGCAACCATGATTTAGGTGCCACCCCAATCCAAGGAAAACTGCGAGGCAAGAAAACATAAGGACTCCCCAGAGCTAAGTTAGTAACAAGCATTTCTGGAACATGAATGCACACAGATGGAAAGAGGAAGAAGATAGGAGCTTAGTGTGTCAAAGGAAGTCCCTCAGCAGTCTAGACCTATAACAGCACAACTAAGAGCTGGTCCAAGGCAAACCTGAGCCAGCTCTACATATCATGTGTCAAGTATTGGAAATGTGGTTTGGACAATCTTAATGGGGGTTGTGGGGCTCCTCCCCTGGAAAATGTTTAAAAGAATAGATGTCATTTCCTGTATTCTGCAGCCTTTTAACCTGTTAAAATCTATCTCTTTTTGTTTGATTTTTGCCTATATGCTATACCCAAATGGAAAAGCTTATAACAGAAGAACTGCAGGGCCAGAATGCATGTATGAGGCTTTATTTGAAAACCAATATCGTCTAGCTCTGGAAATGTGCTTTTCTAGTATGTAGGTAAAACACAACCTGCACTACTATCAGTTCAAACATAGCTTTTTTTTTTGGTCTTCGTCTAGAATAAGTCATATTTGAATAACAATGACTAGGACATGCTTTATGCCACATTATGCAAAACACCACAATACCTTCTATGTCTTGTCAATAACACATGTTTAAAGTTTCAGACCTGTAGGCATAACCTTCTGGGAGCTAGGGAGTTTTTAGTTTGTGGTGTCACTGATGTCCCCGAAGGTAGTTTGGTACTTTTTTTCTGGCTATACTAGCTACTAGCAGGATAAGAAATGATGGGTGTATTTTTGTAATTTCACCAAGAGGAAGTTGTTGGCCCCAGATCACATATTTTAAGATAATCAAAAATTCATTTAATTTCAACTACTAAGAATCACTAAGACCTGAGTCCGACGTCTCAAAGATAATGTTGTTAGCCAGTTATCTTGGTGACTTTGTTTACACACACATTTTTACACACATAACCCTGCTTTCAGCTTACTAGAAAATATCACGGGTTTGGGCGGGTAAAAAAGTAACAAAGCGGCATTCAGAGTGAGTTATTAATAAACTACAGAAACATTGCACCTTCCACCTTCTCTTCCTCTCAATTCAATTCAATTTGCTTTATTGGCATGAACAAAGAAAACATGTTGTTGTCAAAGCAGTTTACAGAAAATGCATATATAGTACATATCACATATTAAATACATATAGTAGGTGTCGCATAGATTCTATACACAACACTCTACATTACAAAACCATTACATAACACAGTAGAACACTTAACAGTTTTGTACAATATAATTACTGTACAATCCTAAACCAATGTGTAATGTTCTTTTAGTGGTGAGTCCCTCAGGTTGTGGCTTCCTCTCTCCATCTCAAACCCTCTGTCTCCATCTGTCTCTGAAACATGCACACACACACACACATACACACACGCTCCTATTGAATCTGCCTGGGTGCAAGGTAGCAGTGAAAATATGGTTTGGCGTGTCATTGATTTGGACATTCTCTCAGTAAGCAAGCAGAAGAGATTTGTTAATGAACACTGACATGGCACTCTTCAGAGCTTTCTGAGTGGAAAGACCGATTTTCTGGATGTGTTTTTGACAGAAACATGGTAAAATGTGTAGGGGGGGTAGACAGTAATAATTTCAAAAAGTGGGTGGGACTGTGTCTGCAGTGGTGAAATGTAATTAAGTACATTTACTCAAGTACTGTACTTAAGTCCAAATGTTGAGGTACTTGTACTTTCCTTGAGTCTTTTCTTTTTCATGCCACTTTCTACTTCCACTCCGCTACATTTCAGAGAGAAATATTGGACTTTTTACTCCACTACATTCATCTGTTACAGCTTTAGTTACTAGTTACTTTACACATTAAGATTCCTGCACACAAAACACATGTAGTTTATAAAATATGAGGTTTTATTAAAAATGAAACTAGCCAACAATATAATGGCCTACAAGTCCAGCTGAAGTTATATGCTATTGAACACAGGATATGTTTTTGACGCTTCTGAAGCTTTTCATGATTTTAACACGTTTTTGACACTTTCGTCCTTTTTTTCATTTCCAGTTTCACAAAATGGGAGGATTTTCTGCATTGAGTACTTTAACTTTTAATACTTTAAGTACATTTTCCTGATGATACATACTTTTACTTACGGAACATTTTCAATGCAGGACTTTTACTTGTAACAATATTTTTACAGTGTGGTATTAGTACTTTTACTTAAGTAAAGGACCTGAATACTTCCTACACCGCTGAGTGTCACAATGACACAAAAATGGGATATGCTCTGAGATGTGGTCATTAACATAATAATTCACATAATGTTCAAAAACAAATTGTTTGCTATTCTCTATCGCCGACAATAGAGATCCAGTCTTCATCAAGTATTTGATTGGTCCACCTCTCTCTCCCTCTCTCTCCTTCGCTCTGTAGCTCCATCGAACCATGGCGGTGTTGGCTGTGGTCCTAACGGCTGTGGCCTTCACCCTGCCTTTCATATACAGGATGGGATGGAGCAAGGTAAGTCGTGTGTGTGTGTGTGTGTGTATACCCCCTCCATGATGGTCCACCTGTCCCTCCATCTGTCTAACTGGCTCTTGGCATCTCAGAATCTTCTGCTGTGTGTCTCTGCGTCAGTCCCACGCGCCCCATCTCCACAACAATTCATTGTGTCATGGTGTGTTGGTGGACCTCAGACTGAGCGTGTGTTCATGCGTGCATGCGTATGTGTGTGTGTTTATGTACCAGCCATCTATGAAGACTTCTAGCAAAAGTGAGGCCTTCTATCGTGACTTCTTCCCCTCCTCCTCTCACATCTTGTCTTTCTTTCCATTCCAAGCTGGACGTCTCTCTATTTTTGTCGGATTAATTTCCTTCGACACTAAACCACTTTTGAATATTCATGATCACCAACCATGCATTAGTAGGCTTATTAGCTAATGCTAGCTCCCAAAATTATTTATGCTTAACCCTTAACCTCGCGAGTCATCCTTAATAATCAAGATTTGATAGATAGATAGATGACTTCATTAATCCCCAGTGAAGAAATTAAGGTGTCTTTTTGGCACCCAGGTACCTTTTAAAACAGTCACAACGTAAAATATTAATAGTACAATACTATACGATATAATCACAACACAACACAAATGCACTTTAAGAGAAGGGATACAAATACAGTGGGAATGCATTGCACAGTAAAGAGCTTTACAATGTGATACATAGATAAGGTTCAGAGAGGACATGAGGCAAATATATAGATATGATTGTAAATAAATATGATCAATAGTATACAAGTAAGTGGTAATTATTCTGGAGTGTGGGGTGCAAAAGATAAGAGGTAGCTTAAAGTTCCAGTTTCCTGACCATAGGTCTAATAGGCACAGATGAGTTGATAGACTAACAGTGCTCATAAGGGCGGGTGAGGTCTGACAGGGGCAGATGAGTTATGAAGTTTGATAGCAGCAGGCAGGAATGATTTAGCGTTCCATTAAACAGCCGGGTTGAATGAGTGTTGCTGAAGGTGCTCTTGAGTTTGTCCAGTGTTGTGTGGAGGAGGAGGGGAGGGGGGGGGTCATGATCCATACTTGCAGCTGTTTTGCCTGCATTCTGCCTCTGACCAGCTCCTCCATGGAAGCAAGCTTAGCGCCAACTACAGACTCAGCCTTTTGAATAAGTTTGTTCACTCTGTTGGCATCCCTTGCTTTGATGAACACAGTGCTTGCAACATCTGGATAGAACATCTGGAGCATCCTGAGCCTTCTTTAAGAAGTAAAGCTGGCTCAGGCCCTTCTTGTATTCATATGATGGTTGAATGTCGAAATCCACAAGTATTCAGTGTAATCATACATTTAAAACACAAATGCAAAGCAGACACTTTCTTTTTATTAGAAAACCTTGTCAGATTGAGATTGAAATATGACATACAGTAGGTGGGTGGGTATGGATGTGGGGGGCATTGCACCCCAATGCACCCAGTGTGTTAGCATGTAGAGTCACAGTTTTAAAGGCAAATATACACAGAAGGGTCAATTTTAGTTTAGTTTTAGCTAAACTAAAATTGAATCTGCTTCTTTATCACTTAGTCAAGGCTTACGGACGATCACCTCTCCCTTAGCATTGAAGCCACTCTTTCAGGCTACTCTCCCTTTCATCTACCCAGGTCACATGCACAAGTTGGTGGGTTGCAGGAATTCACAAACATGTCCTAAAGTGCCCTAGTATCTCTATAGACCTTTTTTCATCCTCTGAATTTTTAGCTTTGTGAAAGATCGCACCAGTCTTCTGCTTACTAGTGTACAGACCCCCTGAGGCCAATATTGATTGTATCAGTGTGTTCTCTGGTCTCCTCTCCCAAATTGCCCCGAAATACAACAATATTGTCCTTGTCAGAGCTTTCAACATAAAAATTTGCTGTCGCCCTGGCACCATGAAAATATTGCACTTCTAAATTCCTTAAATTACATCACTTCATCAGAACATCACATTATCTCTTCTATGAAGACGTCCACCTGTTCTCTCGACATTGTTCTAACTAAACTCTTATTAAGTTATTGGCACCATTGGCCCCAGCATTCTTTCAATTATCAGTTATCATAATTACAGACCAATCTCCAAAATGTTTGTATATCTGTATCAGTGTCTCAACCTGCAGCGGCTGCCCACCTAGAGCCTGCTTCTGTCCATGGTTTCTGCCTGCTTAAGGGAAGTTTTTCCTTGCCACTGTTGCACAAAATGCTTGCTTGTGGGAAACTGTTGGGTCTTTGTAAATGATAGTGTGGTCTAGACCTACTCCATCTGTAAAGTGTCCTGAGATAACTCCTGTCGTAATTAGACACTATAAATTGAATTGAAACTCCCATTTTTTTCTCAAATCCTTGAAGATTCCAAGATTCAATACTTTATTGCCATACAACTCGGTGCAAGTTGCTAGGGTTTGCTTCAGTGTGCTCATGACAGGACATCGACACAATACAACAAAAAAAACATATAGCTAATATAAGATAATTTATGACCAGCTGTTGTCCAAAATGGCATTTTTGAAAAATTCAAGTCTGGTTTTACGAGCTTTTCACAGGTCAGAATCCAATGGCTTAGAACAAATAATGACCTCCTTCTTGCTGCTAACTCGGGTAACTGTTCTGTCCTCTTCTCAGCCTTTGACACCATATATCTCTCTCACTATAAAAAAGCTCAAACTACTCTAGTGTGTGTGTGTGTGTGTGTGTGTGTGTGTGTGAGTGACTCAGCTGTGTTAGTCACATACAGTTTGGTTTCGCAGTGTGACCGACATGTGTTGAATCCGACCGAGCGTTTGCTCATCCTGACTCACCACAGAGGCTGAGCTTTCAGGACAACCAACAGAATGGACTGCTGGCCTGCTTAGTCATAAGCAGCCTGTAGCCGGCTCACAGTCACCAATGGAGCTCAACAGTGTGGTTCCGGAAGTAAAAATCCCATTGATTTTCTCCATAAGGATTTTGATTATCAGCCATAATGTCTAAACCAGAGATTTTCAACAGGGGGTCCGTGACCCCTAGGGGGTCCTCAGACTTACTTCAGGGGGGATACACACGTCATCACACTGTCCTGCTGTCCCTGCAACTCACACTTTAACTTTAAAATATGACTTTAAATGTGCATCAATAGTACAAGTAGTACAAGTGTTTTGTGGTATTTTCTTGCTTATATCTAAAGACACAGTACTGGATATCACTGCAGCTCCTGTCCCTCTGTGTTTGCGCTTGTCTTCTCTGTCCTCGTAGCATGCAGGCTCTCATCCTTACATCGGTTGCACCGTCATGGCTCTGTCTGTCATCCAGCTAATTGTGGGATTTCTCAGGCCAGCCCCGGAGTCCCCCAGGTAAGACCTGAAACCAGATTTTAGTTACTCCGTGACTTGCTTATCGCTGTCTCAAAATCAGTGGAGTTTTGTCCTCATTTAGTCCTGAGAGAAGCAGCATTGGGATTTTTTTAAATGTATCCACATTAGTTGAAATCATAGCAGGTCCTATCTCTTTGCATCTGCAGGAGGAGGATCTTCAACTGGGTGCACTTGGTAACTGGCACTGCTGGTCAGATACTCGCTGGTAAGAATAGTAATTAGAGAGTATATTTTTCTGGAGAAACAGCGTGTGATTACTGCTGCTGCTCAAAGTGTGGATGATGACATGACAAGACTTGTTTACCATGATCTGTTACACATCCATGGAGTATGATGGCAAAACGCAATTGTTTGGAATGACAGTTGCTTACAGTATGATCTCAGTCCCCCACAATAGCCAGGCCTCAACTCAACTTCACTAAGGGCCAGACTGAAAAATGAGAATCACATTAAGGGCCAGACATGTATAGTTTATTGACATGCTTTTATTTAAGAGGAAAAAGTCAAATATGTTGACTGTATAAAGCAACAAATACGCTGGAAAAAGTGACAAAATTGTCTAAAAAAAGCACCACAAACGTCAGAAAAAGTGCACAAGACGTCGGGGAAAAAGTGGCAAAAGCATTTGAAAAAAATGGTCAAAAACATCGAGAAATGCGCCTTAAGTATCTAAAAGAAGTGCAAAATCTTCGAAAAAAGTGACAAAAGCTTTGTGGGCCAAAATGTATTTTGAACCTAAATTGATATGCGGGCCGGATCAAAATCTGCGAGGGGCCACATTTTCACATGTTCTTACACTGCTCACACATCAAGAATCACAGTTGCACTTACAATGGTTTTTTTGAGAAGATCTACTCTTTCAGGGTCTATTTACTGAAAGCATTTTGAATGAATCATGCACAACTGGATGTGAGTCACACTTGATAGTGACATTTGTAGCAGATATCGTAGTGAATATATTCCACTGATTTGTTTGTGATGGCACTTTACAGTATGTCCACGTTTTATAGCAGTTCATGGAAATCCTAGAAAAACATTATTTAGCAAAACATGTTAGCAGTTCAGTTTAATCGGATGGCTCTGTAATTTCCTTAAACAGCTGGTCACTGTAGTTTTGTAACAAACCGTGTTCAAACAGAAGGAAATAGTCCATTTGTTTGGTGCTCTAGTAAGTATTGATGGCCACAGGACAGTGTCTCTGTGGGATGGAGTCAAAATAAACTAGTGTGTGTGTGTGTGTGTGTGTGTGTGTTCATGTTAATGAAGGAACATGTTACCCAGGGCAACAGTGTGACTCATTGATGTGTTTTAAGTAGGGCTGCACTATCTATCGCTTTTTTATGGTTATCGCGATATCAACTGGCGCAGTAAACACTGCGAAAGGCTGCGACACATCGCAAATAACATTGTTTTGTGTTAGTTGAAAGAAAATATGAGTAGAAAACTTTCAATATTTAACTTTAAACACTTTAAAATGGAACTGTCATTCTATTGTTAATAGTGCCTTTTATGTTCAATAAAAGAATGTTGGAAATTATTTCCTTTTCCTTCCTGCCTTTTTTTTTTTTTTAGCAGAATACTGAAAGCAGCAGAAAGACAAAACTGAGATCACTTTATTTATCGCAAGTAATATCGTTGTCGCAAAATTCAACAACATTATCGCATATTTTCCTATATATCAGGTTTTGGATACAGATTGTTAGTAGGATACATTCATTGTTGGTTTGGGTCTAAACATGGGATTTGTTGTTGCTGATAAGTTGAATAAAGAATATCACCAGACACCATATTTGTATAGACTGTTTTCATGCCATGAAAAATGTATGTGATCTTTCATGTTTTGAAGAAAAAAAAATCTTCTTTTGTCAATCGTAGCATGAAGCAATGTCTAACAGTGCATCACAATGTATAGTGTGTCCCCTGATGCAAACACTGCCTGGTCCTCTCTCCCTCCCAGTGGGGTGTGTGTTCCTGGGTGTTGCCCAGCAGACGCTGCCGTTACCCAGCCCCTGGTCTTCTGCAGTGCTGACTGGATGGCTGCTGTGGATCGTGCTGGCAAACCTGCTGCTCCAAAACCATTCCTACAGACTGCGGAGTAGAGGTAGTACAGCCGACGGTGGTGCACGATGTCAGACTTAAAAAATAAAGTTCAAACGAAATGGCTGTACTGAAAATGGACTGAAAATAGAATTGCATTTCGACAAAGTTTAATCTAAGGCGAACTCAATGTGAAAGATTTATGAGGACTTACTTTACCCCCCTCAAGCAAATTGGATACATTGAACCAGGGGCGATTCTAGAATCAAAGCTTTAAGGGTGCATGGAACCCTTTTTAACGTCATGTTTTTTTTAAAAACACTATTCTACTGTGCTGACTGTGCATTTTAACATCATAGTGGACCATCCTGGTAGGGGAAACACTGAATTATGTAACTAGAAAGACCCCAACAATTCTGAGAGAAATTTAATGCTTTAATGATGAGCCACAGGGCCATTACTACAAAGGTGAGGTGGTATTACGTATGAAATCAGATATTTATCTGTGGAAAAGCAGTATCAATTACTCTTGAAAATTATTATATATAGATATTAATATGCCGTGGGTGGTGATGGTGCAGTGGATGTGACACATGCCTTTGGTGTGGGAGATTTGGGTTCAATTCCCACTACGTTACATCAACCAATGTGTCCCTGAGCAAAACACTTAACCCCTAGTTGCTCCAGAGGCGTGTGGCCTCTGATATATATATATATATATATATAGTGTAAGTATCTTTGGATAAAAGCATCAGCTAAATTACATGTAATATTCCTAGAGCAGAACTCCTTAGCAGATTAACACATTGTTTTTTTTTTTTTACATTTTCTTTTAGGGGTGCAGGGATCAAGTTTAGGGATGCTTCAGCATTAAAAAAGGGCTAAAATTGCGCCTGAATTGAAGTGAAGTGATGATGCACTGTATGCAGATCCCGCCCTCCTCTGTGCAGGCACCCTGATCAGCCAGTAGGACACGCTAGTGCAGCGGTGTGATGCCTCACTGTGTTCGTCTAAAACACCCATGCCACCAGGGCACTCTTCAATATATGTTTTTAATTTTCTCTCCTGTTGGCTGTAGATTAGTTCTAAATACCTGGAGCAAACAGCTGGTATTACGTGTTTGTTTCAATTAGCGGAGAGTGCTGTCTGCAATGAGAAAATCAATTGTTCTGTTCCAACGCATTATGACAAAAACAAAAATGATTATGGCGTGTGTGTGGGTGTGTGTCAGTGGTGGGTGTATTTATGTGTGTGTGTGTGTGTGTGTGTGTGTGAATGTCACAGCTAAATAGCTTGGAAATGTCATCTCTCTTTGCTAGTATTTTAATGACGGACCTTATGTGAACTCTACCCTCATTTAAAGGGACAGCAGTGGGAACACTGTGTTTTCACCATGATGTTCTAATGTACTAGCCTGGCTCTGCCCTCCTACGTACTTTCGCTCAATTTCAGTACTCCGTCTGGGTTTGTGGTATATTCTTGGGTTTTCTCCAGCCAATCTTTATCGGTCCAATCAGAGAACAGAGGGAGTGGCTGAGAACGATGACGTTAAGGTCGTGCGCTAGTTTGAGTTGTAGTTCCGTTATGACGGTGGAGAAAGTTAGATTTTCCAGCTTGTTCTGTTAGTGGTGAAGGAGTTGGCTAAGGCGAACGCTAGCGATGCTAAGCCGACGTCCCAACCAAACGTTAGCGATTGGTTACGGCAGATCCAATAGTTTTAAACTTCAACAGAGTACCCGCCTTCAAGGAAGTTAACACTTGTCAATGGAGAGTGGCCAGACTCTCTGTACAAATGATATGGACCAGAGTCTGGTAGGACCAGGCTAATGGACCAGAGTCTGGTAGGACCAGGCTACTAATGTACAGGTGTTCTGCACTGCAATATTGCTGAAAAAAGATTTATTTAAACTAAAACCATAAACGATGCGATACTTTACTTTCAGTTTATACACTGAAATTCGTTTTGCGTTCCCCGAGCAGCTCCGCTCAAAAAGAAGAAATAAAAAGAAAAATACACACAGAGCTAGACAACAGTTACACATATAGTACAAAGGTGAAGACATATCAACAGACATGATGATATTCTCGGATCCAGGTCTTTATTGGCAGCACTCTGATTTTGGTTTAGCAACGGGATAGACTGATGTATAAAAGAGTTCTTGAGCCTGTTTGAACAAAGGGACTCTTAATCGCCTTTTGGAACGGTTGGTATTCATAATTCAAAACATGCATGGAGTCCGAAGAGATGCTGTCAGCGAGTCTGAGCATGCTCTTCTTGTGGATTGTCTGAATCATTTTGTGCAGTATGGCATGTTTATATTCTCTATCAAACATATCGGACTAAATATTGCATTGTGTATGTATCCACAGGAAACCGCAACGGTGACGACAAAGAGAGCCTTTTGTTTGCTCAGTTGGAGGGGCAGCAGCATAGAGAGGTGAGACTGGTAAAGACACACCTCACTTTCTATTTTTGCTTGCTTTATTCATTGCCTGCTTCTCTTACATAGTTCTCTTTATTGATTCTTCTTTCAGGGATCTAAAGTCAAGAAGATGGTGCTAGTGGTGTTCATAATGGGAAACACAGGGTTCCTGGCTGCATTTATAAACACTATTGCAAATGTATAATTATCTACGATTATTATTATTATTAAAGGACACTTTTCTTTCACTGCTAATATAATAATAACAAATAGCAAATTTCAGAAGTAATTACTACTTTTTTTTCTTTCTTATCTCTGGTGTATCATACTATAATGTGTAATGTCTTGTACCAATATTCCAATCTGTTCTTAAACTAGTTAACCTATATTTCTGTTACATTAGCCTAGTTAACCCTTGTGTTGTCTTCGGGTCAAATTTGACCCGTTTTCTAAATGTGTATATCAGAAATATGGGTTTCTTTTTAACGACCTCATTCTGATTACCCAAAAATAACACGGACGGATGAATCTACACAACACGCTTCACAAGTACAACAGAAGATCGGATCTCTACTTTTATTGAATTTGGGGTGTTTTGTTAAATTTTTTAGCATTTGAAAAAGAAATTGAAATGTTTCAAAACAGTATCCTGACTGAACGTTGACCCTTCTGTGATTGTCCTTCCTTTAATATCTAAATAATTCATAATTTCAGCTTTTTTTAACTCAAGGATTAGGTATAATTTCATTAATAAATGAGGTTTATTGACCATGAAATCCAAAAAGTGTAAAACTATTAATGAGTTGGTGTTAGTGGTGTTTATACATAGTAGTGAAAAGAAGTGTAAAACAGCAAAAATAAAGCCAAAAACGTTGAAAAAAGTGCCTAGAAAAAAGGGACAAAAGCGTCGACAAGTGCATGATTCAATGGAAGACAACACAAGGGCTAAAGGATTATTCTGGTTTCATGAAACTTGGGTCTCATTTTTGTAGTTTTGTCCATCATTCTTATCAATAATAACTCTAAGATCTGGCACAGTTTCACTGCGTTTTACACTTTGAAAAGAAGTCCAACAGGGTAGGAACCAATAAATCAGCCAACTTGTAATGTATTCAGTAAACACAGGTGAAGAGGAAAGTTATTACTTGTCGTAAGCATCACAGTTTACAGCCGCTCAGCTGAACATGGAAAAATGTCCAAATTTTCTATGCAAACATATGATTCAACATATATGAATGACAAAGTTCCCAATAATAAATAAATGATGAACATGAAGCTGTTATTTCAAACAAATTCTTAAATGGAACTCAAATGGCTGAACATTTTCTCTATTTTACCTAGAACTCTTACCAAATGACATTGTTCTTCCCAGGAAACATCATAACGTTCATCTAGCACCACCAACAACAATTCAAACTTTAAAGGGTAACTACTGTTTCTTTCAACCTGGACCCTATTTTTCTATGTTTTTGTGTCTAAGTGACTGATGTGAACAACAATCTTTGAAATTGGTCCAGTATTAAGCGAGATTGCTACAGTCGGCAGTGGAGAAACAGGCTATAATGTAAGTTAATAGGGCAATTCTCCAGCTTGTATTTACTTTCACAAAAGTGCTTGTTTTGCCGCTGACAGACTGAGATTAATATTCTAAGTGTTTGATAGCATTATGGAAAGCATTTCTAAGGAGGTCGACCTTTCTGTTAAAGAGTAAGATCCTTTTTTTAAACATAAAAACATCTGCGAAATTGCGTTTGCTAAACCCACCAGACTCTATGTAAATAAAGTCATTTTAGCATCGTAAAATAGACTTCATTAAAAGTCAACAGAAACAAAATAAAACTATCCAAAACTTCTATAGATTTACAGTATAACCTCTGTACCTTTAACAGACATTTCTGTTGATGCAAAAAATCTAAATATGGAAAAGCACCTGTGAAATTCTTTTCTACAGAAAATTCCTTCATATTAACATGGTATATTAGCCCTTTTTTCTATGGACTTTTCTAACTGCGTAGGCCCTTGTCCCCAGAGGATGAGCCAATTCAGCAACTTTCCTCCTGTGCCACCCTCAGGCTTAAATGTTATCTTTGCACACAAATAATCTCTTCATAGACACACCACGCTCATGTACCCCAACAAATAAAGCTAGCCAGGGTTGTTCATATACATTTTTTATTGTTGCACTCATCTCTTTAATACTTGCACAAGGAATACAAAGTAAAAAGTCCCTGCATATTTAGTCATAAAGAGCCTGAATAAGCCCTCAAAAAGCCATGTCAGGGATTTTTTTTCACAGAATGTTTAAACATCAGCAAGCAATCTTGAGATTTGTAAGCTATAATTTAACAAAGAAGCATACAAACAAACGGAAACAATGCTGTTTTAGGTCAGCTTAGTCAAGAACGTAATAAGCTCTTAGAAGATGCTTTTCAGAGAAGCAGGTAATAACAAGGCTTTGTAAATAATGATAAAGATATCTAATAAAATCATCAAATACCTGTGTTTATATTGTGGAAAAATCCCTTTTGAAAATATACTGTATGTGGTCATGAAATTCACTATAAAGTGAGCCACAAAGAAAAGTGCTAAACAAATGAATACTGCCTACGATTGCCCTGTTACGGCTTGAATATTGGAAAATAAAATCTGAATTTGATTGAACATTAACCAGAGATTTATGTAAGTATAATGTAGCTTCACTCTGCTGTATATAAGTGATCATTCATTTATAGCTCTATTGTATAAAGAATAAAATACTTTCATTTGTGGAAACCTATTTTATTATTTGGAATTTCCAAAGCACTGAGATTTCAGACAATGGATGTCCACTTTCAAGTGTCATTGGTCCTCTATTTTTTAGCACTGTGACAGCACTGTTCACTAATCCCTGTAGTCATTGGATTGTCCTACTGCAGGTTATACAGAATAATGTGGCGCTAGTTCAGGCTAAACTTAAATAGTTATGTGTCCTGAAGTATCAACCAGGGAGTGAGAAAACTGAAAAAAAAGAAATGCATTCATTTGTACATTCATTTATACATTTATATTTATTTTCACTAAAATCTTCTCTTATTTTGTATATTGTGCTGATCTATGTCCATCCAGCTCACCTTGACATATTACTCTGCAGGAAAAAAAAAGCATTGTACGAAAATACAATTCATATACACTGAGCAATGTAGCGTTTGCTTTATCAAGACATACAATAACATCAAAATATGTTTTCAAATCTGGTTTACATTTATAATGTCAAGAAAAGTTTAGCAAAGACTGGACTCAACGACACATTTGTCTAACATTCAGGCATCTTAGCAAAAACACTACTTTCAGTTTACTGTCAGCATATTATCATCTTTCATATAAAGGAAAGGTTCACACTTTATGAAGCTTGAAGGTCCCATGACATGCTGCTTTTTGGATGCTTTTATATAGGCCTTAGTGGTCCCCTAATACTGTATCTGAAGTCTCTTTTATATAGACCTTAGTGGTCCCCTAATACTGTATCTGAAGTCTCTTTTATATAGACCTTAGTGGTCCCCTAATACTGTATCTGAAGTCTCTTTCCTGAAATTGAGCCTTGGTGCATAATTACAGCCACTAGAGACAGTCCCACAATGAGCTTTCCTTAGTATGTGCCATTTTTTGTGTCTGTAGCTTTAAATGCTATTGAAGATGAGAGAGGGGGGGCAAGGTGGAGGGTGGGGGTGTGACCAACTGCCACTTTGCTCGTTTGAAAGCCATGATGTCTCTCTCTCTCATGGGTGGGCCAGATTCTCTTGGCGGGCAAAGCAGAGAAAGGGGAGGTAACCTTGCTCCTTATGACCTCATAACCCATCTGAGCTTTCATTTTCTCAAAGGCAGAGCAGGATACCCAGGGCTTGGTTTACACCTATCACCATTTCTAGCTACTGGGGGACCATAGGCAGCCTGGGGGAACTCATATTAATGTTAAAAAACCTCATAAAGTGAAATTTCCATGCCATGGGACCTTTAATGCAATAGTCACATGTCATATGTATGTTGAGAGACTTGTTGGTCACTGTAATCAATCCTCTTATGCATACTGGCCTTGGAAGCAATCTCTTCATAGTGTGACTGAACGCATTCTAATTAACGAGTTTGTATGATATTGTATGATAACTTATGCAAAGCAATTCATATGATATCCTGCGAAATTACGGCATGACAGTTAAGTTTAGCGGCCGTTGCAGGTAAGTTTACCCGACAAAAGGTTGACCGTCATGCTGCGACGACCAAAACGGTCCACTTAAAGGTGCCATAGATAGGATTGTGAAGATCCAGGACTTAGCCAAAAAATGTGAACATGGACAACTCCTCAGACCCTCCCCCCTTTCTGCTAAAGCCCAAAACGGTCTCCTAAGCCCCTCCCCCCACAAGGGAGAAGAGGATCTGTTTTTTTTTTTTAAATTACCTGCTTCATGTAGTTCTACTAGAACATAGGGTCAGTTTCAACAAATATGACAGAAAGTTAGTTTTATAAGTCTTACCTACTGCATCTTTAAGTAGTAGTCCCAGGACACAAACATCCATTTCCTGGGTGAAAGTCTTATGTTTTCCCCTTCTTCCGCAACATAAACTCCCCTCCCCTGCTTGAAAGCCCTGTGTTTTAGGACCCACGCATCCACCTTGACCTACTTCCTATGCAGATCTTGGAACTCCTATACAGCGGCAGTCATTGTGGTGCTTATAGTTATAAATACGTGAAATACATACAAATTACAGTGCATTACTTTTCATTACTATGTGTACAAATGGTTCATGATAACAGCCTACGCAACTACACTGAAAAGGATGGGATTCAAAAGTCACCGTCCTGTTTAAAAATGGATTCTAATGTTCATCTAAAGCTGGAATGAGGTTTGTCTCCTCTGGTCTGTGTTTCCTCGCTGAGCTGCAGCAGAGAAATACTTCTGAAGTCCGTAGATACAGGCAGATTTCCTGTTGGTGTCAAAGTCTTTTCCCATCAATTTGTGGTTCCACTAACCTCAATGCTGGGTCCAATGACTAAATCCACGCAGAATGATCACCAACTCTGCAGATCTCCCGCAGAAAATCTTAGCATCTTTCTGGGGTCATTGTTTTAACTTTTACGGTTTACTGGATACCCAGTTTCCCACTAGAAGGCTCCAGATCACTACCCTCACTTCAACAAGTCATCTTTGTGGCATCAAACCATGCCCAAACGATAACTGAAATTAAGCCCTTAGTCCAACCTTCAAGAGCAGCGCTACAGAAAACACAATTCAAATAAAAGGAAAAACATACTTCAACACAAGACCAATATAAAACACAACAGGCAGTATTATATTAGCAATAAACCTACACTTGATGGTCACTTGATTTGTCTAACTCATACTGCTTAAGCCTCATAAGTGACCACTAACTCTTAATGTAGGCTACATATGGCATGTGAGTACTGTTTAGTCGTACTGTATCCTACTATCTTCATAAATAAGGCCAAATATTTTAAAATATGATTCTTTCCACTGACAGTTTTTTTGAGATTCTGTGCTTCTGGATCAGACCTTTTAAACAGTTCTTGAATAGGCAAGTGATAATCCACAAGGAGGCATGCAAAATGATTGCATGACATATAAACTGATAACCTGGATTTGCCTCTCATGTATACCATCACCACGGTTCAAATTATTTGTATTTGTTTTAAATGGAAACTGTGTGTTGGCACTGTCCTTGTCAATATTGTAATAAACGTTATTTTACTACTCCAACAAGTAGTAGAAACTGATGCCTAGTAAGAGCTGAAACCATGCAGCAGCCTTCCAGCTATAAGTGTTGATTCAAAAGTGATGAGGCCACATCAGAGCCATATGGGTATCTGAAAATAATGCACCCCCTCTGGCCATCTGGAATTGATTTGTCCATGGTACAGTATACAACTCTATGCACCTAGTCCAAAGTAATGTGGCCATAAACATTCTCATTGTCTTGCTAGTTTTGTCCAAAGCATTACAGAAGCAGAGAGTTTAGGTTATGTCACAAGATGAAACAAAACACTGCAACACTGCATTTAACTTGAATGAGTATAACATTGACAATCAATGCCCTTATATGGCAAACTGTTGACTGGGTCCTCTTTACTCGGTTTTTGTAAACTCGCCCGCCTCCCAGCGCAGAGCCATGGAACTCTTGCGTCTTCCTCCTGTGTAGACCTCTGGAAACTGAGAAAAACAGCTGATTGTTTACCTGCTTTCAAAGCACTTCCTCCACCTCCTCCACCTCCACCTCCTTCACTTCCACCTCCTCTCTCAGGTCATTAGACTAAAGGTGGGATAAGTAAAACACATAAACATTGCATACACATGATAAATAGTTGTAATGCTAATGTTTTCATTAGGTATAATGAAAAACAAAGCAAATTCAATTAGTTTCCTTAATGGTTGCAACAGTGCAATAAGATTTTCAAAAAGGAAATGTTTGAGGGAGAGCTTACTCTGTGATCACAGGATAAGGCAGAGCGATCCATCCTGTAGGCTGTTTTCATTGGTGATGAGGGAGAGGACTTGCACTTCAATGGTACATCCACTAATAACAAAGACCAAAGATCATCATTAGCTTAAATGTATATGTACAAAGAGGGAAAGGTAGAAAAAACTATGTGTACAGAGTGTAAATAATGTATGTATGTAGTCAGTATTCTGCTGACATACCTGAATTGTCAAATGCCAAAGTGTCCTTGTTATTTGACAATATCCTTTCATTATTGAACCTGTCTTCACCATATAGATTTGCCCTCTCTTTCTTCAAATCGTCCTCCCTCTGCTTCACCATCTTAATCTCTTCATCCACCAGTGACATTGTGCTTCTTGAACGCAGCTTGAAAAAGGGGTTGTTCAGGAACATTTTCTCCTGGGGCTGCTCACAGGCTTTGTTGAGAGAGAACTCAGAGGCACTGCGAATAATCAGATTGGATGTTTCGAGGATGATGAGGTTAGAGCTGCTGTCCTCGGAGCGCCACTCGTCAGACTGAGCTGCCACGTGGTCTTTGCCAAATCTTGGGCTCGATGTGAAATCATTGCCAGGGTCGAGAATGATAATGTTTGCTGATAGGTCATGTTTCAGCGGTTCCTTAGTGGGTGAGGAGGTGATGATGAATGATGGTGTTAGTGGAGTGCTTATAGATCTGGGGATACTTCGTGATGGAGCACAATCAGTGGATTTGCCCATTCTTGAGAAGACCCTCTCTCTCCTGAAGTTTTCCTCCCGCTCCATTGATATGCGAATCTCCCTTTCAACTTGTGTTTCTGGATCATCATAAGGGGATCTGTAACTGGAATCATCCAGGCCAGAATCCTCTGAGCAAGGGCTGAATTGGGTGTGAGGATAATCGCCAACCAGATTTAAGTTGTCCAGATCATGGGCTTTCTTTTGAGTTCTTTCAATGTTGCGGACCGGTGTGTACATGAAGCTGTGGCTGCCATGGAAGCTGGGCTGCTTGGTTGTAGGTAAGACAATCTTGTTCATGGTCTGCTCCTCCATTTCCCGCCACTGTTTACGAGCCAGCTGAAAGTCCACATGCTCTGTGCTAACATTCTTGCTCTTGGTTTCTTGTATTACACAAAAGTCTTTAGGTAGCTTCTTGTTCAAATCTGCATTGATGTGCTTATGGTGGGTTGTGTGGTTATGATTGGCATCTCTGCCATTTTCACTCTCATCTTCAGAGATTTTGGACAAACATTGAAGGCCTAAAGGGTTATATTTAACCTCTTGTGGAGGGCTAGGAAAGGAAATGTTATCTTCAGGTTGTTCAAGAACTTCTTCCACTTGTGGAACCTCAAAACTGACTTCTTCAACATTGTTGTCTTGTTCCTCAAAGTCTGTCACCTCAACTTTCTGCACAAACAGCTCCTGGGCACTCAGCTGAAGACTGTCCAAATATGAGTCATCGTCTTCTCTATTTATAGAAGAAGAGAATATTGTTCTCCATTTTTCATCATTATCGCTGTCTGAGGAAGCTGCCGCAATCTCAGCGTCCAGGCATTCGTCCATTTCGTCAGGCTCAAAGCCATGGCAGGACTCATTGGAAACATCTGACATCGCCTCTTCCCTAATACACTGCTCTAATATTGACTCCTCTGTAATGGGTGGTTCAAATTGGATGTCAGGGGCATCTTGGTCTTCCTCTGTGTCTATTGCCACATTTTGATAACCACTGCCTTCAAGACTAAGCTCATTATCCTCAGGCTCTGATTCAGGGTATAACTCTAGGTCAGGGTACTGCTCCGGCTCAGGGTACTGGTCTGGTTCAGAGTCTTGTTCTGGCTCAGGGTAGTGCCCTAGCTCAAGATCTTCCTCTTGCTCAGGGTGGTGCCCTAGCTCAAGGTCTTCCTCTTGTTTAGGGTGGTGCCCTAGCTCAAGGTCTTCCTCTTGTTTAGGGTGGTGCCCTAGCTCAAGGTCTTCCTCTTGCTCAGGGTAGTGCCCTAGCTCAATGTGTTCCTCTTGCTCAGGGTATTGCTCTGGCTCAGGGTACTGCACTGGTTCAGGGTCTTGCTTTGGCTCAGGGTATTGCTCTGGTTCAAGGTCTTGCTCTGGCTCAGGATACTGCTCTGGTTCAGTGTCTTGCTCTGGCTCAGGAAACTGGTCAGACTCAGGGACTTGTTCTTGCTCAGGATCTTGTTCTGGTATGTCCTGCCTCTTACGATGGGCCTCATTCTCATATACACTGTCAGCACTGGAGAGTGTATCAGACACAGATGAGGCGATCGACTCATTCCTGTTGAGCTCTTCATGCACTGATTCTAATATCAAAGCTTCATTTTGATCCTGACAAGGCATTTCATTGCAAATGCTGGTCTCAGAGCAGTCAGGCTTGTCAAACTCAATGGTGCCGGTTGGAAGGTCAGTTAATAATTTGCCAAGTATCGCTGTTTCCCCTGGGAAATCTGATAAGTCTGTCTCTGAACAATTTTGCTCATCATCTGTACTGAAATCCTTCCCCTGCTCAGGTGAATCAGCCACAGAGACCTCTACTTCAAAGTCCATCGCCAGCTCTGATTGTTCAATGGTTTCCATGGTGACGGAGAATGAGTTGTGATTCTCAGTTGTGCTGCAACCTTCGTTCAGGTCTTTTCTATCCACCGAGGTAGCTCTCTGAGAAAAGAGAGAACAAGGAAATAGACTTTTATTTTCTGGAAGGGAGAAAGGGCGTGTTAGTGTATACCTTTGCTAAATGCATATAATCAATAGTAGCCTGAGCAGTCTCCTTGACCTTGTCTTCCTTCACTGTCTCCCTGTATTTAAAATGTCTTTTCATGTCCTTAATGACAAGTCTATTGGTTTCGAGTCAGTCTGTATGACATCCCCCCAAATAATCAGCAAATACATTATCATGTACAGAGATATAAGCTAAAGAATTGCACTTAGCCACTGAACAACAAGCCAAGACTGTGATTCAGACATTTGTTCAGTATTGCACTCTATGTAACGCAACACATAAAAGGAATCAATCCATTATAGCTTGATTATATGTACATTTATTGTGAATCAAGAAACACTGTTGTGATGCATACAAATACGTCCCTGTATTGTCAGACTGAAGATTATAATTGTTACGAAAATGATTTTTGTCAATCACGTCATCATCGCAATGATCATCATCCTCATTGTCATCCTCACTAACAAAGACAAGAACACTAGACCGGCTCAATAACACTCCAGGATGTTACTGGGAATGCAATCACACCAATGTGACTTTGGCAAATCCTCCTGAACAAGTCTTGAAGTGCCATAAGCACACTAAAGTTGTCAATGGACAGCACCTAAATGGTCTGTGCCTGTGTCAGAGAAACACTTACTGATGTATCTGCAGAGGGATGGGGATGGGGGGGCGGGCTCTGTGGGGATGTGTGTGTGTGTGTGTCTCTGTGTGTGTGTGTGCGTGTGTTAGAAAAGGGGGAGGGGGGGGTATCTATCTTGTTTGTGCTTGGCGTTGCTGTGCTGAGTGAATGTTTCCCTAAGTGGGTTATGTTCTGCGGAAGAACATCAAAAGCAGCTGAATTAGATAGTATTATATCTGTTCTTATGTAAGACTGCGGTCTGGGTCTGCCTCCCACACATTGCCAGAGTGTCCCTGCAAGATGACTGACTGAAATCCCAGTGTTCACACTTGCGCACACATACTCACAGGCATTTAAATTACTATTACTTTTCACTGTGAGAACCATCTCTGGCTACATGCATTCCTCGACTTTTCAATTTCAAGACTCCCTGAATGCCACTAACCCCTTACAGCTCACTGTGGGTAACTGTGGCTACAACAATACACAGACTTCAGCAAAATCTAAATTCTCTAAGCATTTTATCTGAGCACAACTTTAGTTGCTCTCTTCTGTAGCCCCACTCAGCTGCATGCATATGTGTGTACAAAACATCAACAGTGAGATATATTGAAATTGGTGGATTGTTGCTACTGGCTGCTTTAATCATCTTAATCAGAATGCGTGCATTGTGCATCAGCAATGTGTCACAGCTCTCACATGGCAGCAACACAATTTCACTGACTTTACAGCATGCACAGGCAGTGTTTACAGGGTGATACCTCAAGCAAAAGCCAACTGTTTTGTGTGTTATGAACATAGACTGTATAAGTCTACAATGACCCATCAAGGAGATATATGGAGTAGGAAAGTGGAAAGAGGCAGAGGTAAAGTAAACATTTGGCCAGTTATTGAAATCACTGGACAATCACATTAAGAAATAAAATGCTAAGTTAATTAATTAAATAACAGATATGCTAATTTGCAGAAATGCATGTTCTGGTAGTAAGTAGGCATTATTTTATCAAACTTTCCAGAGTTGTTATTCCATCCATCTATAACAGCTTATCTTTAGAGGGCCGCGAGAGGGGCTGAATTTGATACCGGTTCCTGAATGATGGGGATCCTAATAAAATAAAATTAAATATTGAAGTCCGACATATTTCAATCTCTCTGTTGAAATTGATTTGAGATGCCATGCCACTGCCGTAGCTTCACTTTAAAAGTTTAAAAGTTATTTTGAAATAATCACAGAATGTGCAATGTATTTGTCAGTGAGCTTAACACTGACCGCTATTGTTCAAAATGTGTCTACAAAACAAAAAGGTCATTTTGGGAATTTTCTGACAGCGCATCAGTTTGACACATTGCAGGGAGTAATGGAACAGTCAGAAGCGGCCAAAGTGAGCTGTTAGATCAAGAGCAGGCGACTCGCTGCACACCCACAACTTATCAATGGGGTAACCAACCACTTTTACTTTCCCGTTGGCAGTTTCTGTGCAACATTAAATCAGATCACAGTTGGTCAACTGAGGCACGCATGGCTAATAGAGAGTACACATGGGGAAATCACGCTGCAAGGTGACAATATCAGCAGAGGAGTTATGTCATCCATGGAAGATAAATAGTGAGTTTTAACACTAAATCTGTTCCTATCCCTTTATTTCTTATACTTTGTTTACTTACTTACTTCTGACAGACCGTGACAAAAATTAGTTTACTTGCAAAACGTTATGTGCAAAATAATTGCTTTTCTAGATTGCTCTGTTTTGGTGATCATTAAAATGTGATTAATTGCACAGCCCTAGTCTTCAGGCGTTCAGAGCCTAGTTGCTGTCAAATTATTTTGCCCAGGGATGCCAAAACATGTATCTATATAAAGCCAACAAATTGCGAAAAAGACCATCACATCACCATGTATATTAGGAAAAGTATTAGGGAAAATTTCACAGTTCAGAGTATTTTCAATGTTGATTTGTTTAAAGCTATAGTGCGTAGTTCTGTCTCCCCCTTGAGGAATGAAAACCACACTGTCGGCACGTCCACATGATACAAGCCTTCTGTGATCGTGCACAGCCCCCCACCCATCCTCCACACAGTTGCTAGTAGCCAAGGAGGACACGGAGGATTAAAAACATGATGCACTCTTCAGAAGAGGTCATTATTAAGAGGTAGAAGAGGTAATTAAGTCACCAGACGCCACAATCTTCTGAACATAGTCATACTGAGAAATCCAGAGAGAGTTGTGTGGAGCTGCTAGTCTCAATTAACTTTGTAGCAACTCATATGGCAATGGCTTGAATGTGACGTTTATTAATATGAAAGTTACGCACTAAAGCTTCAACAAACATCTTTCCAGAAGTCAATGAGTAATTGTGCTAAATTGTGATTTCAATGTTGACTAAAATAATTGTGATTATGATTTTTTCCATAATTGAGCAGCCCTACTAAAGACTAATAGTCTGTCTGCAATTAGGCGTAAATTCAACATTAACATTATGGTAACCATCTTGAGTGTTAAATCCTCTACCACTTTACACAATTCGCAGGCAAGCATGTGAGTCACAACCATAGATAACTATGGTTCTTTTGGGGTAAATACGGAATATTCTTTGATCAACTCAAAACATGGATGTTGGTATTTTGTGCCTGTGTTACGGTCCCACTCTATGGAAGGCTCTGGTTGAATCTATGTCACCCTGCAGCTGAGGTCATGTTCTCCTGCTGCCAAGTGTCGAGGCAGCAGCTCACCGGCGCTTGTGGGCTCTTTTCACTCCAAAGCTGAACGCATTTAACAGGATACCCACGGCTGCTGACTCCAAACATCAAATACTGCCAGCAGCAGTCCATTCTCCACCATGTTTCTAATCCTTTTTGCCTTTCTCCACATCTCTCTTTGGAACAGTAACAGTAGGCACATTGTTTTTATCAAGCCAGCTCGTGCATAATGTGACCTAGTGTAGTCGAACCACAGTTTGCCGTCAGTCTTTGAGCTGCAGTGGCAGTAGTCACGCATTTACAGACCTTCCTCCACAGCCCCACGGAGGAGGGTTTGGCTAGTCCACACAGCATTCCGGGATGGGAGAAAAACGAGCTCTGGTTTATTGGCATTTCTTTAAACCAATCACAATTGTCATGGGCGGTGCTAAGCCACAGTGCCTCTGCAAAATAGCTCCGGGAAGGAAATTGTTTTGGTGGAACATGTGTACTTTCAAAAGTAGTTTTAGTCGTGCGAGAGAAAACTCAGATTGGACAGATAGTCTAGCTAGCTGTCTGGATTTACCCTGCAGAGATCTGAGGAGCAGTTAACCATAATCCTCAGAAATCCACCAGAGGTTAGGCTGCCACCCAGAGTCAGATCCCCGCTGTTTCTTCTTGTCATTTGTATGTATATCGTATGTATTATATATGTAGGTAAGTGTATGCATGTATATGCAGACACACTGTATGTATGCATGTATATAGAAAGTTATCTGGGTAAGTGTATATGTTCTTTAGTTTTTTTTGTATAATTTATTTTATCTTTTATCTTTCTTGTCTTGTAAATTTTTTCCTTGCCAGTTTGTTTGTTACTCTTAAAGAAATGTGAGAAAGGGGGGGCCTTAAAGGAACACGCCGACTTATTGGGAATTTAGCTTATTCACCGTAACCCCCAGAGTTAGACAAGTCGATACATACCCTTCTCATCTCCGTGCGTGCTGTAACGCTGTCTGACGGCTACAGCGGCATCAGGCCAGCACAGAACCTGCAGGTGAATGGTTCCAGCAATCCTACTGCTCCGAATAAGTGACAAAATAACACCAACATCTTCCTATTTACATGTTGTGATTTATAGAGTCACAGCGTGTACAAAAAACAACATAACATGAGACACAGCCATCTTCTAACTGTAAACAAACCGGGAACTATATATATATGTATAGGCGGAAGAATATAGTACTTGGGCAGAGTGATATGCTCGCAGCAAGCCTGTCTGAGAATATAGTTCCCGGTTTGTTTACTGTTAGAAGACGGCTGTGTCTCATGTTACGTTGTTTTTTGTACACGCTGTGACTCTACAAATCACAACATGTAAATAGGAACATGTTGGCGTTATTTTGTCACTTTTGTCACAATTTGGAGCAGTAGGATTACTGGAACCAGTTACCTGCAGGATCTGTGCTAGGCTAAGCTAATGCTGGAACCGTCAGACAGCGTTACAGCACGCACAGAGATGAGAAGGGTATATATCGACTTGTCTTACTCTGGGGGTTACGGTGAATAAGCTAAATTCCCAATAAGTCGGCGTGTTCCTTTAAATAAGCTGAAGCTTCTGACCCTACCCTTTGGTTACGACCAATAAATTCATTCATTCA